>NC_085138.1:136531680-136899783 GCF_035046485.1 Aedes albopictus | reverse complement strand
AGCTGTTATATCTCCGGATTCAATGAACCGAATGCAATGAAATTTTAATCATTTATGACTTATATAATGAGCTATTAAAAACTTTTGACTAAACTTAAAATTCTTTACACGAAAGAAAATTATAACGATTGGATTATTTTTCTAATATAACACCAATTATTTCAAAACTTCATCATCGTTTCAAAATCCGAGATAGTAATTATAGTTCATTAAAATTCCCTCTAATTGACTTGAATATATTTATGTTTTAAAGGAAAGCAACCAAATAGCCGGCATTAAATTGAAAAAGTAATGGGATGCATATGAAAAATAGATAAATTTACTAAAAAAACATAGAATAAATGAAATCGCCTTAACTTTTTTTCTTATTAATAATTTCAAATTATGTAAACTGTTTTTCAAAGTTCATTATATTAGTCATAAATTATCAAAATTTCATTGCATTCGGTTCATTGAATCCGGAGATATAACAGCTCAAAGTTGGCTATCGGATAATTATACCTTTCCCTAGAACCTTTATAACTTCGTGTAGAATGGCTCGATCTTTTCCAAATTTTGTTCACTGATACACAACTAGTTGATGAACTTACAGTAAAAATTTGAGAACATTTGATGCCCTTTTCGAAAAGTTACAGCGAGTTGAACATTTTTCGAAAAGTGAAAATTTTACCTGTCCCAGTTATTTTGGGTAACCCCTGTAGATCCACTTGGGCTACATACGCTTTTTACGCTGAAAATTGATCTGACGTTTCCTTGCCGTAGCCATTACCCAAACTAGACAGGATTACACTCTTCACAATCACAGCACAAAAAGGAAACATCAACGACGAACCAAATCGGTGTCAATTGAAAAACGCCAATGGCGAAAACGCATTAAGCGAACCCATAGAGGTAGTAATATAAGCTAATTAACAACATTTGAATAACCCCGCCCTTATTTAGCCTCAAATTTGAGACTTAAGAAGGGCAACTGATTATCTCGGAGAAACGCAAGGTCCGCTGCACCATTGCTCCGGTTAGCGCAGTAAGGGCGTAATTCTGTGGAGGACGCCCTAACTCTCCACAGGCTCCGTTTGTGGTTAGGTTTTTATTAGACCCCCCTAACTATTCATTCTTTGGCACGGTAAGCATAAAGCCGCATAACACCATGAATTAGGGGTCACCTGTATAGTGGACTCTTACCACTGGATCAGGCGATCCGTAGTGTTATTCTTAGCCAATTGAGACAACCGCTACCGACACTACACAGCTATCTAGGCTGATCGGGAAAAGAAGTTAACATTGACGGTCAACTTCCAAACGAACCCGAACAGCCGTCAAAAAACCATGCTTCAAAAGATTTAGGTCGCGATTGTATTCGTGTAGTGTGTCGGCTGATGTCCAACCACTGTCCATTAAACGCTTATACCTTTACCTTCCACACTAGGCTCTCGAAAAAAAAAATCTGTGGCTTCGGCGTGCCTTACCAGAATGTCGAACATGTCGTGCGGAGATGTGATGACCATCGTGAGGTCAGATTTGAGTTGTATGGTATTCTCCGGGTCCGAGGAAAACGGAAAACAACAGAAACCCGTTAGTAGAGAAGTGTTGGTAGGTCTTGATTGGGAGTACGTTTTCGATTTTGATTGTCGTACGTTCTTTATTTTCGTCGTCCGCCGTTTGGTTTTGTTTTTCGTCCTTTTCTTCTCGTTGTCTCTGTTAAAATGTTTAAAAATTGTATAAATGATTTCGGCCCTGTTATGCTCATGTGACGCCCGAGCCTTTTAAATAAACGAATAAATGAAAAAATATTTAAACATTTTTAAATGTTGAACAATGCCAGGTCTAAAGTGAATGAGTGCTGTAAGGCGAAAGAATACAAGTGATACCTGCATCTAGCTAACAGAGCCTTACCAAAATACAAGACGTAATTTTATTCATTCTAAATACCTAATAAGCTAAAATTTATTACCCTACAGCTTCTTCTTCAGAAAATGAGTTATCGCGATCGACGTTCACGAGGAAGCGATGAGCAGTCGACGCACTCACGGTACCGCGATGATAAACCGTCACATTCAAGAAGCTTCGCAGCATCCCAATCATCTAGCAAACGGAAGCGGTCTCGCTCCAAAACTCCAGAAAAAAGTTACTCCTCTCAAAAGTATGTCAACTTCGAGGCAGTAAAACGTGAAAGATCTTCATCTACTAGTCCTAAGCGAAAGCCAAGCAAAATCGAGGACCCTAGTCCTAGTACCAGTTACTCCGAACAGCGCCCGGTCAAGCGTGAAGAATGTAGAGAACAGGACCGATCACACTCTGAACACCCTCAGGAGGAAACCAATTTGATAAACTTTTCCTTCCTGGATCACAAGAGCTCTCTTAATCGCGTACTGCTAGGCTACTGCAGCCGAGATCAATTGATCACGGATGCGAATGATTTCTGGTTATTTCTGAACAAGTACGAAACGCTACTGAAAAGATCTGGACAGTGTATTCTACCGGTACCACCGGATCCCACTGCTCCTCGCCAGGTCACTGAACCTTCGCCATCTGAGTATGATAAGACGTTCTGCTCGGGAATAAGAATTTCAGTACCTTTTGAGGAGTTGTACAGTCGGCTGCAGCACTACGACCAAAGTGGGAGGATAACTGAGCAGAAGTTGAAGCAGTTCCTACAGATCGTAGTGCATTACTTGGATTTTCGACAGAAGGAGCGGTTTAACAAATTGCGAAAGCTTCGCAAGGCGCAGGCCAATCTACCGGTAGCTAGTCATCGTGATGAAATCGTGGCCGCGGTGAAAAATGAGCAAATTGTTATACTGGCAGGGGATACGGGTTGTGGGAAGTCCACTCAGGTACCGCAGTATCTGTTTCACGCAGGATACGAAAAGATTGCGTGCACGCAACCGAGGCGTATTGCGTGCATATCACTTGCCAAGCGAGTTGCTCATGAGATGCTGTGCGAATATGGAACTCAAGTCGGCTACCAAATCCGGTTTGAGAGAAGTAAGAGTACTCAGACAAATATTCTGTTCATAACGGAAGGGTTGCTGTTACGCCAACTGTCCGCTGAGGAAAATCTTTCACAATATTCAGTAATAATTTTGGATGAAGTTCATGAACGGCATCTGCATGGAGATTTCCTACTCGGAATTACGAAATGTTTGATGCGAGCAAAACCGGATATAAAGCTGGTTCTTATGTCCGCAACGATCAACATCAAACTGTTTGGTGATTATTTTGCTGAAGAAAAGGCACAAATCATCGAAGTTCCTGGGCGATTGTTTCCTATAAAATTGCATTACATGCCTCAAATACAAGATATAGCCACCACTAGCAGTGGTAAGACCAAACAAAAGACAAGTGATCGCATTAGCCCGGAACCTTACATGCAGATCTTGCAATTGATCGACCAAAAGTATCCCCCAACAGAGAAGGGTGATGTTCTGATTTTCCTAAGCGGTTTGAACGAAATCACTACCATTGTAGATGCGGCCAAAGAATACGCAGAGAAAAGCAAGAATTGGATCATCCTACCTCTGCACAGTACCTTATCGATTGCAGAACAGGATAAAGTGTTCGACTACGCCCCCGATGGTGTTCGGAAGTGTATCATTTCAACGAACATTGCCGAAACGTCGGTGACCATCGATGGAATCCGGTTCGTGATAGATTCCGGTAAGGTCAAGGAAATGAGCTATGATGCCACCACCAAGATGCAACGTTTGAAGGAGTTCTGGATTTCGAAGGCTTCGGCAGAGCAACGTAAGGGTCGTGCCGGTCGAACCGGACCCGGTATCTGCTATCGCTTGTACTCGGAGAAGCAGTTTTACGACTTCGAGTCATACACTACGGCCGAGATATTGAAGGTGCCGCTGGAGTCGCTACTGCTGCAGATGATTTCAATGGGTCTGCCGAATGCTCGAATGTTCCCGTTCATCGAATCACCTCCGGCGGAAAACATCGAAAATGCCATTATGAATTTGAAACATCACGTAGGTGTATTGAGTTTTGACTAATGATTGGCAGATTCAAATTAGGTACTTTTTTCCCACAGGAAGCATTAACGGCAGACGAGAAATTGACTCCTCTTGGCAAAGCATTGGCCAAAATTCCAGTTGATATTGGTATTGGTAAGATGTTGCTGATGGGATGCGTGTTTCAACAGTTGCAGCCGGTGTTGACTCTGGCTGCAACTCTGAGCGTCCAGTCTCCGTTTACGAATCGAGCCTATCGGGAGCCGGAGTGTGAGGTAAGTTATTAAAGTGAATGTAAAAGCTATGAGCGAGGCCTGATGTAGCCGAAGCGGTAAATGCGCGGGTATTTAGCAATATGAACAATGCTGATGGTGTCTGGGTTCTATTTCCGGGCGATCATCACCACTATACAATATCGCCAAATCAGTTGAACTTAAGTGGCTATTTTATAACTCGAGTCGAGCAGAATTTCACGTGACTAGATAGTAGCCGCATTATACAAAACGAGCTTGTCGATAGATTTCGAGTAAATAGTCTGGCCGAACGTAAGTATTTTTGCATTTTATTAGTAAAAATACTCTAGAATATTTTTTGGAATCCGTTCTAACCTTCCGTCAGTTGCGCCAAAAAAGATACACGAGCAGTTGCGTCGTCTGGTCATCTATCCGTATTTTTATGCTTTGAACCAGAAACTTCTACTGATGGGAAATTATTCTTAGAATGCTTAAAGAATGCCTTCCGGAGATTCCTTAAGGAATTCTGCAACCTCTCCCAAGAATTCCCTCCGGAATTCATCGAGTAGACTCCTTCTGTTGAAGGTTCCTCCAATAATTCATTCCTGCGACTTTATTAAAAATTCATTCCGAGAATTCCTCTAGAAGTTTCCTCCGGGGATTCCTCCAAGAATTCTTTTCCTTTTCGACTCCTCCAGAAATTAATTATAGAGATTTTCCAGAAATTCGTTACGGGCGATTCATCGAAAAATGCTTTCGCCGGCTCTTCCTCTAGTTACGTCCAAAAAGTTCCACAGGAACTGCTTCTATGGATTCCACCGGGAGTTTTACAGAGGAATTTCTTCCGGAGATTCCTCCAAGAATTCATTGCTGGGATTTCTCCAAATTCAAATAAAAACTGCTTTTGGAAGTTCTTCCAGAAGGTTCCTGCAAAAATTCCTACAGTAGTTCTTTCGGTTCTTGATTGATTGATTTGTCTTTATTAAAGAGACATTCAGCCCTTGGACCCTTTCGGTTCTTCATTTTTCTTAAAACACTCCCAACATTACTTGGCAGAGATTCTATACCCAAAATTTTCTTCCGAAGGTTCCTCCAAAAGTTTCTACAAAAAATTCAACTGGTAATACTATCGGGATCCCTCCAAGAATTTCTTCATTCCAGTTATTCCTCCCGCAATTTATCCAGGAGTTCCTTTAGTTATTCCGCGAAGAACTTCTTCAGGAGCTTCTCCATGAATTCATCCAGAAATTCCTCCGAGAATTCCTCCAGGAATTGCATCCGGGAGTTCCTTCAGAAATTCTCCTAGGAAGTTCTACCGAGAGTTACTCCAAAAGTTCATGCAAGAGTTTCTCTGGGAAGTCCTCCGAGAATTCCTCCGGTAGTTCCTTTAAGAAATTCTCCAGAAATTTTCCCAGAAAGTTCCCCCGGGAGTTTCTCTACAAGTTCCTGCAGGAGTTCCTCCGGGATGCATTACGACCTTGATACAAGATGAAACGATAATAATAGATAAATAAAAACAAAAAAAAAAAAAATCACAAAGAAACTTGCAACAACTATGGACAGCTCCTACCTAAACACCTCACGAAATGCCCAAGCAAATTTGTTGCTGAATATTTATACTACGTATTCTGTAAGATTTTTAAAACTGTTAAAGAATTCATGAATCAGAACATGTTACTCCGAAGCAATTGAAAGAAAAAATCCGAAAAGAAGTCCACAGGTATTCCAGAAGGTGTACCGACAAATTACTGGAAGAACTCATGGATGATTTTCCGGAAGAATTCTTAAAAAAATCCTACAAAATTCATTCACAAATGAATCCTTAGATAAATTCTCAAAGGAATTCCCGGATGAATTCACAAAGGAAAGAAACCCTAGAAAAATTCCCGAAGGAATTCCTGAAGAAATAAAAAACATCTCCCGAAAAAATCTCTGGATGAATACTTGGAAGAATCTCTGGATGAGTTCTTAAAGAATCACTGCCTAGGAATTTTTTTTGAAGAAATCCTTACAAGAATTCTCCCTTGAACAATTCCCGAGGTAATACTTGTAGGAATTTCCGAATGAAACTCAGGAGGAACTCATGTACACTCGAAGGAACGGAGGAACTCTACAGGTATTCTCGAAGAAATCCTTAGAAGAGCTCTAGAATTCTGAATCAAATTCTAGAGGGATTCCCGATAAAATTCGCTGGAGAAATTCACTAAGAAATCTCTGGAGGAATTTCCAAAGAATGCCTTGGAAGAATCTCTGAATGAATTTCCTGAGGAATTCTTGAAAGAATCCCTGGAAAATCTACGAAGAAGTCCATACAAGGATTCCCTGGAGTAATTTCTTCAGGAGCTTCTCCTCCTCCAGGAATTCCACCGAGAATTCGTCCAGGAATTCTTCCGAGAATTCTGCCAGAAAATTCATCCGAGAGTTCCTGCAGGAGTTCTTACAGAAGTTCTTCACGGAGTTCCTGTAGGGATCCCTCCGGAAGTTCCCTCCGGGAATTACCTCAGGAATTCTTTGAGGATTTTTTCCACAAAGTTCCTCCGGCAGTTTCTGGGAGGAACTGCTGGGAAATTTCTGAAGGAACTCCTAGAGAAATTTCTGGAGTTATTCTTGGAGATATTTTCGGAGAAATTTCTAGATAAATTTACAAAACTGCCTAGATAGTTTACAATGCAAAAGTACGGTTCTTGTACTAAGGCCACCACTTGGCGTTTACGGCTGCATCATTTTGTAAAAATCTATAGGGATTGATAGTATCTATCATCTCTCACGTCAGATCGTAAACGCTGTATATGTTGGGAAGAGGGAGAAAGTAAATAAGCAGAGAGATGCAAAGTAGGAGGAAGGGAATCAACTTGAGATTGAACCCAGGACCTTCTGCGTGCAAATCAGAAGCACTACTAGACCGCCAACCGCTTCTTGCTGATACCTTACTATGGTAATTAAGTTTACCCAGCGTCCATTATTCCTCAGCGCGCTCGTAAATCGTTCGAATCAGACCACGGTGACCCCATCACGTTGCTCAACGCGTACAAGGAGTGGTTGGAGCTGAAGCAGAACCGATTTGAGTACAGACGCGATGAACACCGGGAAAGTTCCAAAAGTTGGTGCCGCAGACGGGGTCTCGAGGAGCAACGGTTCTACGAAATCACCAAGCTGAGGCGTCAGTTTCAAGACCTGCTGCAAGATTGTGGCCTCATGGAAAGCGCAAACTCCGACAGTATGACCAGTGCTGAGCGTGCTATTCGCCATGGCGAGTTGAAGCAACTGAAGGAGCTGCGAAAGACGCATCGTATGGAAGCACCAAGGAAGCGGAAGCTGCTGAAATCGGATCCCTGGGGACTGGAGGAAGGCGAAGAGGATGACGGGAAAGTCGATATAAGGGATGTGGAGTTCCGGTTAAGTCACGATTCGTCTAAGATACAGGATTTAGTGTCCGGAGCAACTGCTTGCAGTTATCGAGACCTGATGACGCTGAAGTTAATCCTGGTCAGTGGGTTGTATCCACAGGTTGCCATAGCAGATGATTACAATTATTGCAAGGTATGTACAGTGAAGTACCTACTTTCTTAGTTATTAGATTTTACTGCTTCAATCTTATTCTACAGAGTCCCACTGAGCAATTTTTCCACACCCAAACCAAACCGTATGTTACACTACACCCAATGGGCTTTTTCGGCAACAATACCGAAGTTCTTCAACTGATGGAAGATGACATAATAGAAAAGTCTGGATTGTACAAATCACGACAACCACTGAGTTCCAAGCATCAGATATTGTGCTACCTAACCCTTTTGGAAACGAACAAAACCTACCTGATGAACACGTTGAGAATGCCAGCTGCTCAAACGCTTCTTCTTTTCGCTCACACAATCGACACCAACCTAACGTTTTCTCGGATTATATGTGATTCTTGGCTATGTCTTGATTTCCCATCCCCGGAGAGTGGTCAAATGTTGCTGTATAAAGCCTCTAATTTGAGACGGCTTTGGAACAGAATGTTGGCGGAGAAATTGAAAGGTATTAGCTGAACTACCGGTTCAATTTCCAACTGTCATATTAACTTTCTCAAATTCTAGTCCTTACTCATACAGCTGATGAAGAACTGGATAGAACAAACCGTGAGAAATCGATTGAACAAATGAACTATGAGCTGTGGCATGACTTGGCTCAGTTTATGAATACAGAAGTTTGCTATACTTTGAAGCGGATGCTTCCCGCTGACGTGAAAACCATGTACAAAGGTCCATCATTCGATCAAAGTGTCGAGATCGATCCTAATCCGTTTGCAGAGGATTTTAAACCAGTTGTCAACGACACGAAAGGAGGCGTCAACATTACAGAGAATATTGTCTACGGATGGTAATGTACCTCAAACATGTATCTGAGTTCCTATGTAAATATATTTTTTTATTTCAGTATCAACGAAACAGAATGGAGTATGCAAATGATGGACGATATTGTGTCTAATGATTGGGAGTGCAGTAATTGTGGTTGTACGTACAACTTAACCGGGATTCAAAAATTGCAGCACAAAATGGGTAAGAATATGATCTTAAACTGTTCAGAAAATCATTTATGAACTCCGGGCCAGTCATCTTGTGAGTTTGTTCTAAAGCAGATGGAGTTGGATATGGACATTGAACAAATAATCTAATAACAGAAAAATCGATCAAAAAATTATTTAACCAATGATTAAAACTTATTTCTTATTTTCAGTTTGCAAAGCCAGTCTTCCGGAACCAACAGAACCCGCTGAAAGTGCCGGCACGAGCAGCAGCAACCAAAAACCAGGTTCGAAAAGATTGGATTGTCCTGTTTGTGGAAAAGTACTCTACTTGTCATCGATTGAAATTCTCAAACACAGAAAGTCCTGCACCAAAGCAGTAAAAGATGAAATTTAATAAATATGTTGAATAATTTATTGCTATTCATCTATAAGTACCACCATAAAAATGCATTTAAATCACATCCATTACGTTGCGCTACATGACTAGAATGATATCCGAAGTAAAACACTTACGATCCTTCGCCGCACTAACCATCGTCGTTTTAAGTTTTCATTAAATCGCCCAGCAATCGTTCGATGGCGACCTCGCCGACGGTTTTTCGGAACAACATCTCCTGCAAAATTTTTGGATTTGCAGCCGACTTTATACAGGGCAGCAGGAGCAGTAGATGGCCCAGCCTTACGCCGCCGCACTTTTCGTGCAGCAGGCTTATGGTTTGATCCTGTAGGAGTAGAATATCATGGGACGAGTAGAGGTTGGAGTTTTCCGATCGGAACAGGATCAGTGCCTTCAGGCAAGCTGCTTCGCGGTAGTCGACACGGGCCAGGGCAAACTGTTGGATGGCTGCGTGAAGTCTTCTTGCCGATGGATTGCGAGTGATGAAATCTGAAGAGGACAGAAAACAGCACTTATTTTATAACAGAGAAAAAAGTTCAAACTAACATAATACCTAGTCCTAATTAGTGACGTTGGTATCGAATATTCGATTAGCTGATAAAATATAGTAAAAAGTTGATCGATTGGTTACCCGCTGATATTGACCAATCGAAATTTTCAACGCAAACTGTCATTTGGTTCTTCAGATTTGTGCTCTTCAAAATTCGGGATGTGGCTTTGTCAAATCTTCACCTTAAAGCATTTAATTTGCGAATTGTATTATGTACTAATAAGGGCATCACGGACTGCAAAACGGTAAGTCGATAAGGATAGAGTCCAACATAGCTTTGGTCCTCACTACCCGGGTTGTTAAGTATCGTAACAATATAAAAAAATATTTTTCTCCATATATATTTTTTTACAAAACTATACATTTTATTGTAAATGAATTGTTGTAAATACTGATACGTGAGTTTTAATATACCGTACATTGTATGGTACACGTATAGTTTCAAACAATAAAATGTACCATAAATATATTGTTTTTAATTGTAATTTCACTACTGGTTATAAATTTAATCATGATTTTGGAATGGTTCTCTTGTGTTATGTTGTATTATTTTACATTACATAAACCATATAATGTTATATTATCTTGTCATTTTCCTCCTGTTAATGGTATCTTACTAGCATTATAAGAATGCGCTTCAGGAATTTTCCAGAGCGTTTTGGATAACCCTTCATATATTGGATCGCCCACGTCTAAGTCTGAGTAGTCTCTGATTGCATTAACAGTTGAAGCTTAGGCTCCCATGCCCCTCTCTCTCTCTCTCTCTTCTTGGCGTAACGTCCTCACTGGGACAAAGCCTGCTTCTCAGCTTAGTGTTCTATGAGCACTTCCACAGTTATTAACTGAGAGCTTCCTCTGCCAATGACCATTTTGCATGCGTATATCGTGTGGCAGGCACGAAGATACTCTATGCCCAAGGAAGTCAAGGAAATTTCCTTTACGAAAAGATCCTGGACCGACCGGGAATCGAACCCGTCACCCTCAGCATGGTCATGCTGAATACCCGTGCGTTTACCGCCTCGGCTATCTGGCTCCCATGCCCCACCAGCCAGATAACCGGGTTTTGCAAACTAAGCATTATTTGTGGCAACACTTTGAGCGGCATGATGGAACTATGCCGAGCGCGCTAAGTGTTATTAGACCACTAATGTAGTTGCATGAAGTGGGTAACGAGGTACATAAGTATCATTACAGCGTGCTTAACAGTTATTGCAATATTGAGGCTCCAGTTTGACTGAACTATGAAATATGTACATAACAACTCATGAGAAAACTGTCAAGTTAGATTCAACTAAAAGTTAGGTTAAAAAGCGAAGACGAACTTATACCAGAAGTCATTTCAGTGTCCAGTTCAGTCCTTATGTTAAAAATGTCAAAGATAAATCGCATTTCATTCACCACAACCGAAGGCAATTTCACATGAGAGAAGAAGAGAAAGAATAGTGTTGAACAGTTACTCATCCACTGATTTACGGTAATCTGGCCTGCGTGTTTCCGGGTTGACCTGCATTCGTATTCCTCTCATCGCACTCTACATACCTAGCCCACCATATCTCTTGGATATGCAGTCCTTAGGATACCTGGTTTACCACTTTATTTAAACATTTTATTGACTTTAAATAGATGTTTCAACTTATTCACTTTTTTCTCTTTCATTTCCTTTGCAACAAAAATGTCACGAACATCAACAAAACAAAGCACGGAAAAAATCATAAACTGAATAAATAATTAAAAATGCACGGAAAAAGATTGTTTCGGAATAGTGAAAGGTTCAAACGTAAGAAAAACAGTATAATATATTGTTACATAAAGATCGGATGTAAATGTATAGTAGCTACCAATGTGCACAGCTTTTAGCGAACGATTCCATTACAATACACTATATTGTAGCTGGTACACTGTATGGTACAGGAATGGTTTTCACCAAATACCCTATGGTTAGTTTTAATCCGGGTAGTGATTTTCTGCGCATTATTAGATCTTCGACAAACTATGGGATGAACGAACCTGTTAGGAGTATGTGTCGAGTATTTGTTATTTGTTTTTCTAGTTTTGATTTCCATTTAAGTAGAGCTAAGATACGAGACAATTTTTTGCTTGCACTATCTGTTTAATGTAAAATGATTGTTCTTTTTTTAGTAGTTTATTAAGATTTGTCATTGGGGTGTTTTAACCTGTTGACATTGTAACAATTAAATTAAATAAATTAAATTAAATAAATTATATATTAATCACCTGCAATGGAAAAAGAGATCAAAGTAACACTTTTGGCTTCAAAATTAACATCACATATTATTAGTACGAGAAATTCTTATACTTCAACTTCAAAGTGTCTTACAAATCATTCCCAGCTACTCCCCGCGCAGATATTCGGTTCAAACCTAGGTTCAAACGCTCGTCTAAGTACAGTGGTTTTTCGGTTTTATCACGGTCAAAAAAATTTTACCGTGAAATAAACGAAACCGTGAATTTGACAAAACGAGAAATAAATGTAATTTTTTAATTCTAAATCGTTCAGCTATAAAATGTACGAGTCGTAGTTCACATTTTTTACCAGTTTTAGTGGACTGGGCAATGCTGAATTAATTTAATATTGATTTCGGAATGTTTTCGAACAAGTGTGATAAAAACGAAATAAAAATCGTGATAAAATCGAGTAGAAAACCGTGAATTTGATCGAGTAGTGATTAAAACGACTAGTGATAAAAGTGTAAGCTCAAGTTGAAATTTCAAGTGAATGTACCTATTGCTGAATGAAGATCAGGAGAAGACCTTTGCTGTATGAACCCTTCATCGGATGACCAAAGTGGGCGTTTTGGTGCTGTTTATCGTCTGCAGGAAGGATGTTGTTACCTCCGAGAATTCACGTCGGGCGATAGCGCATTTCGATCGGAAAAAGGAACTAAAGGAAATACTGGCTGCAAGACAAGGCTAACAGGAAAGGATAATCATGATTTGCACAGTTGGTAAGTCCGTTTTATGCTGAACAGTATGTTGAATTTGCTGGTACACAATGTTCAACCTTTTTCAAGAGACTGGCCTTCTCAATCTATGGAGACGCTTGAGTTGATGTTCCTCAACGTTGCGCACTAATTTATTAAATCTTTTTGGCCACATAAATTGGGCCGAGGTGTCGGATTGCGCCAACTTAGTCACTTGGTTTGTCTACACAAATCTTTCTCGACAATGTAGTCTGCGTCGGTGATCTCTCTGACCGCTGCCAACCCAAATATGGGCCGAAAATTATGCATTATTCCGTTTTGAATTTTGCAGTTATTCGGAAAACTTAGGTGCTGTTATAAAATAACAAAAATAGTGCTTTTATAATTGATTTGCATGATTCTCCAGTGTTGTTATTGATTAGTAAAATCCACTCATTTAATACTTGGTGCAGACTATAATTTGTTCTGCTATTTGTAACCGGCCAACTTTATTGAAGCTTAAACCAACAGTGTTTGTATTGATTGGGTAGATATATCAATTAAAAGTTATCTTATTTAACATTCCATTGTTTTTGTATTATAATATATTACAATTTTTATAGCCTAAGGGGTAGCCTAAGGGAGTTAAATGAACTGATGCCCGGACTTAAGTTCGTGGAGTAGCCAGACTTTTGTCATGAGATAGCAACTTTATGTTGACTACCGAAGGAATTCAGCAATTTTAACTCACCCTGCTACATCAAACTATCAGGTAGATCATTCCCTCCCGGAGTGATTCTGCAGCCATAGGTAATCCTTGCGATGATGGTGGGTACACTTCAATCATCATCATCATCATCAAGTGTGATAAAAACGAAATAAAAATCGTGATAAAATCGAGTAGAAAACCGTGAATTTGATCGAGTAGTGATTAAAACGACTAGTGATAAAACCGAAACGCCACTGTATGTAGAATTGATTAAAGAAAATTGCAGCTGCCAAGAGCTGCCAAAACATTAGCGCCATAATGATATGTGAATAGCCAAATTGTATGAGAAACAGTAATTTTGTTCGAAATTCGTTCGAAGAAATCGACAAATAATGAAAATGCCATCAATATGAAATTGAGAGCTCAGTAATGCTTCAGTATATTCATTTAAGCTAAAACTACTAGACTACTATGATTTGGAAATTTTTGCCACGTATTTTCAAATCTGGACCACTGTGGGTCGTCGTCCATCCGTCGTCGTGGTGGAGATGAGCCGAGCCGATCGAAAGGGTACACGAATGCTCGTTCACAACACTCCTAAATTTCTTAAGTATTTCCTGGATAAATTCTCAAAAGTAATCCATCAAGGAATTCTATGTACCGTGACCGGCCCTAATTCTGCGCAGTCCCTAATTCGGCGCACTTTCTCGAATATACCACAAAATCACGGACGCTAGTTCAATATTAGCTTCAAATATATTTTTTGAATATTGCTTCAATAGTAATAAAAAAGTTTGTGAAGAAAAATTTTTCAAATCAACGATCATTATTTTGTAAAAAAATAAAATGATTTTGCAAGTACTACAAATTGCCTGAAATTTGTGTCCGTTAGCGAAACTGCTAAAAAGTTGCTTCATGAGCTGAAGCATTTTGCGACATAAATAATGACGAGAATGTCTGCTTTTCCATGCGCATCCAGTACTGCTGTCTTCGAGGAATCAGAATCGGCAAAAAACAATTGAATTTTCTTCTTATTTTTTGAATCTTCTTGTTCTTCTTAGGTGCGCAGAATTAGGAACCGGTATTAAATGGTGGTCCTAATTCAACGTCTACATTTCAACACTAAGTTTTGAACATATAATTAATAAACAAACATCATATAAATGCCAGCACAGTTTTAACTAGGATATTCTATGTTTCTATAGCTGCTATACTGCCCCCACTCGCATAACTGTCCCATATGCATAGGAATCCCAGCAAAGATGGGACTGTTATGCGAGTGGGGGCAGTATAGCAATCCGGTGAATGTAATTACGGCTCAAAAAGTTAGTTTATGAACTTTGAAGGCTAATTTACGATTTTTGAATTTTTGATCTGATAGTTCGACCGGACTAACCACTTGTTTTAACCCTCTCTTTCCCATGGTAGCACAGGTAATCCACTACTTTGCACTGTTCATACAAATACAGGATAAGTTAGATCATTCCCATTTTTTCGTCAGATGTTTGTATATGTTTAAGGTTGAAGGATTCATCATTGACATAACCGTCATCATCGAAAATTCTAAAGCAGTTTTCTCGCTCAAAATTTGAATGTTTGTATTGAAAATGTATTCACTGTAATCCTTTCTGCGTCCGTAATACAGTGAATACATTTTCATTGCGGACATTTTAGCCCTCAACGAGAAAACTGCTTTCGAATTTTCAATGATGACGATTATGTCAATGACGAATCCTTCAACCTTAATGAACTATTATGCCAGATTTGGTCAAAAATTATCTGCTCGTTTTTGTTTTAGAGTTAAATGAACAGTGCAAAGTAGTGGATCACCTGTGCTACCATGGGAAAGAGAGGGTTAAACATTTGCTATCAACCTCGGGGGAAATTTTATGTATTCATGTAAGCATTCGTCAAATGCGATATATGATGTGAGTTTACATGAAATTTTCTTAACCCTTTCCTTCCCACGACTTTGAACGGCTATATCTATGCCAAAAAAGCGTTTCCGAAAAAAGTGGTAGAACAAAAGTTATTGCAAATTGGCTAAATTTTTCGAAATCAATGAAAAAAATTTTGGTTGTAAATCAATAGGTTTTTGATTGTTTATCAATAGTTCAACTATTGAAACAAGTAGGTAGTAGTTGGGTTAACCTTATGAGGTTATAATCATATTCTAAGAATTATTGCATTATATTCATATAATTCCGTTTGTCCGGAGTTAACACCGCTAGCCATCATGGTTTCCCATAGCGGAAATCATCATGGTTACAGGTCGCAAGCCCTGGCAAAGTGTGGAACGTTTTGATGGCTGTGATCCCTGACCATCATGTAATCAAAATCCCAGGGATACTCAAGTGACCATACTGTTGGGTTGTGGGGGTTGCGCGTGTGGGGTGCATATATTGACAAGCATTGCTATGGATCGTCAGGGCTGAGTAGGAGCGGGGAATGGATCTACGATTGCTGAATTGCGATTATACCTACTGGTATAGTCGTGGTTCAACAGTGGTGGCGCCGCTTTTCGCTTGTGTTCGGCCTAGGTGGTTTGTTTAGGCGGTGCGGGTAGGTTTGTATGTACTTCGTACGTGCAGTGCGAACGGCTTCAGCATTGTGGTTACTTGGGTAGTGTAGGATAATTGGGTTTGGGACTGAGGGGGTCGTCATTGATTCTGCCGACACCATTGAGTGGTCATTGTTGGCGGTTGTGTTGGTGACGATTTCTTCAGCTTTATAATCTCATTTATACTACGCACAAACTTTGGGAAGAGGGACTGCTTTGTAATGCAAGAGAGGGATTTAAACTCTGCGTTACGGGTTGGGTGAGGTCATGCAGATAGAAGCAACCCAGGTGACCGTGCGGCTCGGGTCGTGATGGATGCATGAGTGCAGTGTGTGTGGGGTGCGCTACCCTGTGGATGCAGTTGAGTCCGGGTTGGAGTGGAAAGAGACCCTTCTCTACCCTAGATCGGTTTCGGTTGTACGGGCGGGGTAGTGTTTGTCTTATGTGTGACGTGTTGTGCGTGATTTGCGGCCCGAGCTGCGTGGTTACTTGGGAAGTATTTGCTCTGCAATCTACATTTTGGTTTTAAGGTGAAGCTATGGCTGGGCTGTGCCTCGGATCTGTTGGGCGCAGGTCGGAAGAGCTGGTGGTGGTTTGTGCTGGAGGGTTTGCTCGATTGGTTATTCACTGGTGATGGCTAGTCGATCGACTGTTCGCGCAGCCTGTCATTTGGTTCTTGGGGTTTGTGCTCTCGAGGTCCGGGGCGTTGCTTCATTGTATCTTCACTTTAATACTAATATTCCTTGTTTGATTAATTGACTATTATGTACAGGCGCTTAACTCATTCTATTTCATAGATTACCAGATTTAAGGGTAATGGTTCAATAGGGCGATAGCAATCAGAGTGGATTAGAACGAGTTGGCGCCTACAATACACCAACACTAACACACATACACCAATACTTACACGCACACATGCACCTACAACTAGCTGTAAAAGACCAGTGGGCGGGACAATGGTGCCTACCCAACAGTTGTAGGTGGGGTGTTTGGCTTAGCTACATGACTTGGTCCGGCAAGCCCATAAACATCAATTAGTAGACGTATTGCCTAGTGAAAAGACAACGCAGATGGGCGAAAGCCAGGGGATGCGTTGATAATAGCAGAATAGCAGAATAATTCCGTTTGTCCGGAGTTCGTCGAAAATCGATGGTGCTCTAGAGCAACCATGGGAAGTAGAGGGTTAAACAGTGTTAGGCAAGAAAGAAGTCTCAGTTTGCAAACAAAGATTGTGCCACCTTGTCATGGCTAAAGTGCCTTTAGAAATGAAAGTCAATTTTACTAAAATGTGCATATGCTAAAAAGCTTTACGTAGTAGTATTCGATAATGCTACAAAATCCTTTTGTGTATTATGATTAAAATTCTCTTTGCTTAGTAATCATAGTAGGTAGTATCCATGTTGAGGACATGCAAAGTTCCTATATGGTCGTAATGTCGTATAAAAGTTGAAAATTAAGAATTCAATTGAATTTCATCTATGAATCATGTTCTCATTATAATATGTTATCTTTTTAGAGTTCTTCCCATGTGCGCAGCATTAGGAACATTAGTGCGCAGAATAAGGAACATTCCAAAAAAAGGGAACGCAGAATTAGGAACAGAGACACACTTTAGAATTTTCATGATTTTACATATAAATTGAGTGTTTTGTATAAGAATTATATTTTTCCCTCATTTACAAAGCTAATAACTATATGCAGTCAAAAATTCAGCCAAATCGGTTCGATTTGGAATTTGTTACAGATGATTGAAATGGAAAAAGTCTTAGATGCGCAGAATATGGGCCCTCCACGGTAGTTCACAGACGGCATAAAAGATAGAATGCCTAGCATACATAAAATCAATTAAAATCAATTCCATAAATTAGAATCAAAATTACCGAAGAGATATTTTGCTTTTCCAACTGCTTGGCACGCAGTACAAAACCTGCCGATGGCGATGTGATGCAACAAATTACTTCCAAACAAACTTTAAATATTGATCTTCATATTAGTACTCTAATACTCTAAAAATTAAGAAAATTTGGACTTCTGACCAATTTTTTATGCTGATTTAGAATATGCAGAGTGAAGTTTTTTTACTTGTTTTTTTTTTCAGACGGTCTGCGTTTAAAAACCGTGTTATTTCAAAAAATGTCGTAAAGAAGCCGCTTTATTAAAGTAACGTCGTAAAACCGTATTTTTTCAAAAACCCGCGTAAAATAGTCATCTACCGTGACTTTTTACGCGTTTTTTATTAAGGCAGTTTTTTACGAGGTTTTTTTTAAACAACGCGTTTTTTTTATAAAAACTGGTTTTATCGCAATTTTATCATTTTTTTTGTAGCCATATTTAATACGTAGGTCCTACTGCACATGACAATATGTCAAGTTAAACCGTTTTTATTATGGGCTTAAATTGTAATTTGTCTATGAAATAATTACCAAAATTCAAAGCTGGGCTTCCATTTTGTCTGTTAAACTGTTCACAATAGAGAAAAAGCTGAACTGAGGCCAAATAAACTATATCGACATAATACCACTAATAGATACAACGTTTATGCTATCGTAAACTAAATTCACATTCACACTGCACAAACTCACCATTATCGATCGGCAGCCCCCATTGGGCTGCGGTTATGACGAACAGCTCCGCCCACGATTCCTCGAGTAGCACCTTCTGGTCGGCAGTCGGCAACTGCAGAAACGATGGCACCGATTTGGCCCACTTCACCGCTAGAAAGAGCAGCTTGGCCGCCGTTTCGAGTAGCATGTCCGTTTCCGACTTTTCGCCGCTGTTCGTCGGTTGATTACTGCTGATGCTCTCCTCGGAGCTGCTGACTTCGTTCTCTTTGGCGGCAAAGCTGCTGGAGTTGAGGATGGCGCTGATGGTGTAGGACGGTGGTGGCTGCAGTGGGGCTGTATCTCCGGTGATCTTGGTGAAAATTGACTCCGAAATGGATTTCTCACTTTTCAGATTGGCCATCGGCGGAACCGAGGATGCAGCACCGAATGCCGTCGGCGGAAAGTGATCGAACATTGATGTGCCTCCTCCATATGGTGGGATGAAGCGGGTTGGATCCATGGGGGTGAATGCCGACGATGCCGTTATGTGCAAGGGAAGCGGGAAGAATAGATTTGTCTGTGGCATGGCGAAGGCTCGCGAGGGGTAGAAATCGGAAGGATTTATTCCATTCATCGCGGCAAGTGGGGCACAATTGCGAGGGGCGCGCTCATGTTGAACAGCTGGGAACAAGAAAAAAAAAAAGAGAAAAACACAAGTTCGCTTCCGGTTAGTTCTAAGTGACGCGTGGTATTGTAATGGGACATGCGGTGGCGAGGATACAATGACTTTAGAAACAAGTTAACGATGATGGTATTGATTGCAGCCGTTGTGGTTCTCACGATGAGCGTTTGTCATAAAACATGTCATCCTTAAATGTGGGTGCGAAGAAAAGGTGTTGGGTGTTCGATAGTTCAATGATATTAAAGTGAATGAGCGGTTATTATCTCATCTTGTAAATTGTAATCCTGGTCGATACTTAATCGAGATAAACACTGGAGTAAATAAATGATCATAAATAGCGAAAATGGCGGCTTTCACATTTTCTTCATATGATTTCGCTTAGGTCATCAAATTTGCCTAGGAATATGTATGAGAGACCTTCTTATTGACACATGATAAACTTTGACTTTATGTGGTGCACACAGTTTCCACATACATAAAAAATGTGATTACGGTTTGTCAACAGTTCCATGAACTCAAGGCCTGAATTCAGCCAGGTCATCCCGGGTACTCAGGAATCTAGTGGAGAAATTTACTTACTCCTTTTCGGTGTAGTATTGATTTCTGGAGCAAACCGTAGTTTTCCGCGTGCAAATAACTCTTATTGCAGTCAATCTACGGTTCTCTGAAGTCAAGGCATGACTTCAATCAGATCGTCCAAATTGTCTGCACATAACAAACATTTTACAGATTTTCTAGTATTAGTGCAATTAGGAGCGATAAATACAATTGAAAATCATCCGTGGAGATTATTTTGAGTAACCATATTTTGTAAGAACGGATTCGGACAATCCATCGAGAGATTCAGAAAATATACAGTGCATCAAACAATTGTCCGTACAGTCATTGTTTGGTCAAAATAATTTTTCATTTAAATGTTTATAACTTTTTTATACGTCAATCAAAAACGCTGAAATTTTGACCAATCATGAATCATATATTGAAGCTCCATTGGTAAAATTTTGAGCAGGATCGAATAAGTTTTCTGAAAGTTATAGAACTTTTAGTGAAACTTATAAGATTTTTGAACACATTTTTAAAATATTATATCTCAATATGTACTTGATGAAACTTTTTCATTTTTTTTTTTGTGTTACAGCTTATACTTGAGGCTTCCATATGCAGCTTCGTTTAACACTTATTCACTACAAAAAATATGAAAAATCTGTATATGTTCAGAGCGTCATTTGGAAATTTATCATATTTTGATCAATAAAAGTGTCAAGTGATTTCAACTTTTTTAAACTCTCTTAATGTAATATTTTTATACAGGATACTCACTAAACTACACATGAAGAGTAGGTCCTATGGATTTTTTGTTCAGTTAATGCCAGGGGCGTACAATTTCGTTTCAATGATACACTTTCATGCAACATTTGAATGAGTCACTTCAACCGTTTCATACATTTTTCTAATCACTCGTTTCGTTTACCAAAACTTTTCCGCTCATCGTAGCACTCGGTAGTCTCCCACCCGGTCGCATTGCTTGTGCTTCATCCGGCAGAGCAAAAGTGTCTCACTGGTGCGCGCTAGTCTCTCAATGGTTACGGGCGCCGATTAATTGGATTTAAGTGGTCGAATTTGTTATCCTCTGTCATAAAACATAATTACAGGCATACCTCGATAGTACGTACACCACCGCTTTGTTTAGTGTACGTACTATCGAAACGTATGTACTATAGAATCACAATTTTTTATTTCAAATTTCATTTTCAAATCAAAGAATGTTATTTCTAGAACGTCAGGATTGCCAAAAAAATACATTTGGCCTACGGGTCCGTTTATTAATTACGTAATTTTGCTTGTTTAGGATCCTATCTTTATTGGATAAATCTTCTTGTGCTCTGGGGATGCTTCGTAGAGGCATCTCGTCTCTGGGAACTTATATTGATATTAATTGAATTATTTTTTAGAACCATCCAAACTGGTCTAGATATAATTAAATCGATCTTGATCAGTTATATCTTATTATAGAAACATTCTAGAATTATTTTCTCTTGTAATATTTATTGCCGTGATATTTTCAAAATCTGACCATTGCTCCTTCTAGGACACCTCTAAGAGTTTATTTTTTTATGAGAAGGGATTCCTAAAGGTATCTCGGAGCTCTTGGAGGAATTCAAGGAAAAAATATTTGATGAATCTTAGAAAGAATTCCTGTAGGAATCTCGGAATGAATTTCTGGAGGAATCTTGGAATGAATTCATGGAGAAATCCTGGAACGAAATTCCTGGAGATATACAGGAAGAAATTCCTGAAGAAATCCTGGAAGTCCTGAAAGTATTACAGAAGAAATTCTTGGTAATGTTTTGGAAGGAATCTCTGGAGAAATCTGCGAGACCCTGGAGTCTCATCAGGAATTGCAGAAGAAACTCTGTAAGAATCCCTAAGGAAACCCAGAAAGATTTCCTGGAGAAATCTCGGAACCAACACTTAGAGGAATTTCGGAACTGAAAGAAACTTGAAACTGGAAGAAATCCCTAAAGCAAGCGAGAAAGCGAAATGTCTTTCCCCGAATCCCACATTTCGGGTTCACCCAGAAACAATTGAATTGGTACAGCTTATAGGACAATGCAAGCCGCGGTTGCTAAAGATTTTTTTTTTAATGTTTTGATGTT
Source organism: Aedes albopictus (assembly GCF_035046485.1). Taxonomy (NCBI): domain Eukaryota; kingdom Metazoa; phylum Arthropoda; class Insecta; order Diptera; family Culicidae; genus Aedes; species Aedes albopictus. The sequence continues at coordinate 136,878,068 of NC_085138.1, read as the reverse complement.
TAGTGACCTTTTTGTTTACGTTCGGACTTCAAGAGATTTCTTCCAGAATTTCTCAAAAAGTCCCCGGAATCCTCCAGGAATTTCATCCGAGATTCTCCGAACAGTTTCTTTCGGGATGTCTTTGGATTTATTTTTTTTGGGCTTCCAGATGGTATTCCTGTTAATTCTAGCAACTTCACCCAGAATTTCTCTAGGAGTTCTTTCGGAAATTGTATCAGAAATTCTTACCGAGATTCCTTCAAAAACTCCTTGCAACAATCCGTAAGGATTTATTCCTGGAATTTCATACGAGATTCTTCCCGGAGTATCTTCTGGGAATTCTTTAGGAATTCCTTCTAAAACCCTTCCAGAAATCCTACAAGATCCCTGACAAGAACTTCATTTAGTATTCCTCTAAAAGCTTCTCCGAGATCCCTCCAGGAATTTCTTCCGGTTTTTGTTTTCGGGAGCTACTTCTGATTTAAGTATTCCTTCTGGGATTCCTACAATAATTTTACCAGGTAAACTTTGTGGGATATTTCCAGGATTCTTTCGGAAATTCCTTTCGGGATTCCTCCGTGAATTTCTTCTGTGTGACTGTCAGGAATTAATTTTCAGGAACTTCTTCCGGGATTCCTCTTACAGCTTCTTCTTCAAAATGTGTTCAAAAATCTTATAAGTTTAACTAAAAGTTCTATAACTTTTAGAAAACTTATTAAATCTCGATCAAAATTTTACCAATGGAGCTTTAACATATGGTTCATAATTGGTCAAAATTTCAAATTTGTATGAAAAATTATTTTGACAAAAAATTTGCTGTACGGACAATAATTGTTTGATACACTGTAAACAGTAGTACAAGGACAACACATGTTCTTAAGATGTCCCCGATGACCTATGGGGTCAATATGGAATCATATCTCGTTTTTAATATCATTCGAAAACAACACACGTAATTGTAGACTTGGATGGTACAGAAATGTTCAATATGCCAAGAACTCAAAGGAGCCCTATCGAAGAATCTCAAAATCGGACCTGTAGCAACTTCAACTATCATTAAGCAACAGAATATGTAAACTCCCATTGAAATACTTCGTTAAGAAGAAAGTTATAGTGGTGCAAATCGTACTTGGCCTTATTTTTACCCGACTTGACCCAGTGACCCACCGGCCTCACTCCGTCCAGAAATCCAAGAAATGTTGATCCCGTAAATTTACAAAACTAGGGTGTTGTGCGAGGTTGTATTCAAAATTTGGTCAAATTCTGTTGAGAAGTGGGCTGCTGGCGATTTTTTGAACTTTTTTTTCGCAGCTGGGGACAAACGGGTTAATCTGCACACACAAAAATAGCAGACTTTGGTTCGGTAATGTTTTACCGAAACCTTATCCGTTAAGCTTGTTTCACAGGAAAAAAATCGTTAATAGTAAAAACGATGTGAGTGCCACGGAATAGTTCGCCAAATATCAATTTTTTTAATAGACTGTTAAATCGGCGAACGATGGGAAATATTAGAGTGATACGTCTGTTTGTCTGTGAGGAAACTACCAAAGCCGTAATTTCTTCGTCCTGTTTTTAATCTTGCTTCGTACAAACAAAAGCCCCCTGATTGTTATTTTGTTCAATACAAATACTCAATCGCACTCAAATTATAAAATTTGGGACCTCAAATAGATCTGAAGAAACTTTGATCTGGTTGGGATCGAACAAGTTTTCGATTCTATGTACATCTTCTGGACAACCCTCCCAACATATTCATCATCAGCAGAGGTGCTTCATATAGCCGAGGCGGTAAACGCACGGGTATTCAGCATGACCATGCTGAGGGTGACGGGTTCGATTCCCGGTCGGTCCAGGATCTTTTCGTAAAGGAAATTTCCTTGACTTCCTTGGGCATAGAGTATCTTCGTGCCTGCCACACGATATACACATGCAAAATGGTCATTGGCAGAGGAAGCTCTCAGTTAATAACTGTGGAAGTGCTCATAGAACACTAAGCTGAGAAGCAGGCTTTGTCCCAGTGAGGACGTTACGCCAAGAAGAAGAAGAAGAAGAAGAAGAGGTGCTTCAATAATGTCTCAACTTCACATCGACACAGTTTCAAAAACATGCACCACAAACAATCGCTGCATCACGCCGAAACATATTTCCCAACATTTCAAACCCAATCGCATTTGGACAGACAAATCAAATAAAATGCTACCGACATTTGACACAAGGCGGGAAGTGAACGCGAACTGAAATCAAACACTTGTCATATCACTTCCATCTCTCAGGGTGCAATTAGGACACAAGTACCAAACAGCAATCGGAACAAAATATGTTTACATTTAACCACAGAGAGCGCAACCTCGTCCTTGCGTTTCCTGCACCACGACCACGAGTCAGTATGCGAGCCGAAACACGTGGCGCGAGGGCAATCGCATGGCAAGGCGGAAAAGTCCTTTCACCCTCAAATGGCTCTTTCACCATACACAACATCGTTGAACGGATCACGATATAATAGGGAAAAATCCTTGCCACGTTTACTCACTTAGCGAGCGGACTCTCTCTCTCTCTACCTCTATACCGCTGAACTGAATTGTTCGTGATGCATCCAAGAAAATGCTTCCGGATATGGCACCCTTCTCGATCCGACAGTTTTCGGTACCAGAGGTTTGCCGCAGCGAATGAAAAGAATCGGAAAATGTATTTACACTCGAGCAGTCCTAATTGCTAAATCAACAACTTGCTGTTTGTTGTTTGGGCATCTGAACTTTTCTCACCTCTTCTGTAAGATTATCGTGGGTGATTTGGATATCAATGAACTGTGATCTACGAAAGGGTCTATAAAGCCAAAGCGGTAAACTTGGATATATTCGGTAAGACTATTCTTCTGAGAATTGCTGGGTTCGATTATTATGGTAGGTCCGTGAACTTTTCGTAGTGCAAATTTATTTGATTTCCTTGGGCATAAAGTGTTTTCGTAACTGTCACAATGACTGTAAAGACTTGTGAAGACTAAAAGACAATCCGTTTTGAAATTTCCTTCTCAAAGTAGGGTTGTCTTATAGGGACCTTAGGAATGGTCGAATTTAATAAAGGTGCTTACGGAGTGTATCGGAAATTAACTATGTTGGGACAGTTTCCTCCGGAATAAAACACTTATTGACAGCAGATCCTTTTCGATCAGCTTCAATGCTGGAATATATTATTTTTAATTATAAACTACAACTAATTACTATTTACAAACTTACATCCTAGTATTTCATATAATTTCGGGAGGAACAGCTTCCCAACACATCGTTCGCCTTGAGCACTTGCTCCACTGAATCTATTATTCAACTCAAATGGTAGTGATCCTATTTTATATCCATTGAAATATTATTTTTCGTATTGCCAGTTTCAATACAAATATTTCTGAGTCTAAAATCATCACAACAAACTATATATGTGCAAAACGCTCTATTTCGAAGCACGGTTGGTCTTTTTATTCCGTTTCTTCTATGAAATCTTCACAATATAGTTAAGTTTAGAGCAGCTTGAAGAAATTTGGAAAATGTTTTATGTTATTGAAAATACGGTTATATGAGTACACCACACAAAATAACAATTTGTACAAAATGCATTTTTTTTAAAGTTAATTTACCTTTCAATAATTTGTAGCGAAAAAATTTTGCACGGCGAAAAATCTGGAAAATAATTTTTATTACTAGCAGTTATGTACACATAACCATAACACATCACTCAATACCGACTTTATAAATACTTATTTCGGATAGAAGAACCTCCAACATTTAGAAAATGATCTATCCCAAAAAATTGGACGCAGTGGATAATTTTCCCAACAGGGGAGAAAAAAAAATCCCAAAAAACACCTACTTTTTGGTCGAACTTTGACGCTCTGTTTTAAATATCTTCATAGGTTATATAATCCCGTTCTCTGGTAAAACTACCTCTTCAATAAATTTAAATACATGCCTAATGAAAAAATAAGCGAATTTTCAATTTTATGTGTGTATTTTTTATTTGCGTAATCGATCTTTTAAAATTCATAAAAATAGCGTTCCTCAAAAAATGGCGTATTTTTCATTTTTAAGAATTGCGCTAAACTGTGGAGGAAATTTTGCTTGATAAAAATAATTTTCCTACATCATGAGCATTCTGGAAAAGAATATATTTGCGCAAAAATAAGAGAAAAAATTGAACAATTTCCCAAAGTTTTCGCAATTTCTAATTTCAAAAAGACGAAAGTCCAAGTTAAATGATTGTTTTTTCGAAAATCAGAACTGTAATTGTTTATTTAAAAGATTGAAATAGTACCTCCAAACATAAAGTCATGTTTATTTCGAATAGATTATATTTTAGGCAGTTGTACACGTTTATAGTTAATTTCCGATACAGTCCTTATTATCGTTTTTATCAAAAAAAAAAAAAAAAAGAAAAAACTGCTGTGCAGACCTTTTTTCTGGTATTGTTTACGTCCCAACTGGAACAGAGTCTGTTTTTCAGTCTAATGTTCTATGGCCTCTTCCATTGCTATTAACTGCTTTCTTTCTTGCAATGGATTATTCGCATGGCGCACCTTCATAGTTCATCAGCAATTGGCTTTTCAAATTTAGAAAAAAATCAATGTATTTAATTTTTAAAACGAAAGAGCATCTTCTTCTGAGCCACTATGATTTTTTTTTTCAGATTTTTTGAACTATATTTTGATACCTAAAATCAATTTAAAAAAGGTGTTTTACTCACTTTTTGACAGCTGGGTCAAAAGCTGTCAAGCAGATACAGCTCTGCCCAGAAAAAAAAATCGACGAGGGGTGATTCATCAATTCGCTTCCATACAAAGTTCAGATTGATTTTTAAAAAGGTTACCGGGCTTTAAAATTTATGAAAATTTGGATTTCGTCTCAGTTTTGCATGCAGATTCAGAATATGGAATTATCTCAACACCGCTAAAGAAGCCAATTGTTTTTTTTTTAAATTCTTCAATAACTTAACCTAGTTCGTCACCATGAGTGTCGATTTGTGTTTTATTTTTGTCAATATCCAAGATTACATCTTGCAAATTATCTCTTCCACTGCCTATTTCTGTTTGTATATATTATTTATACCAGTCTTTCGAGAATTTACGCGGCAAGCACTGTAAAGTTCGACACTTCAAGTGTCGATCAAAATTCTCGCTATACATTTTTTTCAATGAAACTTCCCTATATTATTGTACAGTCCGTCACTTCAAGGTGTTGGCCACAGTATTTTGTTTTACAATATGTTTCAGTATTTTTTCCCTTGAATTGTGCGGTCTGTCACTGATAGTTTCGGCACCAGGGATGGGATCATTCATTTCTAAAGAGTTACATTCACTTGCTACTATCTCAGTTCAGAAGCATGCTGTCAAAAAACAATGTATGGATGAATTTAACCTTGTAGTTTTATCAGAAAGTTTGCCCAATAACGTTAGGGTCGCACAAGCATTACATTACATTACGCATACCAAAGTACCATCGATTACATTCACGCCATGGAGAGTTGCGTTTGCTGCCTTCTGTTGACTTAATTATTGATGCTACGCTAATACAGTGTTCTACAAAGTTTCAGGCAAAACAAAAATGAAAAAGTGTTCCATACATTGATTTTTGCTACGATGTTTCTGAAGCGAGTTAACAGCAAGTGAATGTAAGTGATTGCAAATGAATGATCCCATCCCTGGTCAGCACAGAGTTTTGTCTCAATGTATCGACTCCATGGTATCAGAGGCAAGTAACACTGCGTATTGGTTCACAAGTTCTCTAAATTGCGAGGTGACGCAGGATCTCTTTCGTTTCATAAGACATTCTCTAGATTCCTACTCAGAATTTTCAAGGACGCACCATTCTTCCTAACTGTAAGGTGACACAACTCTGTGTATATGTATGTGTTTTGTGTATGCTCACGGTTACATGTATTACATCGCTTACCAAAGCGATTCCTGATTTATGTAACTATTGATCCCGCCAACTAACAAAAACTCCTTCCCGTGACAACTGTAGAGGGTCCATTAGTACATACAACCTCTAGTAGCAACAGTTGTCAAACTAACATTCCTTTCCTTCCCCGGTTGACCGTAAGGACGTGGCTGGCGCCGTTATTGAATCAATAAAGTTTGAGCTCACGGAACGTGCACATTGAGGAAGGTGCGCTAATCTCAAGCCCCGGTTCTCTGTGCAATTCCGCTAGCTCTGGTCTATAATGGAGTAGCAACTACGAAGTTTACTGTCACCAATACTCATGCTCATGCTGCTCAATAATTTTTGAATACCTATCGATATGGTTAAATTCAATGCTTTAAAACAATATTTAATTTAAAACTGTATGGGTTATTTACTGTTGTCATTCTTGAAAAAATCCTTAGCAATTTTGATTCTAAAAATTATTCAAAAAGTCTATACAGATTTTTTTTTAAATTCGCTAAGAGATCCATAAATTTATATTGTTTAAAGTTAAAAAAACACATCTGAAATTTTAAACTACCGTGCCGTGCCCTAATACCGTGTGCCTCCTAATACCGTGTATTTGACAAAAAAGTCAAATATTTTACTAAGTGTATTATTTTTATAACTGAGTAACTAGTTCAATCATTAGCATAATAAATCTTCTCAAGTTAGGCGTGATAAATTTGGCACATAATTACAAAAACAAGCAATTAAAAATATTTACAGAATGTGAGTGCAAAGTACCAATACACGGTATTAGGGCATGGTTCCTTTTGTGTTCCAAATACCGTGTTTCGGCTAAAATTTGCAAACTGAAAATATTATTGATACTTTTTACTTTATGAATCAATTGCACAAACCTCTAGGCAACGTTTGCCGCACAGGTTCTTTTAAGTATAAACTTAGTATGATTGATATAGTGATGATTCAAAGGACCACCAATGTATGCGGCCCACATACACGGTATTAGGAACAATGCTATGTTTTACAATTTTGATTTTAACAATGGATTAAATATTTGGAATTCCATTAATCATATTTATTATACATAATACACACAATAAGCAATAATATAGCGTTTAAAAAATCAAGAAACTTGGATTATTGATTTTTCCAGGGCTCTTTGAAGTGAAGAGCATCCTTAAGGTCACGGTATTAGGGCATGGCACGGTACTCCTAAAAAATCCAGCATATTGCGAAGCTCTTCATGGGATCAGTAACATTATTATCATTCCTTTCAAGGATTTGTTAGAAAATTAATTTAAGAGCAACCAGATACTCTTCCAGGAATTCCTTAGAAATACTTCCAGAAGGTCCTGCACAAATTCGCCTAGGAGAGTTTCTAAAAAATCCTCACGAATTGTACCCACAGACTGTATAAGCAATTACTCAAGCAATTACGTCATACATTTTTAAGGAATGTCACCAGAAGCTAAACTCAATTCGACTAAAATTCACACACTTCAGATGTTTTTCTTGAAAGTTTGTTGAAAGCTCATTTATATATTCTGGTAGAGATATGTTAAGATTTCCATCAGACATTTTTCCGGCACTTCTAGATCTCTATTTGATTCTTTAGAAATTTTGGAGTATTGTCTATTATTTTTATCAGCGCCTGATTTCAATTATTAAGGAAAATGTTTCTAGCTACTTCAGAGAACGTCTTAATGTCTTAACTTACTGCGCTGCCATAGCACCGCGTCAAAGTGAGAATGGAAGTGCGCGTCCGAAGGATTTGCGTGAATTTACAGTTGTTAACATTATTCTTTTCGGCTTCACACACACGCACTCCCACTCTCACGCGTAACGATAACGGCGTCCTTACTCGTGGTTTCCGTTAGAAAAGTCAAATAGGGTATGTGTTCCATCAGTAATCTCATTCCCCTATTCGAGAACAAGAGATTACGGCACCGATTGATTCCGTTCTTTTTGTTTTCATAGGTGCTCACTTCTAACAAAAAATACAAAAATAAGAAACAAAACAAACAGCGCTGTAATCCTTTGTTTTTCGTAGGATGAAAATGGGAACCACATGCTTAATAATACTTATGACACACATGTGATACAAGAATCACTGTACAATTGCGCTTGAAATGAGTGCCATACTGAAAATTCTCTCAGTTCAAGTCTTGCTAAAATTTTCTTGACACTGCGTACCGTTGTACAGGAATTACACTCGTATCATATGTCTGTCCGGGGTATAAGGGAACCAATACCCTATTCGCTGAAGGATTTTCTAAACAAATGCTTATGAAAATTCTGCGAGTTTTTACCCTTCTTACACCCATAAGAAGGGTATAAATACCGCTTGGAAAACCGACTTTCGATCCGAGGCCCGCAGGGCCGAGTCACATATACCAATCAACTCAGCTCGACGAATTGAGCAAATGTCTGTATGTGCGTGTGTGTGTATGTGTGTGTGTATGTGTGTGTGTGTGTGTATGTATGTTACAAAAAAATGTCACTCACGGTTCTCAGCCGTCTGTTGACCGATTTGAGTTCTCTTGGAAGCAAATGAAAGCTACTACATCCTAGTAGAACGCTATTGAATTTTATTTTGATTGGACGTTCGGTTACCGAGATATCTTTCAAAGAGTGCTAGGGAGTAGTACAACTTAATTATTTTAGATATTTTTGACAAAGTGTATCACCATAAATTTCTCAGCCGTCTATCAACCGATTCGGGTTCTTAAGGCCCGAAACGAAAGCTACTGCGTCCTAGAAGAACACTATTGATTTTTTTTTCAATTGGACATTTGGTTACTGAGATATCTCTCGAAGAGTACTTATGAGTCATACATCTAAACTTTTTAAAATTTTTGACCAAGTGTATCATAAAAAAATATTCCGGCCGTTTGTTAATCGATTTGGGTTTTCTTGGCACCAAATGAAAGCTACAGCATTCTAGTAGATCGCCCAGAAATTTTATTTCGATTGGACATTTGGTTACAGAGATATCTTTCGAAGAGTACTTAGGATTTATACAACTAAAACTTTTGAGATTTTTGACCAAGTGTATCATAATAAATATCGCAACCGTCTGTCAACCGATTTCGGTTCTCCTTGCACCAAATGAAGCTACAACATTCTAGTAGAACCCTATACAGTTTCATTAGGATTGGATATTTGGTTACCGAGATATCTTTCAAAGAGTACCTGGGAGTAATACAGGTTAACTTTTTGAGAGATTTTTGACCAAGGGTACCATAATAAATATCTTAGCCGTCTGTCAACCGATTTAGGTTCTCTATGCACCATATAAAAGCTACAATATCCTTGTAAAAGGCCCTGAAATTTTATTTCGATTCGACATTTGATTACTGAAATATCTTACAAAGAGTAATTCAATAAATTCTTTTTTTTTATTATTATATTCACTTGTTATCTTGCATTAGTTTTTGATCAGTATATGGGAAATTATTTTTCAATAAATAACGCTGACCTCATGCAAAGTGTATACTAGCAGGTTATTATTTTCAACAAAATTATAAATAACAAATTACAAATACACAGGAATTCTATGAAAACTAACAATATGTTAAATGAAAGCATTGAATTTATATATTGTTAGAAAAATGCAAGAACCGGGCAGCCAAAATAACTAGCTAATGCCAAAACTGATAAACTTAGTAGATATGTATATCATTTTTGACCTTTCTACACCATAACCGTGAATACCAAGTACTTCGGAGTTAATTTAATCGACTGATCAAGAGATATAGACAAAGTGTATCTCGCTGATTTTCCTACTCATTTGTTATTCGATTCAAGATCTTTTGGCAGTTAACAAAAGATACAATATTCCAGAATATGTAAGCTATTTTTTAAACATTCCATACTAGATTCTAGAAGGTGTCTGGTATTTCTGGTAGTTTAGTCCATGGTCCATGATGCTATTTTGGAAACCAATCCACTAGATGCCAGATCCACAATATTTTCTAGAACTTTTGGTCAATTACACAAAATAAATATGTTAAATACAAATAATACAACAATAATTTTAATAAGTGTAAGAAGGGTTCTGTTCACCATAGGTGGATTAAATCGGGTTTTTTTTCAAGAATCTGGAATTTCCTTATTGAAATTTTCTATCAGGTATCAGGTATCAGAAGGCCGGCTCCAGAGGCACGTTATCCTCCATTTGGGACATTTGTGCCATCGCCAAAAGCCTATTTCATCATCTACCTGAGGGAAAAGGAAGGAAAAAGGATTTGGATGGGGATAGGGACAGGTAGGGAAATAGGAAAAATACCCTGGAAGAGGGTACTAACGCACAAGCGTACCACAATGGGTTCAAACAGCGCCCTGAAAAGGGCACTATATTAACGCATAAAGCGAAAGAGAGCCTATAGCCAGGCCTCTGACACGGCCTATATCAATGCATTGGAATCATGGTAGACAGGATGTCCTGGGCGCTAATAAATAGCGCCCACTGTCAAATGCGAAAACATCAACATTTTTTTGTTTAATGTTTATTTTGGGTTGTTGATCAGTTTTTGGAATCATTTTTTTCACCTGATATGATCACAAAACACATCAAACTCGTTTTAATATTAATGTACGGTAAGAGGAGCATGCGATTAGTTGAATAAAGCAACCCAACAAACACGCATTGTGAATGTGATTTCGTGTATGGCTCACAACATCAAACAAAAACTGCGTTTGTTGATTACACGCTCGTTTTAATTTGCACGAATATGAGTATAAGGCAGTTAGATGTTGGCTACGATATATTTCATTCATGCCAGGGGCCTGCCTATAGCTCTTTACCACAGCGGGTTAAGAATAACAGAATATCCTGAAGATTTGGGTTTCTGAAGTGAGTTTCACTTAATAAGTGTTTACCGAATACTCGGAAACGCAGTTGCGCAAAAACTGGACAGTTACATATCAAACGATACGAAGTTCCATAATCGGATTCACAGCTATCACATGCAAATGAATCAGCTTGCTGAATATTCGCCATGTGATAGTTGAGTCGGCAATGGCCAGTCAACGCTTTGACCAGAATTAGTTTAGTTTGACGACATGACTCCAAACTATTCCAGTATTGTCTGTGTTGAGTGGCAGCCCAGGTGTGAATCTGAAGCTTAATCCAACACTTCGATATCGGAATAGCTGGCTCAGGGCCAATGAGGTCATGTGATGCTCCAGTGCGAGCTAACTCATCAGCCAATTCATTTCCAGCGATGGAAGAATGGCCAGGTACCCATACAAGGTGAACAGCGTTTGCTGAATTCAGCTCCTCGATTTGAGTTCGACAAGCCATAACTACCTTCGACCTAGAGTTGGCCGAAGCAAGTGCTTTAATAGCAGCCTGGCTATCTGAACAGAAGTATATTACTTTGCCCATTACGTGCTGCTGAAGTGCTGATTGCACTCCGCACATAAGAGCAAATGTTTCGGCCTGAAAAACGGTGCAGTGTCTACCAAGTGAGTAAGACAGATACAGCCTTAGCTCACGAGAATAAACACCAGCACCTGCTCGACCTTCGAAAAGGGAGCCATCAGTGTAACATACGATGCCGTCTGAAATACTTCTTTCCAGATATCCAGATGTTCACTCTTCTCGGGAAGGGAATTTCGTGGAAAATGTCCTATATGGAAAATTACAAGTAATTGTAAGATCACTTGGAGCAAGAACAATTTTGTCCCAATTCACCAAAAGTGAAAACAACGAGGTGTGTGTTGATGTGCGGTTCACAGGAGTTTCCTCTAGTAGACCGAGTACCCGTAACCGGTAAGTGCAAGAAAGGGCTTCTTGTTTGAGATAAATGTGTAGTGGGGCAACGTCAAAGAGAACTTCGAGCGCTGCCGTAGGAGTTGAAGAGAACGCTCCAGACATCGCCATTAAGCACATCCTTTGGAGATGGTCTAATTTTGATTGGACCGTTCTCACTTCGCCCACCACACAAGACATCCATAAGCCAATATTGGCCGAACCACAGTTGTGTAAATCCATTTGATATACTTGGGTTTTAGACCCCAAGTTGTACCAAAAGTACGCCGGCATTGCCCGAAGGCCATACAAGCTTTCTTGATTTTGAACTCAATGTGAGGTGTCCAGGAAAGCTTGGAATCAAGAATGACTCCAACGTACTTTACCTGTTCAGTCACATCGATTTCAGAATCAAAGAGACGCAAAGGTCGAACGCCATTACGGTTTCGCCTTTCCGTGAAAAGAACAATAGATGTTTTACTCGGATTAACCGAAAGGCCATATTGGCGACACCAACCCTCAACCTGAAGGGCGTTTTGCATCAGGTCGAAAAGAGTGCTGATGCACATACCAACTAACAATGTTAGGTAGTCGTCGGCAAAACCATAAGTAGGAAAACCGCTATTATTGAGTTGCCTCAATAGCGTATCTGCTACGAGATTCCACAAAAGCGGTGATAAGACTCCCCCTTGGGGGCATCCACAAACACTCAATTTCCTAATCCCTGCTAGACGCAATGTCGAGAAGAGATATCGGTTTTTGAGCATTTGGTGAATCCAATTGGAAATCATTGGAGATATACCATGACTCCGTGCGGCTTCCAATATGGCATCGAAAGGCACGTTGTCAAAGGCACCCTCGATATCTAAGAAAACACCCAAACAAGATTGCTTTTGAGCGAATGCTTTCTTGATATCGTAAACAACCTTGTGTAAAAGAGTCACAGTGGACTTACCAGATTGGTAGGCATGTTGGTTCACATGAAGAGGCACGTTGGCCAGACGAACATCACGGATGTGATGATCGACAATGCGTTCTAAGCATTTCAGAAGAAAAGAGGTCAAACTGATAGGTCTGAAACTCTTTGCTTCTTCATACGACGCACGACCCACTTTCGGAATAAACTTTACAGTAATATCCCTCCAGGATTTGGGAATATACCCTGTAGCAAAACTGCAAACAAGTAGTTTTTTCAAAACATGTTTGAAATAATTAAATCCCTTCTGAAGCAAAATAGGATAAATCCCATCTCCCCAGGAGATTTGAAAGGAGCAAAGGTATTAAGAGCCCACTCAATCGATTCTATAGTTACAATACTCCGAGCCGAAGCTAAAGAATCATAACTACAAGAAAAGACATCAGGATCATCCGAAGATGTGATATCCACACATCCAGGGAAGTGTGTGCTGAATAAGCATTCCAAAACTTCCTCATCAGAGGAAGTCAGATCGCCATTTGGCAAACGAAGTTCGTTCACCCGGAAATCCTTAGATTTTGCAAGGATTTTGTTTAACCGACTGACTTCACTCAAGCTGGAAACATTTGTACAAAGGTTTTTCCAGCCGGATCGTTCAGCAGACCGGAGAGCTTTCCTGTAGGCCTTGCGAGCCGACCTGAAAGCCTCCGAACCAGCCGAACGTCGTCTGTTCCAACTCTTTCTACATTGTTTCCTGAGTTTCGCCAGATCAGAGTTCCACCAAGGGGTTCCTCTTGTGATCTTCACAGACCGTAGAGGGCATGCTTCTTCAAAAGCTTCCATGATGAATGTCGCTGTAGTATCAACGGCATCATCTAAATCACTTGGAGTGTCAATGGATGGTGAATATCCATGAAATTGGCTGCAACCAAATCAGTATAAAGATCCCAGTTTGTTGATCGAGGATTCCTGAAACGCAATGTTTGCGAAGTAACATTTAAATGTTCAAAAAAGATATAGCGATGGTCAGATAAAGATTCTTCATCTGACACATGCCAATTGATCAGCTCGTGACTAATTCTGCTAGAGTAAAGCGTTATATCTAACACTTCCTCTCTAGCAGATACCATGAAGGTTGGGCGGTTGCCTATGTTAAGTAATGCAAGATCTGTACTACTTAAGTACTCCATCAAACTGGAGCCTCTCAAGTTAATGTCTGAGTTGCCCCAGATGATATGGTGAGCATTAGCATCACTGTCAACAATTAGCGGAAGGCCTTTTGAAGTACAGTATGCGATGACTTGTTTGAAAGCATCCGTAGGGGATGGTTCATCATGCGGTAAATACACAGAACAATAGACGTATTTCCTGTTGAGGTTTCCAACAGATACATCAATTGTGATAGCACATACATCTCTGGTGGTTAGTTCAGAGATGAGTGTAGCAACTATTGCGTTGTTGACAAGCACACAGGCTCGAGGCATGACACGCGAGTTTGCCATTTCATGTTTACTCAAAGGTTTCCTAGATAGAAATTTCCCTTACGAAAGTAAGGTTCTTGTACCAAGGCCACTTGGGCTGTACCATTTTGCATAAGTCTGCAAAGATTGATCGTTGCTGTTCTTTTATGCTGAAGATTGATCTGAGCTATCTTAACCGTAGCCACTACCCAAACTAGGTAAGATTGAACTCTTCGCAACAACAGCACAACAATAAAACCAAATCGGTATCGATTGGAAAACGCCAAAGGCGAGGATACACAGAATACACTGTGTAAATCGCATAATGCGAAACCATATAGGTGAAAATTTAAACTAATTAACAACATCTTCATAATCCCGCCCTTATTTAGCCTCAAGTGAGACTAAAGAAGGGCAGTTGATTGTCTCGGAGAAACACAAGGTCCACGGCACCATTGCTCCGGTTAGCGCAGTAAAGGCTACATACTGTGGAGGGCGCCCTGGTACTCCACAGGCTCCGTTAGCGGTTAGGTTTTTATTAGACCCCCCTAGCCATTCATTCCTAGGCACAGTAAGCATAAAGCCGCATCACACCATGAATTAGGGGTCACCTGTTGGTGGATTCTTACCACCGGAACAGGCGGTCCGTAGTGTTATTCTTAGCCAATTGAGACAATCGCTACCGACACTACACAGCTATCTAGGCTGATCGAGAAAAGAAGTTAATATTGATGATCAACTTCATACGGGCTCGAACAGCCGACAAAATCCTTTGTTTTTCGTAGGATGAAAATGGGAGCCACATGCTTAATAATACTTATGACACACATGTGATACAAGAATCACTGTACAATTGCGCTTGAAATGAGTGCCATACTGAAAATTCTCTCAGTTAAAGTCAGTCTTGCTAAAATTTTCTTGACACTGCGTACCGTTGTACAGGAATTACACTCGTATCATATGTCTGTCCGGGGTATAAGGGAACCAATACCCTATTCGCTGAAGGATTTTCTAAACAAATGCTTATGAAAATTCTGCGAGTTTTTTTTTTCAAGAATCTGGAATTTCCTTATTGAAATTTTCTAGGACCAGTAATCAAAATAATTTCGAATAATTTCAGCTTTATTTCAAAATAAAGCCATTAAGGAACTGTTGGAACTCCCTTTGAAAATCTGTCAAAATCAACTCCTTGAGTTCTGAAGATGCAAATGCAAGCAAAGGTTCTATACCTATATTTCACCAGAATTTCTTTATAAAATTTAGATAGGTCTAGTTCAAACTATGTAGTTCAATAAAAATCCTTTCCACTAAAAAATCCCTGATTGACTCCGGAATTGCCTGATAATTCCAGATTTTTTCCAGGGTAAATTAAATTCCTTGATAATTCCAGGTTTTCCAGATTTTCCAGGTAACACCCTGGAAATGAGTTTAGTTCGTTTCACTATTCTTAGTTGGTTTAACAAAATATTTAACTTATCCCGGGATTTCAAAAATGAAATTACCGAATCCCGGAATTTTTTTTTTGCAATTCGTGATAACAAGACCTCCTCTGAGGGTTTGTGGAGATTTCCATGGGCTTCTTCTAAAATGTCGCTTTAAGGTATTCCCAAAAATACTACCTGGACTTCCTTCGAGCATTATTAAAAAAAAAACCAGAAAGTGCTGCTACAAATCATTGAGATATTTCTAAAGATTCACCAGAAACCCATGACAATCTCAAAGACTTCCGAAATAACTTCACAAAAATGGCAAACAGACTTTAAGAAGCTCTCTGAAGCCATCTCTAAAAATACGATCAGAAACTAGGCTGAACTTTGTTCCATCCGCAAAATCTACAGGTGTACACTTTCCACGTGATGCAAACTCTCAATTAGAAACTTCTCAACCCTTTACAGAACATATAGTAACTTACCTTCCCGCCGCATGTTGGCCTGCAGACACTTTGCGAAACGACACGCCTGGCACTGATTGCGTCTGGATACATCGACAACGCATTTTCCTCCCTCCTTGCACACATATTCGAGATTTCTGTTATGGAATGACGGAAAGCATCGAGATAGGGGGAAGATACAAACGTTACTCGGTCACACTTCGTTCGGTTCACGTGTTGAGTTGTTATTTACAAGTTGTACCTTCTGATGCTACGCTTGAAAAAGCCTCTGCAACCGTCACATGATGGAACTCCGTAGTGCTTACCAGATGCTCGATCTCCACACACCTTGCAGAGGGCACCCGGCCCGTTGGATAGCTTGAGTCCTGGTTCAACCATGGCTGTTAAAGAGAGAATAAAACGCGAAAAATGAACACTTAATTTAAAGCAGCTATTGAAATTATCGCTTCATGTGCTAGTTTTCACAGTGACACTGTTTTATGCAAATTTATCAATCTATCAGTCGATTGAACAGAATCAGAGCTCTATTGATTGGGTTATACGAATATTTTGCCAGTCATTGATTTTTTTCTGTTATTATTTCCCCTAGTATTTTAAAACTTCATAACTCGAATCATACATGGTGCAATCCACGTAACTCCAGCGCACCTGTTCAAATCTTCTGCAACATATGCGTTGGTCACTTTGTTGTCCTTTACCTCTCCACTCTAGGAGTGAAAATGCCACTTAAGGACACGCAGTAATGATTATAACCATTCAATCAAACCAACAACATTTCCCCTTTACACAACCGAACGATAGCGGAAAAAGTCAAAACGTTTACCATTCAATTTTCCGCACGCGCCTTTGTTTTGATATGTGAGAAAATTGGAAGTTGAACTCGTGCAGGAGGCAATCAGAGATACATATATAGTCCACCCAACTATCCGGCTATGCTATTCCTCAGGATCGGGCGAACCCGGACAGCTGCGGAAACCGCACCATTTACTGCTAATTACGTTGGTTTCTCTTTGTGCTCTGTTACCTGATTCCGGGATCGACGTTCTGGTCTAGCCTTCAGGGGAACATATACGGCTTGATGGAAATTTAATGTCTCTTCTATCAATTATTCAGCTGTTAATCAGCCGTGTCGTGTCGTGGATGTGATACGGTCTGACTTTTACCGCAATAAAGGCAATCCGAAGTTAATATTTTAGGAGTTAAAATGAGTAACAGGATTGCTACGAAGTGAATGTAAAAAATCTATACTTTTTTTTTTCATTTCAATGTAATCGATCAAAAACTTATTTTCAAGTGACAATACAGATTTTTTTTATCCTTTCACATATGTGCCACACATGTGAATCGGAATCTTATCCTTAAACACTTGCTGTTAGAAATGGGAAGTTTGCTTTGTACAATATGTTGATGCTGCTATCAGGTCACAATCAATTTACATGGTTTATCATTTTTAGATTTCGTTTCACGTCTGTGACTTTAATTAATTTCACATCGTGCCTTTTTTCTGTTTAACTATCTCGTCGTCGAGCAAGGTCTCGAAAAAAAAAACGATAATTCGCGTGCAAAAAACTCCTGTTTTCAACTACACAGATAACACAACGCAAACATAACAACTTCTGGGCTGTCTCAAGAGTAAACATATGTGTCTCTGACAAATTTTCAGTTAAACCTCAATTTATAGAGCAAAATATGCGATTTTGGGCTTTTTTTACTACTATGTAGTCATTGAACTTGGGCTGCAAAACGGTGAGTCGATAAGGAGAGCGTCCAACATAGCTCTGGTCCCCACACGTTCCTATGTCATGCTTCCACGGGTGAAGCGATGACAAAGCCCGTCAGCTAAGAGTTGTGTGCTTAGCTGGTGATGTAGCCTAGGCACTGTTGTCCTTCTGACTTCAGCTAGATTGAGGAGGTACGTCCCGAACGTCTGTTCACCGAGGAGGTGCGGCTCAAACAGTGTCTCTTCTGGCATCCAGCGGAATGAGTACGAAATGCTCCTCTATCGGAAGCTATACCTAAGGCACCCTACACACTACTCAAACCGTTTGACCAACATTGCCACCGCCCCCAGGTTGGTCGAACCAGCGAATGTTTCTGCAACCGTATGACGAACTGCCAAATCGTGTTGCACCAACATGTCACTTTGGTTGCACCAACATCTTCTCCCATTTGAAATCGCACTATGTTTGTGCAACAACGCTACACACGGTACGATCGGTTCGTCAAACATTGGCTCCACCCACCGTTGATTTGAGTAAAATCAAACTGGTTTGATTTTTGCCGACCAAACCGTCAACCGTCAAATCGGTTTGACGAGCTGCCAAATCGGTTCGTCAAACAGTATCACACACGGTCAAACTTAGCACCAACTTCAACACCAACCTGGGGGCGGAGTCAATGTTGGTCAAACCGTTTGACTGGTGTGTAGGGTGCCTAAGGTGGCAGCCCCACTACGGTGGATAGGGAAACAACCTACTGTTCCCGAAACCCAAAAACCGTTACAGAAGCCGTTAAAGATTACGAACTGATATAACGGTAACGACTTTTAGCGCGAAACAACGGACAAGAGTTGGAACTAGTAATGTACTAACCCTAGCCCAGCAGGATAAACTGGCACAACTAATCAAATAAATAATTTTACTTAATTCCAAAAGGTGGACTTTATAAATACTGGCGTGAATGAAAAATGGACAAATTGAAGTGGAATTTACGAAAAAGTTACTCGTCCTCTCGGTGAGACTCGAACTTACGACTCCTACTCACTAGACAGGCGCATTGCCAGCTACACCACGAGAAGAACCGAAGATGTTGCGTTGCGTTGCGTTGCGTGGTAACGGAGTAATTCGTAGATTGCATACTGAAAGTTGTCATGTTTAATCTTTAATACTCCTAGTCTAATTGCTTATGGAATGCTATTTGGGAAGGAACAGCTATCCAATTAGAGGTTGAAGCAAAAAGACATGAGAACTTCCATTGCCGGCCACGCCCATCTTCTCCGTTACGAGGAAAGGAAAGGATGTGATGATATGACACCTACTTTACGAAAGGCCAGCGACTCACCGGCGCCCCCATAGGTGTCAAGGAGTTGGATATTTGGAATGGGTTGATTTGAGAATCACTATAAGCGAGTGATGCGACGAGATTCAGATTGTGTAAGTGTAATTGTGTAGATCATGTACATAGATGTGTGAGTGTAAGTGTTTAGTATATTTAATCACATACATACGTTGGGAGTGACGTAGCTAAAAGATTTTGTCACTCCATTGGCCTTTTTGATTCCGGGATGGGGCACAGGCATTTTCACTGTGTCCTGGCTAACAAGCCTAGGCTTAAGCGCCATTGATCGCTCTCTGAAACGAAAAGAAACACATTATGTGGATGGGAAGGGATAGTAGGGAAGGGATGATATCTATTTATCGAGATGCCAGCGACTCACCGACGCTCTCGTAAATAGAAAGGAGTTGGGAGTTTGGTGTGGGAATGGTCTGGAATTAAGTATGAATTATGCCACTGGATTATTAGCTCCGAGATAAAATGAATAATATGGTTGAGAAAAGTTACATAATAATAATAGAAGCATGAAACGCTCTCACCGAATTTGAATATTCCAGTCGTAGATCCGCTTGAGAAGTGATTTTTCGTACGTCCAAGGGCCCAGCGTTAATAAGGGATTCCATTTGAATGACAACTTGGAAATGATCACATCACACGCCCACGAGAAGAACCGAAGATGTAGAGACTAATCTGAATTCAAGTTCAGCTCGAAATTCTGAAGTTATCTTTTCCACAGACCGCACTTCTTTCGGATGAATTAGATGCCCATCCGCACAACACATCTATTGTATATGTAAAGCCTAGACGAGAGCGCATTGTTTTTAGTGTGTTGGAAGTCCACACATCTATCATCGATGACTCCGACGACTGTGTCAAAGAGATCACGTGTTGAGCGGAAAGTTTCCAACTGGTCACGATGTTCTCAAACGACCGGTTACGGAACATAAGTCCGTTGCTCGATGACATAATAAAATTAACAACTACCCAACCAACCAAGAGTTTGGGTAAAACAGCATGTTTGGGCTTAATCAGCTAGCTATTCTAAGGAATAGCATTCTATACAGTCATACATCCTACACGGAACCACCAAACTACCCAAAATTGAGTTCTTTTGACGCAATCCCATAGTTCCGCCCAATAAGCCAAATTTGAGTAAATAGATTAAACTCACACTAGGTAAATTGCCTTTACCACCAGCAAAAAAATATACTTAAGAGTAGGTAAATTCAACTCAAGACCCCCCCTCATTCAACCCAAATTTGAGTATACCTACATTTACTCAAAATTGGCTTATTAGGCTCAAGGACCCCCATTGGGTAGACGCATCTCGGTTTGTTTTTGACAACATCGGTGGGGGAAAGCGGGAAAACAACCTAATTTTGGGTAACTAGTTTATTCGATAAACTCAGCTTTGAGTAAAATCGACCCAAAAATTAGGTAGTTTGGTTTCTCCGTGTACGTCTTAAGTAATTAACCGTCACAAACGACAACGGCCTGAGGTTAGTTAGCTTTGCTGCTGCCAGGGCGATTACCATTAGTAGCACCTGCTTTGCACACAAGAACATCCACAAGCATACCTGGAGACACCCAAATGGTGAAGTTTGCAACCAAGTCAACCATGTGCTGGTAGATACTGCGCCTTAGTCAGCTACCGTACCGTCTGCTGAAAAACGCTGGATATTGAAACGCATCGATCGCCGATTTCTTACTTTGGACGCACCCAAACTTTTGGATGTTATTTCGCAAAAAAAAAAACGCGACTTAACGACCGGGACAGTATGGCCTCGGACGTTGTGATCCGGCCCGCTGACTATCACCAGAAGCTGGACGAGCGGATAAGTGAAATCAACGAGAGCGATAATCTCAACACTCTGTGGGAGTCCATCCACGGAGCGATGAGCACGGCAGCGCGGGAGGTGTTAGGCACTGCTCGAAGACGACCTAGGAACGGGTGGTAGGACGAGGAGTCTCAGAGGTTAACGGATGAGAAGAATGTCGCCAGAAGCCGGATACTGGTGTCTGGGACCCGGCAGAGCAGGGAGCGATATAGGGAAGCGAGAGCAGCTGAGAAACGAATCCACCGCAGGAAGAGAAAAATACCATGAGGAAAATGTGATTACTCAGGCGCAAGAAAGTATGGAGCAGAATGATATGCGGAGTTTTTACGAAACTGTCAATGGCGTGGAGAAAAAGGGTATCGACTGGAGTGCGGGAATTACAGAGGAATAACACTTCTCAATTCAGCGTACAAAATTTTGTCCGGAATTCTGTTCTACAGGCTGAGGCCGATTGAGGAGTCCTTCGTCGGCGAATATCATGCGGGTTTTCGTGAGGGCCGATCAACGACGGATCAGATATTCACCCTGCGGCAGATTCTCGATAAATTTCGGGAGTACAACTTGCAGACCCATCATCTGCATTATTGATTGCAAAGCGGCATACGATTCAGTAAAGAGAAACGAGTTATGGCAGATTATGATCGAACAGGGTTTCCGGCGAAGCTGATTAGACTGATTCGTGCAGCGCTTGACGGTTCGAAATGAGCGATAAGGAGAGCTGGTGTGCAGAGGAGTGGAACCATTGTCACGAGGTCGCATATGCTCCTGGGCTTCGCGGATGATATCGACATCATCGATCGTGGTGCTAGGTGATGAAAAGTTAGACGTTGTGGACGAATTTATTTATCTTGGTACGCTAGTAACGTGCGATAATGATGTTACCTGCGAGGTGAAAAGACGGATTGCAGCTGCGAATCGAGCCTTTTTCGGTCTGCGAAACCAGCTGAAGTCCCGTACGCTGCAAACGAAGACAAAACTCGCGTTGTACAAGACTCTGATACTTCCGGTCGCTTTATACGGCCATGAATCGTGGATGTTGAGCTGTGAAAAATACTCTGTGGTAAACTGAAGGACGGCATCTGGCGGAGTCGCATGAACCACGAATTGTATCAAGCATTTAAAGAGATGAATATAGTGAAGCGAATAAAACACGGCAGGCTGCGGTGGGCTGGGCACGTAGTTCGTATGCCGGAGGAACGACAAGCTAAAACAGTAAAAGTTAGTAAAAAATGTAAGTAAAAAAAAATAACAAAAGTAGAAAGAATGTCTACTACATGATTAAAAAATTTTCAAATCGATAAGAAAAGAGTAAAAATATGCCTTCAAAATGGATAATCGATTTCAATAAGACAATATTTTAATAATAAAAAAATATTCCATCGAATAATTGGAGTTCTAGCTAACGGTAGTGAGAGTGATAATCTCATATTTACACCCTTTAACACCTGTTATGAGGTTTTTGAAGTTGTTTTGGAACAATACATATTAGAGTGGGTCAACGTTGTATGAAGAAACTTCAAATTTGATCGTATCAACCTGGAACAAAGCTTTTTCAATCTATATTAGCGTCAAAATCAATTGTGCAAAATTTGGGAGCGTTTGGTTGCGTCCCCGTATTCCGTACAATTCGATTGAAATTTGTATGGTATTTAGTATGGGAAAACGTTCTTTTTGTATTTTTCTCATAAATTGAAATTTTTCGTCTAAAATGATCTAACTAATGACGTTAAAGTATAGCCTAGGATATGCTGAAAAACTTTTCCGAAGACCGTAAAGTGATCCGACGCTTGTGAAAAAAGTTATTCGCCTAGTAACATAGGCCAAAAATTGAGATTTTATTATTGATGTTATTCCTTTACGTTTACATGCTAAATGTTAAGCACCACCGGGCAATCTGTACGTTATCACTTTTTTCACAAGTGTCGGATCACTTTACGGTCTTCAGCAAAGTTTTTCTGCATATCCTTGGCTATACTTTAACGTCATTAGTTAGATTAATTGAGACGAAAAATGTCAATTTATGAGAAAAATGCAAAAAAGCGCAGTTTTTTCCATACTAAATTTCATACAAATTTCAATCGCAATGCGGAATACGGGGAAGCAACCAATCGCTCCCAAATTTTGCACATTTGCTTTGGACGCTAAAAGGAAATGAAAGAGATTTGTTCCAAAAAAAAAATGACTTTGTTGACCCAGTCTAATACATATAATGCTGTTTTTGATATTTAGATTGAGAATTACATGAACAATTTCTATTAATTTTCTTAAACTTCAAAATGGTTAGCTTTTGTGCTTCTTATCGTATCTGATTCAAAGTTATCTTTGTGTTCAGAAAACAGAATATTAGGGCAAGTTTTTATATTATGGCTATAGTACCAATTATTCGCCATAGTTGATTTTCACCCTTTAACGATGTAAATCATCAAGAAAAATTTTGTTAACAACAGATCGTGATCACAAAAGATGGTTGCACTCATATGTACTCCACATTATGCTCAAATTATGGTAGAAATATTTAATCATGTTCCCTTAAATTTCTGCATCTTTGCACCCTTTTTCGCCATAGTGTACCAGTTATGGCTAATCCCATAAGGAATGCATGCAAATAGTGCGAAAAGGAGCCGAAGTTAAAAAATGTATCCATAACTGGTACAGGGTTCCTATCATTGCATTGGCACACGCTGTAATAAATACTGAAAGTAGTTTTGGCTCAGTTTCTTTATCTTTCCTGTGAAGTATGGAAACTAAGCTACCGTCGTGCGGGGCTTCATTTTACACTTTTAAATGGTTTTTCAACTTTATGACATAACTCCAAGAGTGGTGAATGAATTTACTCAATTTTTACACATAATAATCGTAATATGTATGAAGGATGTATGTAAAATTTGAACCAAATCTATCAATAAACAAAAAAGTTGTTCATATACCAATTGGACACATGTCATATAGAACCGGGTGGGAGCTACTTTGTACCGATACTGTAGTATACTATATCATACATAATTTCAATAAATATATGCGTTTTTAGATGGTCTTGTGCTACCTTTGGTATTATGAGCAGCGTGATATTGTAATATAGACAGCCTGAGAAAAAGGACCATCAATCCTTCATTTTTGTGAAACAGTCATTTATAATGTATAACGATACAAATATTCGATTGTATATGCTACGTTGATACAACTTGGATGAATTGATCAACCCTTTAAAATTTATGAACTGTAGAAACAATGCTTACAGAGCAAATGTTTTGATACGTTATATGTATTTTATCGGTTTATTCGATGTTTTTTCGCGTCCTGACAAGCGATAAAGGGTCAGTTTGAAAAACATTTTTAACCAAATGAAGGGGAAAATATTGCTTCGTAATAGTCCCGAAGACATCAAACAAATTTGAAACATCTTTTGGATTCAAAAAATCCATTTTCAACAGTGTCCAAAGTAGCCCCGCATTTCAAAAGTAACCCCGCACGAAGGTATCTTTTGACATATTGATGACATTTGTTGGTCTTCTCGTTATTTTTGTACAAATAGTTTTCCTTAGGTAGTGTTATAATTGGTACAGGCACCCTATACTTCTTTTATGCTTCAGATCATTGGAAAACAAGCATTTGCATAGTATTTCGAAAACAATTGACTTTCTCGTAATATCTCACTCGTAATAAAGCTCACTTATTTACATAAAATAGTGAGTACATTATAATCTCCGCAATGGAATGTTCGACGTACGTGGGTACGCATTGGTCATTGGTAAATTTTTGAAAAGTGAAAAAATAGTAAATTAATGAAAACTAAATTGCAAAACATTTTTTCCCGGTCCTTTTCTAAAGTATGTAATATCAAATTTACGAAACAGATACTTGTGCAGACGTATATGAAATGCGGATATGACAGTAGATAATCTTTAGATCTTTTAGATAAAATATTCAAAATGTAGTGGAAGACGCAATTTACAGAAAATGTCTCAAAAACTTCACAGGTCAATTATTCCTCGCAATGAATTACAGTATTGATCAGCTCTTTTCAGCCGAACTTTGTTGCTTTCATTATGTTACGGTCGAGTTTTGATGTTTACATCCATGATCATCATCCAACTATTGCCGAAAGGAAGAACTTGGAAGGATAAAAAACCTGAAAAACTTTAAAAAATTTCAAGGAAAGCTAACCCCAAACCAGTGTAATTATCAAACCCATCAATCGAAAGGTTTCGAATTTATCGCAAATATGATCAACAATTACATATATTCAAAGCCAACAGCTAAGAAAATTAACATTTTTGTTCTCATGACATATACAGGTTTGATACTCGCATGTAAGTATTTGGATTTAAACGATTATACATAGGTAAAATTAAGGAAAATAGAGTAAATTATTCAAATAACTGTAACTTGTTATTTCTTTAACGAAATGTTGTCAAATGTGTAGAGAAACTGTGCTGGAATATCATACATGTTGATTACTATTTGAAAAACTTATATATTTTTGTTGAAATCATAATTGGCCATAGATTCACGGTATCCCAACTAACATTTTCAGCGCTATAAGCTTCAGTCATTTGCTTTCTGTTGTGTAACCATCGAGTAAAAGCAGTCAACGCTGAATAAAAGGGAAGCTAGTCAAATATAAATCATAAGCTAATACACGACTGTAAAACAAGCACCATACAGCTACCAAACTCGGTTTTCAGAAATCCATTGCTTGTCACTGGGGCTGCCTTTACTCCACTCTATTCTAACTCCGGGAGAGTTCCCGGAAGATGTGAAAACTTAAACAAATCGAATAGGAGTCCCCACTAACAAAACAGCTGCTACTATACAGTACAATTCGTTATACTGACAAATCCCCAAACCAACAGCGCTTCAAAGGCCGTTATGCGATTTCATTACAGCTAGAAGCTGTAATAAAGAAACTGTTGGTTTACCAACACGGCTTGTCGGATATAAACATTATTGTCAAAACAAACTTCAAGCGGGATATATAACTACTACACAATTTCTTTACAGCTATCCATCTCTGTGCTGTGAAATTATTTGGGTTGCTTTTATTGCACTTTAACTCAATGCCGGAAGATTTGCCGGAAGATGTGCAAATCGAGTAAGAGTCCCAGCCACTACAACAGCTGCTTTTATACAGTACGTTTTGTAATGTTGCCAAAACACAAAACAGCAGCGCTTCGTAGCCGTTTAAAGAACACTCTTTCAGCTAGAAGCTGTGAAGAAGAATCTGTTGGCGCAACCACACAGCTTGTTCAATGTAAACATTATTGCGTTTGACGTTTCACAAGCTTTTACAGCAAGATGAAGTTGGGTAAGGTTTCTTGTGGCACAATTATGAAGCCTTGTCTGGAGTAAAACAAAACGGGCTATTTTCTATGTTATTTATATATAGGGTGGGGCGGGGCAAGATGGGTCGCGGGGCAAGATGGGTCAGTGCCATTTTCGGGCGCATTACTCATGTTTTGATAATGTTAATAATTTTGTTAGATGACCAGCATGAATATACAAAAGTTTGGGGCATTGATTGAAAAATTATTCACTCTCATTGAAAATAAAAAATAAAATGGTTTTTAGCCATTTTTCTTATGCGATACATTCCATATATTCTCCATATAAACGGCCACGGGGCAAGATGGGTCACCTTCAATTTTGAACGTGTTTTTGGAGCATTCAAAAGTTATTTATTTTTTATTACAAGACTATCTCATAAATAACTTCAATCAAGCGGAATGAACGCTCAAAATTATAACATAAAATTATGATAATTTTTTAGTGAAAACATCGATTTTCAAGTCGTCTTAGGACCACACAAATCGTAAAGTTTTTTATAATCCAAATAAATTTATAAAATGTTTACTAGTAGGTCTTGTTTACTCAGTATGGATATGGAGCATATATGAATGCGGAACAAATCTTATATTTTGACGTTTTTCGTTAAGAAAATGTGAATTACTTAAAAAGTGACCCATCTTGCCCCGCACTTTTTTTACGGCGCAAAATCGATCACTTTTTAAAACTGCTTGTTTAACATCATATTTTGTATTTAATGAACTTTTTATGGACTTTTAGCATAGCTAACTAGTGTATTAAAGAGTAGCGGATGAATACAAACCAATACGATTTGCATTTACAAAGTTATGATGATCCATCCTTAGGCGACCCATCTTGCCCCTCCCCACCAGTGTGGCAGCGAGGACATCATCGGGACCAGTGGATACGGAGATCGGGAGTTCGATTCCAAGTACCGGCAAGTACTTTCATTATTCAATTTTAAAAGTGATAATTCCAGTTCCACATATATTGCGTCACGGTATCCATAACCTAATTATATTTAATCGTTCAATTTGGGGATGCCATAAAACTATTATTTAACAACTGCGAAAAGGCTGAAAAAGCGCCTTCTCAAGATGTTATTCAGTTAGTGGTTACATAGGAGCCGAGAAAAGAGTTATGACTAGGTGGCATAGAAGCTGATCGCACAGCATGTACAAGCTGATTAAGTTCGCCAGATTCATTGGTATAGGGCTTGCATAGAAGCTTCCGTCCATATGTACAACACAGTAACTCAGCATCAAGCCGTATTAAGGACGCTTTGTTGACGTTTACATTCACAATAAATGTTAGTTGGGAATACACTACCGCCGTGATCGATACTTCGTACGGCCAAATGAAGTGTAGTTGTTCTGTTTGAGGAATTTAAGTATTTAGTTCAACCGCCAAACAAAGTGTTTTCTACTAGTGACCGATGCCGCCGCGGAATTCCGGAACGTTCGATGTGCGAAAACAGATTTCTTCAGAAACTCCTCCAATGATTACTCCAAAAATTTCTCGAATGATTCCTCCCATAATTTCTGCAAGGGTTCTTCCACAAATTCCATCGAAAGTCTTTGATCGAGAGTTACACCAAAGGCTCATTTTGAAATTCTATTTACTATTCTTTCAAGCATTCCTGCAAATATTCATCCGGGAATCCCTGCACAAATTTGAGGCGGATTCGTCTGCTGAACAACTTTGGATAAGACTACTGAACAACTTTGTCGGAGGTTTATCATGAGATAACTTTAAAATACAATATGTTAAAATGCTGCTATTTAAATAAACGCTTGCGCAAAGTTGTGGTGAGCACAACACTTCCACTATTTGAAAGCTATTTTAGCTTATTTGTATAACTTTGCTGAAGACACGAACTTTCTTGGTGGTTTGAATCATGAGATAGAACATTTCAAAATGCAGAGTTTAATCTTGAGCTGCAATTTTAACTTAATTATATTATATTATATCTAACGAAGATATAATATAGATAATTGTACAACAACTTTATAATCAGATGGTGTCTGGACACCTTAATTCCCCTGAACTTTTTTTGATAACTACGGTTTCTTTGCTGTTAGTCAGTATTTCGAATTATTATCGGTGAGCAGGGTGCAAAATGTTCATAGTCATTGACTGAAAACAGCACGAATTTGAATGATTCTGCACTGTATATTCAAAACAAACAATTTCATTTTCGCTCTCCCTCTTCACACAGTCAGTACGAATTGAATATGAAGCCGATCGAGAAACATCTTCATAATTACCCACGTTTATGGTTACGATTCCTTCCAAAAACAATCCACAGCAATCAAATGGGAAAAGATCTGTGTAAAGTACCGTTAAATGTATTCGAAACGTTAATATTGTATCAGCAATTTAACACTTTGTAAGATGTTTACAAATATTCATTGACTTTCATTCAAACGAGTATCGAGCAGCTGAATATGAATATGCAGACAAGTGAATGAAAATTGTCGGACGGTGAACTTCAGCTCGTCTGCTCGAAAATTTTGCGCCCTGTCGGTGAGTTTTGTATACTATGATGTACAATTTTTAATTGACATTGATTTTCAAGAAAATCCACTTATCACTTACCTGAAGCTAATCACTGGTTCACGGAAATCCACTTTTCTATTGCACACTCGTACACACTTCACTTCCGAATGGCACCGAAGGAACTACTACCGACGCGTGTCCTTCCGGTTTGGCGTTCCGCGAGCAATTGATCTATCGACACCGACAGGAAGAGGCAAACACTCACTCGAACCCAATTTGATGACCGCCGAGTCGTGATCCAATGTTCGCCCTTTTGTCGCTTTCGTCACCACCGCACCACAGCTTGGTCCGACACGACCACCCAATCATCACGCGAGATCATGAGCCCCGCCACCGCATCAGGTCAAACGAAACAAGCGTTCAGTATCGCATATCATTTGCGCGCGCGAGACCCAATCACACGTGCTCGTGATAATTTAACCACACCACCGCCCGCCACGCTGACATGGTAGTTTGTCCTGTGCGGTCTGTATTACGACGCTGTAGTGTATGGTGTTGATATCCTTGCAGCTGCAGCGCGCATATTCCTGCTGCCTGCGGGTGGTGAAAAGTGGGTGTGGTTTGGTCTTCTCGCGACCAGCGTTGACTTTTCGCCCCCTTTGGTGATGTAGTTTAGAATAACAAAGAGGAGCGCGCTGTAAGGTGGTTGCAAGAGCTAAGAAGAGAGAAAAAACGAGACGGACTGGTGAGTGGTGAAAATGATATGCTATACGATGCACGCAGCAAAAAGGATTCAGAGTGGGAAACGAACACGTGATATATGGCGCTGTCCATAAACTACGTAGACTTATTTTTGGTTATCTGAGATCCCCCTCCTCCCACCTCGTAGACTTGTACAAATTTGTATGAAGCGTAGACTTTGCCTAGACCCCCCTCTTAGAGTTTACATGGTTTATGGACAGGCCTTATTGGCTACTCTGTTCACATGTATGTATATATCTATTTGTAGGCTTCTTCTACTTTGTTGATCATGTTAGCTGATATTTGTATTCTTTGATTGGTGGTATAGGCTAATTACATTTACAATACATATTTAGATCACGCTTGCTTTTCTATAAATGTAATAAATGCAATAAAGAATAAATAAATGTAGAATAAACATCTTTCACATATTCCACGTGTTACGTCAGAATCTTACTTTTGTATCAAAAATAATCCTATTTATTGTTCATTACATCCAGCATATCAAAGATCTCTTCTAAAATAAGTTTGTTATCACTTAGCTTCACTAACTTACAGCAAGCAATCCTAAAATGGTTAAAACAATGTCAATGTCACGAACTGTTATTTACATAGAGAAAATATAAGGAAACGGAGCTTGACCTCGCAAAAACTGACTCATTTTGACTTTTCATCAAGAGCACAAGCATTTCTTGAAGCATTTTTATGTGTAGACTACACTAGAATAGAACCAGAATACTATAATAGACCTTCTTGAAGCATGTTTCAAATGGTTAGGCATTCCAAAAGACATAAGGGAACATGGTTCAAAATGCCTTGGTGGAGTAAAATGGCCGAACCAAGGCCGAACACATAAAAGCATCTGTATGGGTTCGTTCGCAAAAAAATTGGGTAATTTTGCGTTACGTAATGTGATTTGATCATTACTGAACGGTTATAGAAGCTAGGCAGGTAAACCACGGAAATTCTTTTCGATTTCCAATGAAAATTGTCAACTTCTGGTCTACCGTACCACTCACATTTCATATTTAAACAACTGCTAGGATTATTTAAAACTTTTTCGCCTACATGCCAGTTGCACACCTTCAATAACGATCAGAGATGATGAATACATGTAAATTGTTTGAATTTATTTTCCAAGTGATTACGGCGGTAGCAACAATGTGCTGATCAGCAACACTGTGAAAATCAGCAACAGAATAATACGAACCGAGACCAACGGCAACGATCCAAGCGAACAAAAAGGACTTGCGATTGGAAACTCGGTACGTGGAACTGCCGATCTCTCAACTTCATTGGGAGCACCCGCATACTCGCCGATCTATTGAAGGACCTCGGGTTCGGCATCGTAGCGCTGCAGGAGGTGTGTTGGACAGGATCCATGGTGCGAACGTTTAGAGGTAATCATACCATCTACCAGAGCTGCGGCAACACACGCGAGCTGGGAACAGCTTTCATCGTGATGGGTGATATGCAGAGGCGCGTGATCGGTTGGTGGCCGATCGACGAAAGAATGTGCAGGTTGAGGATCAAGGGCCGATTCTTCAACTTCAGCATAATAAACGTGCACAGCCCACACTCCGGAAGTATTGATGATGACAAGGACGCATCGCTGCCCAAGCCACGACGTCAAGGTCATCATAGGTGATTTGAACGCTCAGGTAGGCCAGGAGGAGGAATTCAGACCGACGATTGGCAAGTTCAGCGCCCACCAGCAGACGAACGAAACGAAACGATTTCGCCGCCTCCAAAAATATGGCCATACGTAGCACCTTTTTCCAACACAGCCTCCTTTATCGTTACACCTGGAGATCACCACATCAGACGGAATCTCAAATCGACCACGTTCTGATTGACGGACGGCACTTCTCCGACATAATGGACGTCAGGACCTATCGTGGCGCCAACATCGACTCCGACCACTATCTGCTGAAGGACAAACTGCGCCCAAAACTCTCCATCATCAACAATGTACGATACCGGCGACCACCACGGTACAACCTACAGCGACTGAACAACCGGATTTCGCCTCAGCATACGCGCAGAATCTCAAGGCCGCGTTGCCAGACGAGGGCGAGCTCGATGAGGCCCCTCTAGAGGACTGCTGGAGTACAGTGAAAGCAGCCATCAACGACGCAGTCGAGAGCACCATCGGGTACGTGGAACGGAATCGACGGAACGAATGGTTCGACGAAGAGTGCAGAACGGTTTTGGAGGAGAAGAATGCAGCGAGGGCGGTAATGCTGCAGCAGCAAGGGACTCGACAGAACGTGGAACGTTATAAACAGAAGCGGAAACAGCAGACCCAGCTCTTTCGGGAGAAAAAGCGCCGCCTGGAAGAAGCGGAGTGTGAAGAAATGGAACTGCTGTGCCGTTCCCAAGAAACACGGAAGTTCTATCAGAAGCTCAACGCATCCCGCAACGGCTTCGTGCCGCGAGCCGAAATATGCAGGGATAAAGACGGAGGCCTCTTGCAAACGGACGTGAGGTGATCCAAAGGTGGAAGCAGCACTTCGACGAGCACGTGAATGGCGAAGAGAATGTAGGCCTGGGGACCAAGGCAGCGGAGGAAATGACTATGTTGGTGCAGCAGAGGACAGGAACGAATCAACTCCCACGCTGAGGGAAGTTAAGGATGCCATTCACCAGCTCAAAATTAACAAAGCAGCTGGTAAGGATGGTATCGCAGCTGAACTCATCAAAATGGGCCCAGAAAAGTTGGCCACCTGTCTGCATCGGCTGATAGTCAGGATCTGGGAAACCGAACAGCTACCGCAGGAGTGGAAGGAAGGGGTAATCTGCCCCATTCACAAGAAAGGCGACCATTTGGAATGTGAGAACTTCAGGGCGATCACTATTTTGAATGCTGCCTATAAAGTGCTATCCCAGATCATCTTCCGTCGTCTGTCACCTAAAACAAATGAGTTCGTGGGAAGTTATCAAGCCGGCTTCATCGACGGCCGGTCGACAACGGACCAGATCTTTACCGTACGGCAAATCCTCCAGAAATGCCGTGAATACCCAACGCATCACCTGTTCATCGACTTCAAAGCGGCATACGACAGTATCGACCGCGCAGAGCTATGGAGAATAATGGACGAAAACGACTTTCCTGGGAAGCTGACTAGACTGATTAAAGCAACGATGGACGGTGTGCAAAACTGCGTAAGGGTTTCGGGTGAACTATCTAGTTCATTCGAATCTCGCCGGGGACTGCGACAAGGTGATGGCCTCTCATGCCTACTCTTCAACATCGCTCTGGAAGGTGTGATGCGACGAGCCGGGCTCAAAAGCCGGGGAACTATTTTCACAAAATCTCCGGTCAATTTGTGTGCTTTGTGGACGACATGGACATTATCGCTAGAACATTTGGAACGGTGGCAGAGCTGTACACCCGCCTGAAACGCGAAGCAGCAAAGGTCGGACTGGTGGTGAATGCCTCAAAAACAAAGTACATGCTGGTAGGCGGAACCGAAAACGACCGGATCCGTCTGGGTAGTAATGTTACGATAGACGTGGATACCTTCGAGGTGCTTGAGGAATTCGTCTACCTTGCATCCTTACAGACGGCTGACAACAACGTGAGTCGTGAATTTTGAAGGCGCATTATCAGCGGAAGTCGGGCCAACTACGGGCTTCAGAAGAAGCTGAGGTTTAGAAAGATTCACCCACGCATCAAATGCACCATGTACAAAACGCTAATAAGACCGGTGATCCTCTACAGACACGAGACATGGACCATGCTCGAAGAGGACCTGCAAGCACTCGGAGTTTTCGAGCGACGCGTGCTAAGAACGATCTTCGGCGGTGTGCAGGAGAACGGTGTGTGGCGGAGAACAATGAACCACGAGCTCGCTGCACCTTACGGCGAACCCAGCATCCAGAAGGTGGCCAAAGCCGGAAGGATACGGTGGGCAGGGCATGTTGCAAGAATGCCGGACAACAACCCTGCAAAGGTGGTGTTTGCAACTGATCCGGTTGGCACAAGACGGCGTGGAGCGCAGAGAGCACGATGGGCGGACTAGGTGGAGCGTGACTTGGCGAGCATCGGGCGCGTCCGAGGATGGAGAGCGGCAGGCACGAACCGAGTATTATGGAGAAATACAGTGCGAGAAATAAGTACAAAGACAGAGCCGTTTTCCATACAAAATAATCATGTTTAGGGATCAAAATATCTTTTTCTAGCGATTCGATTGTTATGGAAATTTGTCTGCAACCTTAAAATAACTAGAATTTTGGCTAGAAATATAAATCATCATCCATCAAAACGTTTATATCGACTTTTCAGATTCAAATAAATATAAAGACACATTTTTATATGGAAATACGATATGATTATTTTGTATGGAAAACGGCTCTGTCTTTATACTTATTTCTCGCACTGTATTGTTGATTCAGTTTTATCTTGAATTTGATGTAATACTAAATAAATGAATCATTCATTATGAATGAATGAACACTGTTCTGATGTTCTACACTGCACTCTTTCCCTACATTTGCTTCTAGGAGCCCAAGTCGACACTGTTCTGGCCTGCGTTGAACAAAAATAGTTTTAACCGTTATTGTTCGACAAACTTTTTGCTTTTTTTAAATGAATGCTGGGTACTCGCGTCGGCCACATAACGGTTAATACAAGTTTCCCCCTTTATTCATTTTGTCAATTGGTTTTTTGTAGTTTGGTCCATGTAGTTAGTTAGGTTATAATAATAATAATTCATTTATTTATCTATCTTATTGGGCTGCAAAACGGTGAGTCGATAAGGAGAGCGTCCAACATAGCTCTGGTTCTCACAAGTTCCTACCTCATGCTTCCACGGGTCAAGCGATGACAAGGACCGCCAGCTAAGAGTTGTGTGCTTAGCTGATTGTGCAGCCTGGGTACTGTTGTCCTTCTGACTTCAGCTAGATTTAGGAGGTACGACCCGAGCGTCTGTTAACCAAGGAGGTGCGGCTCAAATAGCGTCTGTTCTGGCATCGAGCGGCTGAGTAAGAAACGCTGCACCACACCCAGCTAGATCCAAGGTGGTAGCCCCATCAGCGTGGTTGTCCCAGTGTTGGTTGTCCCAGTGTTGGTTGGGACGTTAAACAGAACTGGCACGATGGCCCTCCGGCGAGACAGGAGTGTTGGCGTAGGCCCAATAAGCCACCCGTAAAAATCCCCATTGCGAATAACATAGGAGAAAATACGACTCGATAAATCGGCAAAGACCCACGCGGCGAAATAAGGACTACGATTGGAAACTTGGAACATGGAATTGCAAGTCACTAGGTTTCGCAGGATGTGACAGGATAATTTATGACGAACTACATCCCCGCAACTTCGACATCGTGGCGTTGCAGGAACTTTGTTGGACTGGACAGAAAGTGTGGAAAAGCGGGCATCGAGCGGCTACCTTCTACCAAAGCTGTGCCACCACTAATGAACTGGGAACAGGATTTATAGTGTTGGGCAAGATGCGACAACGTGTGATCGGGTGGCAGCCGATCAACGCAAGAATGTGCATGTTAAGAGTTAAAGGCCGTTTCTTCAACTACAGCATCATCAACGTTCACTGCCCACACGAAGGGAGACCTGATGACTAGAAAGAAGCGTTCTACGCGCAGTTAGAGCAAACATAAGATGGTTGCTCACCGCGTGACGTGAAAATCGTTGTCGGCGACATGAACGCGCAGGTAGGAAGGGAGGAAATGTACAGACCGGTAATCGGGCGAAACGGCCTGCACGCCGTATCGAATGATAACGGCCAGGGCACAGTGGTGCGTTGCTGAACAAAAGCCAGCCAAAACCTCTTACCCAAAACCCTCAAAAACATATGCAAATCATGAAATCTATCGCAAGTTTTCGCAAAATAAATCATACACCAATCGAAAGCACTGGTCTTAGGCTTACAAAATCGCACAACCACATCGCGGGCGCGCACGTCCTACTATAGTCTTAGATCAATTTTGACTCAAAAATGGGTAATTTTCAAGAATATCGAAGGATAACTCATTTGGGGCCGTCCATATACCACGTGGACAACTTAGAGGGGGGAGGGGGTTTGAGAAAAGTCCACGCTTGTCCACGGAGAGGGGGGTGGGGGTTCGTCAAATGTCCACGTGGACAACATTGACACAAGAATTATGAATCAAAGTTTTACAAACGAAACAAATTATGTCGCATTATTCATGAGATTTTCTTCAATGACAGTTCATTACATTTTATTTTATTACACATTGTTTTTCAGTTGGACATGACTTCTTCAAGGAAAAAAATCATGGTATTGACTCATCGACTAATTTGTTTTAAATTATCACAACTTCTAATTATTTACTTTTTTCATCGCGGAATAATCTGGAGATTTAAAATGGAGCGTCGACCATGCAAATGTTGGTGTTTCAGCCAGAAAGTTTTTATTAAAGTTCTGTGTATATTTCTCGAAGTTTCATATTAAGTTTTGTAAACTACTTCGAAGTTTCAAAATACATGTGAAGATTTGCAGGCTTATCTTAAACCCTTTGTGAAACTTTCTTTAAAACTTAAGATGTTTCTATAGGATATTGAAGTCTAAATCTCAGCAATATAATTTAGTTTCGACTATACTCTATGCATTCTTGAAAAGTTGCTGTAATTCTTGTTTTTGTAAAATACTGAGAAATATAATCTTACCTCAACAAAAAAAGGCAGAAATTACTTTATTTTAACAAAACAAAACATTTTAAACAACACCGTCTTCAACCAGAGATTGCACAGACTGAGCAATCACTAACATTAGGCGTTGGACATCACACGAAACATCCAATAATCCAGTGGGAAATTTTCTGTAGCTACCTAGTTCGTGCTTCTTTGAGAAAGACTTTTAAATGAAGTCACTCAAAAAGTTTTCTTCCCATATGGCTATATAATATTTGTTATTCATAAAGTTATTATTTATTTTACGAAGAAAACATGAACTATTATTTAAAAAAACTTTTTAAAATATTTTTTTTCCGTTTATATTACAAATATTAAAAAAAAAAACATTTTTTTTCCAGATGTCCACGTGGACATTGCGGGAGGGGGGTAGGGGTCAATGAAAAGTCCACGCTTGTCCATGGGGGGGGGGGGGGTGCGTCAAAAACCATGAGTTTTCTGTCCACGTGGTATATGGACGGCCCCTTTTTAGGTAGCTTTTTCACAACTTAAATGCCATATAGATGATCTTCACATATCTACGAACAAAGCCTTCAAAGCAATTATTATAGTTCGTGTGTTTATTAAAGCACGGGACACTGGCATAGCTGTGAATAAACATTATGTATAGATTTTGTATGAAGGCCATAAACCACAGTCCGTTCAGGAGGCTGTCAAAAATTCAAATTTCAATGAATCGATCTGAAATTTTGGATTTCTACAGTTGAAATATTTAGGAATCTGACAAAAATATTATATCTACGTGAAAAGCATTTTCATTTTTTAGGTTTCGACCGCCCTCGCACCACTGTGCAGCGATGCGTAAACTTTGCAGCCTCCCGTGGTATGGTAGTCCGAAGCACCTTCTTTCACCGCAAAGATATCCACAAAGAAACTTGGAGATCACCCGACCATAAAACAGAAAAGCAAATCAACCACGTTCTAATCGACGGTAAATTCTTCTCGGATATAACCAATGTTTGCACCTTCTGCAGTGCAAATATAGATTCGGATCACTACTTAGTCGCTATGCATGCGCTCAAAACTTTCGACAGTTATCACCACGCGTCGAAGTCGAACGCCACGGTTCAACATCGAGCAGCTGCGTAACGTAGAAGTGGCTCAAGACTACGCACAGCAGTTAGCAGTGGCCCTACCAACGGAAGAGCAGCTTGGCACAGCTACACTTGAAGATGGCTAGAGGGTCATCCGATCCGCCATAGGTAGTACCTCGGCTACAGCACTAGGCTTCGCGACTCCGAAACACAGAAACGACTGGTACGACGGCGAATGTAAACAGTTGAAAAACGAGAAGAATGCAGCATGGGCGAGAATGCTGCAACACCGTACGAGAGCAAATGAGGCATGTTATAGACAAGCGTGGAATAGGCAGCCATGACAGACCTGCAGTCTCATCGAGCGTTCCTTTCTAGTGAACGCATTCAACGTCTTCAAAACGCAAGGGACGCGGCTCATAAATTTTCTCAACCAATAAATGTTCAACGCCGCTGACAGACTTCGATGAAGTAGCTGCAATTGACGACGAAAATATGTCTATGCAGAATAGTATTGTAAGTATGACTAATCTTCCAAATACTTCTCCGTTTTCACAACAGAATGCGACTGAAATTCTGATCTATTGTCAAAATTTCAATCGTATGAAAACCTCAGCCAAAATGAAGGAAATTTATAAGCTCTTCCTTTTCGGCTATTCTAGCAACTGAAACAAGCTGGGATGAAAGCGTACGAAGTGAAGAAGTTCTTGGAAGTGCATTTAACGTTTTCAGAGAAGAAAGAAATTTTCTGGAGTCCCAAAAAAGGTCTGGTGGAGGAGTACTAATTGCAATTTCGAATAATTTCAATTCAGAAATTATTTTAGCACCTAAATGCAAAGACTTTGAACATGTTTGGGTGAAACCTTGCATTTCTGGCGAAACTCACGTGTTTGTCTCCGTATACTTTACCCCAGATCACGCTCATAAAACTACTTACGATATTTTTTTTCAATCAGCTGAACAAATTTTATCGCAATTTCCTCCCGAGGTTAAAGTTCACATCTATGGTGACTTTAACCAACGCCAAGGAGACTTCATTAGGGCTCTGAAAATGAATGTATCTCACTCCCAGTCGTTGGGGACAATGAAACATTGCAGTTTATTTTTGACAAAACTGCTAATTTAGGCCTCAATCAAATAAATCATGTCAAAAACCAACAAAATTGTTATTTGGATTTCTTGTTCACTAATATTTACGAAGATTTTTGCGTGAGCGAATCATTGAATCCCTTGTGGAAAAATGAAGCTTTTCACACAGCAAACGAATTATCAATATTTATTCATGGACAGCAAAAACCCAACGACTTTGAGTACGAAGAAGTCTTTGAATATCAAAAAGCTAACTATGTCAATATAAAGCGTAGACTAGACAATATAAACTGGCAATCAACACTACGGAATGAAGGAAATGTCGTAAATGCTGTAAATCTTTTTTACAACATTATTTTCAAAATTATTCATGACGAAGTCCCTAAAAAGAAAAAAAGACGTAATGTCAATTTTAAATATCCCATCTGGTATAATAAACAAATAAAAAAATTGAAAAATCGCTAACAGAAAGCGCATAAAATTTACAAAAAAAAAAAAAAAAAAAATTGCGATGAAAGTTTGGAAAAAATATTTAGACATTGCTAATCAACTAAATTTTGCCATTGACACCGCATTCGCAGAGTATAATGCCAAAACTGAAAAAGGGAGCATCCATTAAGTACGTCACGCTAAAATTGGGAATTTTCGACCCCCCCTCCCCCCTTCGTACGGATTTTTCCTATACTTAATACATTGCTTGTCACACTTTCGCAACCCCCCCCCCTCCCCCCTAGGACCGTGACGTACTTAATGGATGGCCTCAAATGAAATAAAGTCTTGCCCTAAGAATTTCTTCAATTACGTAAAAACTAATCTTAAATCTGACAATTTTCCATCTTCTATGAATCTTGATGAACACGTAGGCAACAATCCAGACGAAATATGCAACCTATTTGCATCATTTTTTCAAGAAATTTACACCACCTTTTCAGATCATGACCGTGACCGAGACTTTTTTGAATATATCTCTGAATTTCCTGTGAATATAACTCACAATGAAGTGACGGTACACGACATCTTGAACGCACTTAAAAATTTAGATGCTTCTAAAGGTGCTGGACCCGACGGCCTTCCTCCTGTATTTTTGAAGAGTCTAGCTATGGAGCTCACCACGCCACTATTTTGGCTATTTAAAAAATCTCTCAAAACAGGTATCTTCCCCAAATCATGGAAAAGCTCTTTTTGGTACCTATTTTCAAATCTGGCAAAAAATCTGACATACGCAATTACCGTGGAATTGCCATTATCTCGTGCATTCCTAAATTATTCGAAGCAATAATCAATAAAAATATATTTGCTCAAATTAAGAATAGAATAACGCACATGCAACATGGATTCTATAAAGGGCGCTCAACCGCTACAAATTTATTGGAATTCATTAACTTTTCATTGACTGCAATGGATATGGCAATCACGTAGAAGCTCTTTACACTGACTTTAGCAAGGC
Organism: Aedes albopictus; assembly: GCF_035046485.1. Classification (NCBI taxonomy): domain Eukaryota; kingdom Metazoa; phylum Arthropoda; class Insecta; order Diptera; family Culicidae; genus Aedes; species Aedes albopictus. Next base: position 136,838,476 of record NC_085138.1, on the reverse strand, counting down.
ATTTGACCGCATTGATATTCCAATGCTACTCTTCAAATTGCAATAAATGGGTATAGAACCCCGACTTCTTAAATGGCTTGAATCGTACCTTACAAACCGCTAACAAATAATAAAAGTCAAAGGAAAAACATCACATCCCATTCAAGTCACTTCAGGAGTGCCTGAAGGTTCCCATCTGGGCCCTCTTTTATTTATTCTTTACATTAACGACATTTCCTTCATCCTGAAGAAAATAAAAGTGCTTATTTATGCCGACGATATGAAACTATATATGGAAATAAGGAATCAAGAAGACATCAACATATTTCCGAATGAAATTCGCATATTCCACACATGGTGTTCGAAAAACCTACTACAATTAAACATCAAAAAATGTTATTTAATATCATTCAGCAGAAAACGAAACACACCAAACATATCAATTTCCTTAGGAGATCAGAATGTGGAAAAATGTAGTAGAGTTAGAGATTTAGGAGTAATCTTAGATTCTAAACTTAATTTCAATGACCACTACAATACCATTATACATAGGGCAAATAATATGCTTGGCTTCATAAAACGCTTTAGCTTTAATTTGGATGACCCCTACACAATAAAAACATTATATGTTGCCTATGTTAGGTCAATCCTGGAATATTGTAACATTGTCTGGTCCCCATTTCAAAGTAGGCATATCGATCGAATAGAATCAGTACAAAAGCAATTTCTATTATATACTCTTCGAAAATTAGGTTGGACTACATTTCCTCTTCCATCTTATGAAGCGCGCTGTAGGCTTATCAATATTCAAACACTGAAACAGCGTCGTGAAACTGCAATGGTTTTATTTGTTAACGACATCCTTTCGCAGCGAATTGATTCAACTGAAATCTTATCAAAATTAAACTTTTACATACCCTCACGGCAATTGCGAATTCGACACTTGTTTAAAACTACCCATAGTCGCACAAACTATGCCAAAAATGAACCTTTGAATCAAATCATGAACATTTATAATCAACACTGTGAAACTATTGACTTAACTATGTCGCGGCATAATTTAAAGAAATATTTTAACACTATAAGAAATAACATCAGTAGTAGTACTTAAAAAAATTTAAAAGCACAAATTATAAACACATCGACCAGCATACACTATTTATATATTTTCTTATATGTATTTTATTAACAATATGTACTATAGCTTTAAGAAATGAAACAAAAACTGTATGTATATGTACTAGTCTACGTTGTTTGACGAAACTGAATAAATAAATAAATAAAAAATCTGCTATCAGACTTTGCTCGGGTTGTTCTTTTGAGTTAAGCCTGGAACACATAGCGTTTAAGTATTTTAAGTAATTACATAATATTTTCTCAACAAAAAGGGCAACATAGGTACGATTTTTCGTTTGTGCTCCATATTCATACTGCATAAATAAGAGCTACTAGTGAAAATTTTAATAATTTATTTGGAAAAAACATTTTTGCGATTTTAGTTAATATTAGACGACTTGAAAATCAATGTATTTATAAAAAAAAATAATAATTTGTTATAATTTGAAGCGCTTATTCCGCTTGCTACGAGTGAGTTATGAGATAGTCTTGTATTGCGCATTTCCCACCCCACTGGACCCCTTCCGCAGTTAGTATAAGTGCGGGATCGTGAATAAAACTGCGATTTTGCATCGAATCGTGTCGGTGTCTTCTGAGCACTTATGCATTACAAAGTGCTGAATAAGTGCGCAGAAGACACCGAAACGATTCGATGCAAAATCGCAGTTTTATTCACGATCCCGCACTTATACTAAGTGCGAAAGGGGTCCAGTTGGGTGGGAACTGCGCAATAATAAAAAATAAATTACTTTTAAATGCTTCAAAAATACGCTCAAAATAGAAGGTGACCCATCTTATATCATAGCTGACTAGTGTATCTGAGAGTCATGGTAGAAAACAGAGAAATGCGATTTTTTATCAGAATGTTATAGGGATCCATTTCATAGGTGACCCATCTTGCCCCCCCCCCCCTTTCATACACAAAGAAATATTCTTGATGAATTTCATCAATTTTGATTCCCAGTTTGAAAGTTACCAGTGTTGATTTGGCATTTGTGAATACTTTTCGTTTTTTATGTACGATATGGTAACTAATAAAAGTCCTTGCCTAATTGAATGAAACTTGCACTGAACATTATTGGTAGTTCTACTTATTAACGAAAACTCATAGCGTGGCTTAGAAATAAGATAATATTTATATTGCCAAACTCTTGAATATAGAATCGATAAAACCAACCGATAAATATGTTAGAATGGCAGCTCTGTACTGATATTCTCTCCAGCTCTCTACATCAGGCTCTCTCGGTATTCGCCTTCTGTCACTTCTATCGCTTCAGTCAGTTTTCGTCTTTACGGTCTATATACTTGATGTTTTTGGTGCGGTGCTTATCCGAAACAAACACAGAAATTGGTGATTATAATGTAATTATTTTTGTTATTTTTGTTCGATAGTTTCTATGTTTGGTCAGGACTGAATAGTTTGATTATGGATGGCCACTAAAATTTCAATCGAGTAAATGACGAAAGACAAACCGAAAAGGTAGGCAAAGCGATTGGCGACGTGAAACATGTAGAAGGTGAAAGTAAGCATTCGATAGGTGCTATTACTACCTATCGAAATCACACTGTTGCTACTGGGATAACACTTTGGCCTTTGTGATTAATTATAACGTCTCGTTTCAGAATCTCAAGGATGGTGAGCAAATCGTTTGTTTGGGGTGTGATTGCCGCATCGCTGACCTGGTCGATTAGCTTGTATCTGTACTGGAGCTTGAGCAGTAGTGGATCCAACTCTGCCATAGCTTCCATCCCCACTGCTGGTCATGGGGATAGAGGTAAAGCATTGGCCGTAATTGGCCCTGTGGAACAGACTGAGGACATGGAGAAGAGAACATTTATTCAAAACGGGCACCAGAACAATCTGGTGGCGTTGAATCCATTTGAAGGAAAGATTGAAAATGGGAAAAGTTACAGCTTGTTTAAGGAGAAATACAACCGATATCGGAAGGAAAAGGATTTTAGAAAGATAAGCCACAAACTGATGGATGAGCTGCAACCGATGATGCCGAACGGAACGGATGAATTTGGTATGGTGCGGAATTCCGAGGAGCAGTTCATCAGAGATGTAGGATACAGGAAGCATGCGTTCAACGTGTTGGTTAGCAATAAGATTGGTCCGTTTCGAAGTGTTCCGGATACAAGGCACAAACTGTAAGTAGAGATGTGATGTTAATCAATGTTATGTTCGATGGGCATCAATCATTTAAAACAGATAAGCAAGACTGATAAGCATGATTAACTTTGATAATTTGTTGCTCCGTACCCAATGTCCTGCGATAATACATATACGATATGCTATAACATTTAAGTTCATAAAATTTATGGGAAATTTTCTATTTGATTACGAAGATACAATTCTTTGATTATTCCAGAACCTTGCGAAAAAAAATCAGATACTTATAAGTAGGCAAAAATTGAATATCACTTTTTAAAAGGAATTTATAAAATTTTATTCTATTAAGTTGTGATATTCTGGCTAAAATCCATACACTTTTGAACAGTTTATTTAAGAATAATGATTTTATGGCATTTTAATATTTAACATGGTTGTTACTTTTAACTCCCATTACAGGTGCCACGAGCAAAGCTATGACAAGGTACTTCCGTCAGCCTCCATCATAATGTGCTTCTACAATGAACATTTGGAAACACTGGTCCGATCAGTGAGTTCGATCATCCGTCGAACGCCATCATATCTCCTTCATGAAATCATCTTAGTCGATGATTGCAGCGATCTGGATGATCTTCAAGATAACTTGGAGGAAGAACTGAGCGCACTCAAGAACAGTAAAGTAAGACTGATCAGAAATGCAGAACGTGAGGGATTGATGCGATCACGGGTCTACGGAGCTCGGAACGCTACCGGCGATGTGCTGATTTTCCTGGACAGCCACATCGAAGTAAACGTGGATTGGGTGGAGCCTCTGCTGCAGCGAATCAAAACCAATCGAACCATTCTGGCTATGCCGGTGATTGACATCATCAATTCCGATACGTTTGTCTACTCTTCAAGCCCTCTGGTTCGGGGAGGTTTCAACTGGGGTCTGCACTTCAAGTGGGACAATCTTCCGAAGGGGACACTGGCAAAGGAAAGTGACTTTGTTGGCCCATTTCAATCGCCAACCATGGCTGGTGGACTTTTTGCCGTGGACAGACAGTATTTCAAGGATCTCGGTGAATACGACATGGGAATGGATGTCTGGGGTGGAGAGAATCTGGAAATTTCCTTCCGCACGTGGCAGTGTGGGGGATCCATCGAGCTAGTACCTTGTTCGAGGATTGGCCACGTCTTTCGGAAACGTCGGCCGTACGGATCTCCTGACGGTTCGGACACCATGATAAGAAATTCCCTTCGCCTATCTCGTGTGTGGATGGATGACTATATCAAATACTTCTTCGAGAATCAACCGCATGCTAAAAATATTGACCCTGGAAACCTCACAGACCGTCATGAACTGAGAAAACGTCTGAACTGCAAATCTTTCGAGTGGTACTTGAAGAACATCTACCCTCAGCTGAAACTTCCAGGCGAAAAAACAACTGACAGTAATGTGTCCCAACCGAAGTTCCAGCCGTGGCACTCTCGGAAGCGCAACTATATCAGCAGTTTCCAGATTCGATTAAGCAACAGTAGCTTATGTGTAACAACTGAAAGTGCCAAGGAGAAGAGTCTGTGGAAGAAAGGATCCCATCTGGTCCTGCATCCTTGCTTGCGGGTCAAAGCGCAAATGTGGTATGAAACGGAACGGGCCGAGCTGGTGCTTGGTCAGTTGCTGTGCCTGGAAGCTCCATCGAGTGCCACCAAAGGTTCACCAATGTTGAACAAATGCCACGAAATGGGTGGCGATCAGGCTTGGAAGCACAGGAAAACGGTAACTACATATTGTCGCTGCCGAAATTTACATCAATCCATTAAATTTGCTTATTAAAATTGCAGAAAGGTACCCCTATCTATAATATTGCATCCGGCAGCTGTTTGGCCGTCAGGGAAGCCACAAAAGGTGCTCTGGTTGGGTTGGATCTATGCGTTAACTCACCACGCAGCACGTGGGATTTGGTGATTTCGTAATCGTACAAAAAAAAAAGTTAGACTATAGTTCGTCGACGGTTATCTCTTACCAAACGAATGTAATGAATCTCGAATAATTCCAGATCTTGACTAAATATAGGCAATGTTTCTTTTTCTACTTAGTTTGTGTTATTATGTGAGAAAAAAAACTTAACTTGCTACAGAAACATGACCGCTCGTTTAGCGGTCAAAAACTCCAAGGTGACATGGTGCATCACTGAGCTTTCTTTTCCAGTTCCTTCTGGAAATTATCCATGACTTCGTTCCTTATTATGTCACAGATCTTCTCCAGGAATTTATCAAGAATAGTCTTTGTAATTTCCTCAGGATTTCCTACTAAAAGCTCCATCTGACTATCTGAGAATCCTAGTTTTTTTTTCTGGAAAACTTCAGGAGTTCCTTCTGGGAATACTCCATTAATTCCATCTAAAAATCCTTCAAGATCCTTCTGGGTGCCCTTCTGGAGTTCCATCCGGCAATATTTCAGCAGTTTGTTGTGCTGGTAATATTTCCAGGAGTTTCTGCAGTTCCTAGAGAAAAACTCCCAGTCTTTTTCTTTTTTTTTCTAGTAATCTTCAAGGAGTTCCTTCTGATTACCTATTTGGAATCTTTCAAGGTTTCTTCTAGAAACCTACCGTGCACTCTTTCTGACAATCTTCCTGAAGAATGTTTCCTTGGGGCTCTACAGAAGTTTTTGCTGAGAATCCGCCAAGAGTTCCTGGAGAAATCCCTACATTCATATTAGGATTTTTTGAAAAAAAAAAATCCTCAACTAATGCTTTCTGGGCATCCCGGTCACGCTTCCCTATTTATTCATTTTCAGTAATTTAAATCGCATATTGTTTTCAATAAGGACATTTCGGCATATACTAACCACGAATCCCAAATTGTTTACCATTATATTTACCTTCAATCGATTCGAACCAACCCCCAATCAATGCGACAAAACGTGACGTCCCTTCAGAATCCTTCGCATCAAAGTTCGCCGTCCTTCCGGAGTGGCCAAACGTTTCCACCAGCCATGTACACGGACCCGCTTGGTTTCCCTCGCCCGGGGGAACTGATTCCGTATTACGGTTCTGGCGGACAGGGTAGACCAAGCGCCCCCGACAGCTGGAGTGGGTGCCAGAGCGGTGTTGATAAAACTGTTGCCGGCTGTCAGCATGTACGATTTGGGCATCGCCAGCGGGAATAGCATTCTGAAAGGAAGAAGGCAATTTATGAGTGGCAAAGTTGGACAAACCGCAACCAATACGTACTGAAACGATCGAACTAGAGCCATTTTATCCAATAAATTTATAGAAAAAACACTAAAAACTGAAGCGAAATTTACGTAAGAACGATTTTGTTATGATGTTTGCTTTTGTCACTTCACGCACAACACGATGTGCGAGCTAAGAACAGACATACGTGCGTAAATAACAGTTCTGCGTTTGACATTACCGCGTTACGGAAAAAATATGTTACGCAAGGTTCGTGTCAATGGTTAGTTACTGCGGTAAAGAAGAAAAAATCCAACGGGGTTGCGGTGGTCTCGACCGCCGCAGTCGTTCCGCAAACGTCAAAAGTGCTCGGTTCACGCTAAAAAGCTCTCACTCACTTGGTTGCCATAAAATTAAAAAATAATGAAAATTGTTTCATTTATGGTTTATGTAATCGCAATTGTTGCCACAACATGTAACTTATTTCTAAACTATATTAGGTGTAGTTTTAACACTTTAGTATGCAGCTGTACGCCATTAAACACAATTGAGATTTTCAATTATTTATTTTTGTTTCAAGGATGTGTGCATACTTTTTGAAGTGTGCAGCAGTTTGACGTTTGCGGAACAGGTCTTCTTTGTCTTCTTCACTCCGCCAGGTTGGAAGATTTCATGGATAAGCAATATTGAGCAAAGACAATCACCATTTACATTGGATTGTGGCGACATCTAGGGTTTCTGCACAAACACATTGAATGATACACAATAAATTTGTTTTGAACATTTTAGGGCAGGATTTTACACCATAAAGCTAGCTTACACGGAGAAATCAAACTACCTAATTTTTGGGTCGATTTTGCTAAAAGCTGAGTATATCGAATTAACTAGTTACCCAAAATTAGGATGTTTTCCCTCTTTCCCCCACCGATGTTGTCAAAAACAAACAGAGATGCATCTACCCAATGGGGGTCCTTGAGCCCAATAAGCCAATTTCGAGTAAATAGGTATACTCAAATTTGGGTTGAATGAGGGGGGGTCTTGGGTTGAATTTACCTACTCTTAAGTATATTTTTTTGCTGGAGGTAAAGGCAATTTACCTAGTGTGAGTTTAATCGATTTACTCAAATTTGGCTTATTGGGCGGAACTATGGGATTGCGTCAAAAGAACTCAATTTTGGGTAGTTTGGCGGTTCCGTGTGGTAAAATTAAGAACTGCACCAACGATTCTCAACCGAATGCAAAATTCTGTTAATAATACAATTATTGTACTGAAACATTGTCAATATTGCCATGCGTGCGGTACCGTTGACTGAAATCATTCTTGATGCTACTATTTTGGCATTGTAATTTCGACCATGTCGGCTTGAATGTTGCGCGTCTTGGATACATGGTTAAAAATCAGTGAAGAGAATTGGTGATTTGCTGTTGCATGAAGAAGAAGAAGAAGAAGAATGATGGTGTTTTGAAAATATCCTATCCCTATAACACAGAGGAAGTTTTTAAAATGCCTCTATAAAATCTAAAACAAAATCTAATTAAAAACGGTTTGATGTACGGTGTTAGACTTTGAACGAACTACAAATTCAGTACCTTATCAAGAAAAAAATGTTAAATTTAAATTTATACGTTCAATATGTAGTCCGTCCAAAGTCTAACACCGTACATCAAACCGTTTTTAATTAGATTTTGTTTTAGATTTTATAGAGGCATTTTAAAAACTTCCCCTGTGTTATAGGGATAGGATTTTTTCAAAACACCATCATTTTTCTTCTTCTTCTTCATGCAACATCAAATCACCAATTGTCAGACAAAAGTGGCACAAAACAAGCAACAAAGAATGTGCGACGATTAGTCTTTATCCCTACTGGTGACAGATAATGACATGATCTCGAATTTTTTTGTTGCAGACAAAACGGAAGCTGAATTTGTTGCGTACTTTTCAACTCGTGAATAATCAATTATTACTAACCCAAAGTCAAAACTGTTTGATGACAGAGCTTCACCAGAGTTGCAGTGTTTACCGACTCGAAGTTACCGTTCGAAAATCGCAATGCAAGGCTTAAAAATCTCTAAACTCGTGGTGTACGATGTTGATCCCATTATTTTCAAGTTGGGACAAACTTATGTCGCATGTGTTGTTTTGTCGCAACAAATACAGGTTGCGACATTGTCATTATTGTTGCGCGATGGTTGAATTTTGATTCACTGTTAAAAATACAACGTCAAAATAGTAGCATCAAGAATATTTTCAGTCAATGTTACCGCACGCATGGCAATATTGACAATGTTTTAGTACAATTAACAGAATTTTGCATTCGGTTGAAAACAATTATTGTTGGTGCAGTTCTTAATTTTACCATGGTTTCGGTAGAAACTACAACAAAATTTATTTCAGTGTAGGGATCTTGTTAGGGACACACTTAATTTGGAATACCGTGTTCGGTAAATTTTTGACGAAAATAGAACAGCTGAATACAGCTATACTGCATTGTTTACCTTTTGCACCCGGTTTTGACAGTTGGTGTACTGAGTCTCAGTAAAATCGATTACCGAAGCTAACGAAATAGTTCTGCTGTTCTATTTTCGTCAAAAAAGTGCTGAACAGGCAATTCAGGATTGAGTGTGGATGATTCAAATACAGTAATCACAGACAAACAGACGTCTAACTCTACTCACTTCCCATCGTTTTACTTTTTTAACGGATTATTCAAATATTCCGTAGTTCGCAAATCGCTCGCTCATGGCGCTCGCATCGTTTTTGCTCCTGTTTGACGTTTGCTCACTACCACCATCTACTCAGTGCATTTGTGTACCACAGCATAACTAGCATTGGGCGATTATGTTTGCGTGACGATGATTTTTATCGCATTTTCTTCCAAGTGACACGTCTGTTTGTCTGTGCAGTAATGTTCCGATTTTATCACCTCTCCGCACATCTGACCTACATTACATTACATTTTCATTAATTTATTGTTAAATTTGATTAAATTAAACTTCGTTTAATAGCCCTGCCACAGACTGTCTGTGGCTCTGCGGTGCAAGTCAGCACGCGCAATGCGAGTAGCTTTGGCGCGCAACGGCGTCGTCTGCTGTCTTGATCCTGATTGGCTGCGCGCAACTGGAATGAAGCCGCGCGTAAATAACGCGACGAAAGAAAAACTTTACAAAATATCCGCAATACTGAGGCGTACCACGCAGAAAAATATGGTAAAAGGTAATTATGGTAAAATCATAAATATTTGAGGTGAATTCAAATAAATTATCAATTTGTTCAGGCCACAAAAATAAAATTGTTGAAACAAATCAAACGTCAGATTTGAAGCAAATGCAATCCATGTTTAAAACAAACATACATTTTTTATTCATTTCTGACAGGTTATGTTAGAAATAAATGTAGAAATTTTTGTTTTGTGTGGCAGGTTGGCCCTACGGAAATGTTTGTTTTTCCATTAAACACACTAATTATTTCTTCCCTTTGCTGGGAAGTCGCACCTCTCTCGTGGCACTTTCAATGCCAGCATCATGTATTGCGATTTTTCTTTCTACTTAGACTTCAGTGCAATAAATTTCGTCGTTCTCCAATTTCACTTTCGGTTTCGCTGTCGCTCTCTGTTGTTGCTCTTCAGCAATTCGCCCGATCTAATGACAGATTTCGCCGGCCGCCTCAATGTTTACCATTTTCTCTCATTGTTCTCGGTCAACCAGCTGATCATGTTTACACAACAAAATCAGCTGGGCATCCGATGTTTACGTTCATCCTTATTGTTCGGCAACCACCAGCTGATCTTGCTTTCACAACAAACCACGCTGATTTCGCCTGAATCTTGGGTAGAAAGCGAAAAGCTGTCGGAGATGACAGATAAGTACGATTTTTGGGCGATTTCAATTTCGTCGCAAAAGTCTGATTATTCGTAAAAAATACAATAGATCTCATACATTCCCGAAAACTCATTTCTACAATTCTTTATTGCACCAACGAACCTAACCTCAAAACGACTGACAATTCTCAGGTCATTTCGACAGATGTAACATGAGCATGAAAAGGATGACAACAAGATCGATAAAGTAGAATATATGATCCGTCTTTTTCGTGCATGTGTGTGGTCTGTCAAAATGACCTGAGAATTGTCAAACATTTTCATGGCTAGCATCAGAGCTGCCACATACAGGGTTGTATACGAAAAAAAAATTTGGCACCCCCTCGTTCATTTTTAAACCGCAAGGCAATGTAACAAGTTTGTTATTATACGAATCAAAATAAAATCTACTTTCGCGACTACTTTTACCCGCAGTCAGAGATACGCGCGAGACAGTCGCCTAAGAAAACAGATCTGTTTTCAAATTTTCCATCATAGCGCTCTTTGATTATTCTTGAAAAAAGGTCGCCACATGGCCGGCTGATATGATGACTGCTGCGACTGCACGTGGCATTGGCACCGCGATTAAATTTTGTCCATCATTGAAGGCCTTGGAAAGTAGTCGCCATAATTGTGTTTTTCTTGCAACGCACAATAACTCAAAAAATAGTAGGGGTACTCACTAAACAGATTAAAATGCTGCGTAAGCCATGATTTTCTGCTTATTTGAAATGTTTCATGATTTTGCGAATGAAATAATCAAAGATTGCCTTGGTGAACGCGACGTTTAATCAGTTTAATCAGTTTACGCGGTTAAGTGAATCCCCCTAGTATATTTTTGGAACTATTTTTTAAGCTTTCAGTCCTAGTAAAATACTTTGAGGTAGCAAAATAAACGAGGGGGTGCCAACTTTTTTCGTGTACGGAATACAGGTAATGTGGCAGCTCTGTCTAGCATTATTGGTGTAATGAAGAATACCCATTGAGGAGCCTCTTGTTTTGCCGTCGAGAATATAAACAAAAATCACAAATTCCAACTGCAGGATCGAAGAAGATTTTCTCCAGTCAAACCAACGTAGAGAGAAAAGCAGCAGCAGCAAACAACGCTCGATGACGACGCGACTCCCAGTACTTGTATTTAACCTCTTATGACAGCTACATATGAGCACAGCCTATAGGCCTATATATTGTGCCTTGCAAGATAAATCCGCGAAACGCGTTGGTCTTCTTCTTTTCCATCAAGCTGCAAAAATATGACCGCACCACTATGAGTGACCTGATGGTCAGAAAATCTGCATGCGGCGCTTATATCAAATCCACATGAGGCTGCGGCGATATAGCCGCGAGGAGATGCACGCGATACAGACGCAATGTGGAAATGAAAAAAATGAAGCCGCTTTCCCCTGCAGCATCTCTAAATAACATCCCGATTATTAAACACAAAACCGACGAGGTGATGCGTACACTGAACGTCGGCTTGCGGTGAAAATTACTATTCTGAGGGTCAATTTAAATGCACAACGCCACTAAATTTGTGCAGACTGAGTTTCGTTTTAATTCAACAGAATTATGTTTTCAATTTTACCATGGACTCGATTTTCAATTAAAAAAAGTTTCTGTTGGCAACCGGATTCGAACCAAGAACCTTGACATCACCAGGCTCGCACGCTACCACTCGGCTATCGAACCGGTTGATGTGAGAAGAAACAAAACGCACACAAGAAGCGTTGGTGGGTCGATGATCATGTTTTGCCATGGTAAATTTAAAAACATTTTTATGCTTGTCGTTACTGCAAGGTTCCTTTCAGTGTATGCGTAGTGAACCAATGTCGCGATAAATATTATTACGATTTCTGGCCACCTGAGTTGCAATTGTGTTAACTTTTGTTTTGATATGAACGGCCTGAAGGCTGCTGCGATGCTGCTGGGTGGGTGACAGTATCTGTTCGATTTTGACATTGCGTCTGTATCGCGGAATCTCCTCGCGGTCATATCGCCGCCGCCCAATGTGGATTTTTTATGAGCGCCGCAATACCTGATTGTAAAAAAGACGCGCATGGATGCTTGCACGTGGCTTCTCTTGAAACATGTGTGGAGTGTGGACAGTCAGAAATTAACGTAATCCAGGTTATTTTTTATAATTAAAAAAAACTTTGTTTGCAACTCGTTGCAAAATGATGATTTTTTCAGCACTCGTCGTATTTTTCCAACTCGGCAAGCCTTGTTGGATAAATGTACAACTCGTGCTGAAAAAATCATCATTTTGCAACTTGTTGCATAAATAGCTATTATGTTTCCAGTTCAAAACCGAATTAGCGACATTTTTTCTTTGACTTCCGCTGCTTTTGCCTTGCGTTAAACACAATGTCGGAAGTGGGGCGCTGTATTGTACACCTGGTGCTCTATACAGCGCCCCACTTCCGACATTGTGTTTAACGCAAGGCAAAAGCAGCGCAAGTCAAAGAAAAAATGTCGCTAATTCGGTTTTGAACTGGAAACATAATATCTTGGTAACGAAGACCCTCAACAACTTTTTTCCGTGCACAACTTAAGTGTCTGGTTGGTCTATGCGATACGACTAGGGACTCTCAATGTAAAGGTTAAGCACAGACAAACAGACGTAACACTCTGACATTTCCCATCGTACACCGATTTAACGGTCTATTTAAAAATTTGATAGTTGGCCAACTGCCCACCCGTGGCGTTCGCATCGTTTTTGTTCGAGTTTGACGTTTGCCCACTACCGCCACCTAGTTGATGGTCGGCCAAACTCAGTCCTTTTAGTATTGGGCGAACAGGTTTCCAGGACTATAATTTGAATCGAAAAACGTTCGTAGTGTTACGTCTGTTTGTCTGTGGGTTAAGGTTTCAATTCTCGCTCGTTTAGAAAGTTTTTGTCGTGAAGTTTTCTAATTGATTCAGCGCATGAGACGGAGCTTTGAGACACATCTTGAGAAAATGAGGCAAACAACACTCAACATGGGACTACAGCAATAGGGTCCTAAAATTAAAGACGAAATCTCGCTTATATTGAATAATACGATCAAGCATGGTATTCTTATCGGAATTGTACTTTACTCGAACTTGAAAAACAAAGGAATAATGAGAAAATTCGAAATAAGTAAAATGGTAAATAGTTCTACTTTGACGTTTGAGGTCAACCTTGTGTGACTGAGCTCGACATTTTTCGCACTGGGATTTCAAAAATGTTCCTATCTGACATACACGGTGAAAAAAAATCACTCAAAGTATGTGTTATGAGCTAGGGACGAGACAAAAGGCTAAAAAAATAAAAATTATATATTTTCAACTACGGTTAAGAAAAACGTCAAAAATTGAGTAAATATGTACTCTTGAACCATAATTTGTGATTTAAAACAAGAATCCCGATAGGACTTTAGGAGCCTATTGTACATCAACTTTGGAGAAAACAAACATTTCCGTAGAGCCGACCTGCCAAGACAAAATTACATTTATTTCTAAAATAACTTGTCAGAAATGAATAAAAAATATATGTTTGTTTCGAACATGGATTGCATTTGCTTCAAATCACAGAGAACAGACATCCAAGTCCAGTTCCGAAACTGTGTAAGGAATTTAACGGCCATTTGAAATCGGCAACACAAGTGGCAATAGCGTGGCGCTGCAATCGGTTAATTTCCCATACTAATTTAAGTCACCACTTGAAATGTTTCAATTCACCACTGACTGTGGCAATATGGTGTTTGGTGGCGTTAGTGTTGTGATCGTGTATTGGTTTGCAACCTTACTCAAGTAAAGATTCAAATCCTTACACAACTTTCCGAATGAAATTTGTTCTAGCCTGCACGCTAAGGTCAGTTTACCTATTTTTCTAAAATATGGGTAAATCTTACTCAAATTTGCGTAAACTTTACGCAAATATGGGTAAATAAAACTCATATTTTGCAAAAGTGCACATTCGCATTTATGGGTAATATTTACTCATATTTGGGTTACAATTAGGTACACATTACCCATATTTGAGTCTTTTTTACCTATATTTGAGTATCATTTACGCATATTTGCGAATGTGCACTTTTTGGAAAAAAGGTAAACTGACCTTAGCGTGTGGATGTCTGTTCTCTGTGTTCAAATCTATTGTTTCAATCAATTTTATTTTTGTGGCTTGACAATTTATTTGAATTCACCTCAAATATTTTTGATTTTACCATAGATTTTTCTGCGTTTATATCATTAGTTTCAAACCTATTTTCTATCAGTCGAGACATGGATTTCGGATACCATCAAAAATAACATACCATAACCCTGCGAATTATTATTCTATCGTCTTTTTTTTTTTTCTTTATTTATATTTTCTTGTTCTTGTTTGATTTGATACAAAAAATAAAGCTTCTTAAAGTTTCACATGTGACTTGACTGTGTATGTGTATGTGAGTGAACGTGTTCGACTAGTCACCATCGACTGCTTCGTTTCGATTCGTTACAGTTCTCACATTATCGCACTGACCACGTGCTCTCCCTCCTTGTTCCTATCTACCGTTGATTCTTGTTTTCGTTTCCAATTGTGCCGTTTATCACGCTTCACAGTTTCCTCTTTCTATCTAAATGTTTTGCGTTTGTTTTTTTCTTAGTCATATTTTCTCGCTTGTATCCATTCTTCTTCATTGTTTAGACTTTTATTGGTTGTACCTACCAACAGCTGCGCAATTTCTCCTTCTGTTTTTCGATTTACTTTCTAGTGGTTTTCTTAGATTAATGAAAGTTGATTCTCCTTTCCCTGGAATTAGAGCCTCGAACAAATCGGTGTAAAGTAAAAAGTGAAACACAACAGAAATAAAACATTTTGCATCATAGGCAACATCCTCCAGTGTCAGCGCCTGTTGAAAAAAAAAAGAAAGTAAAAAAGTATAAAATCATATAAACTGCAAATAATTTGAATAACGAAAAAAAAGAAAGTTTTAGTCAAAGAAAAATTTAGTTGTAGGTGACTGTGCTTATTTTCATATTCTAATTTTGTCGTGTCTCTAACATTGTTATTTACTAAAATAGTTCAATCGAACATTTTTGAGATTGAATGATTTTTAGTTTTTTTTTTTGCATTTTAAGCTGTTGTCATAGATTCCACTTGATTCTTTCAGTTTAAGTGTTGCGTCTGTTTTCTACAGTCATAGAAATGTGTTCCGAACTAACCTGACAAAACGCATTTATTCTAATTCTGTTGTTAGCCGGAACAAAGCAAATATTTCACAAAACAATAATAAATTTCATGAAACTCAAAAGCTTATGCATGTACCAAACAAGGCACTGTGGAGTTTTGGGAGAAAACATTATTCCTTTCTCATTGTTTCCTAGATGGGCTCTTCTTCGTTCGTTCCATGCTGGCGGCGCTTGCAGCAGCCATTCAAAGCAGACATTTTCCTCTTTCGAATTGTTTGTCCGCACCGTAGTCACTTTTCCGCAAAAGGTGCAAAGCTGATTATTTTTCGGTTTTTCGTTGAGTTGAATTGCTGTAAGGTCTAGTCAAGCGGATTGAAGTACGCGGAAGGTTCGATGGCGTTGGAAAAGTTCTATTTTCCCCCTGTTGCGGTATTAAAATTCAACAATTAGCGAAATCATAGCCAGCCACTGAAGAGCGAAAAGTTTTGGAATCGGGTTTCCTTTCTTTCACGGTTTTTTTTTTTTATTTGTTGTAAGATACTGTAAAAAGTTCTAAGTTATAAACGGACAAACCGAACGCGGTATCAACTTTTAATTGGATGTGGTGAAGCAATCTCAAACTTTGCTAGAACAAGATAAAATTAATGTATTCATTTCGTTTTTATTGGATAAAAGTTAGTTTTAGAATTTGATTTTTGTCAGCTTATGTAAACGCAGCCTCACTTAGTGTAGGTTTTTAGGTTGTGTATCGTAATAGTATCGATTTGCTATTCTATATTTTAAGAAACAGATATCAACTGGATAAAATCTAGAAAATTCAACGTTTCCTTAGTAGTAGTTGGATCCATAGAATCAGTTTGACATCATATGTCAACTAGGTTTAGCTATCCTGATTAGATTGGATTGTTCTAATGGAAACAATATTTAATTCATGGTTGATGTACTATGTCTTATTGAAAGTCAAATATGTTCTTCTCAATTAGCACCGTTTTAGAAGATGATTTCTTCTGATCTGGTTTAAATAAATGCCTATAAAAAGATCTGTATTTTACAACGGCATCCTAAAGTTCTGAGCTGTTTTTTTTTATAATTTATATAAAGTATTGAAAGCTAATATCTACTTTTCTTCCTTTTTTTCAAGAAGTGGGCGTGTCATTTGAACAGTAGCGCACTTCTATTCACTAAGCTAAGCTTTGTTTTAAATAATATTTGAGAATTACAAAAAAAAAATCCACCTATTTCTGGTAAGATTTGAACTTGCGGGTCCCTAAATAATGTACAGGGGATGGCCAAAATGTTTGGGATAGGCAACTTTTTTTCTCCAACAAAAAAAATCAGCATGCTGTAACTTTTCATAGAGTGCATCAAAAAATCTCAAATTTTGACTGTGTGTCAACCTATTATATGTGCATCATTGGTACAAATTTGGGCTCGATTGATTAATTTTTCGCGAAGTTAGAACCGTTCGGGTAAAACACTATTTTTTAGACAACTAATTTTTGAACTGTCATATCTCGGAAACCAGTGAACCGAATTGAATGAATTTTTTAACGTTTATCAACAATATATTGATACTTAATACGACGTTATAAAATGTAATATTTTTTCACGGCGAATTAAGTTATACCGGGTTGAATTTTTTACCAATATAGAGGAAAATAAATCAAATTTACAATACCACACAAAAATTATTAAATGTGTTCTTCCTTCAACCTAAACAGGCTCTAATATATCTGATTAGAGATAATTTGATATCAGAAGTGGAAAATCTTTGGATATCAACATTAAAATTTATTAACATTGGTGTAAAAAAATTACATTTTTTCGAGAAAAATCCACAACGTTTAAATCTATGATAACTTTTTTGAACGTTTAAAAAGTATCTATGTTTTAATAGTTTGTGAAGCATTTACATATTTTAAGTGTACGTTCAACATTTCATTCAATTCGGTTCACTGGTTTCCGAGATATGACAGCTCAAAAATGAGTTGTCTAAAAATAGTGTTTTACCCGAAAGGTTCTAACTTTGCGAAATATTGATCAATCGAGCTCAAATTTGTACCAATGATGCACATATAATAGGTTGACAAACAGTCAAAATTTGATATTTTTTGATGCGCTCTATGAAAAGTTATAGCATATTGAGCTTTTTTGTGAGAGATAAAAAGTTGCCTATCCCAAATATTATGGCCATCCCATGTAGTAGACATTGTACCGTCTACTCCCGTTGGTTTGAACGACATGCAAACCAACGGGGTTCATTTTTTAATAAGAACTTCTAATAACCCTGTGGGCATCGAAAAACACACTGATGGTAATCCTTTTTGCTGTTTTGCTTTGATTCTGCGTTTCGTTTCACCCCGTTCCATGAGCAGAATGACGTTTGAACCTTTTTTAGTTTGAACGATGTGAAGATTAGAGGGGGTCAAATTAAAAAAGTGTTCAGATTAGATGAGGTCAAACCAACGGGGGTAGACGGTAGTAGTTAGGATGGTAATTAAGAATTGTCGTTACAAAACATAGTTGCAAAAATGCCACATGTGATCGAAAATAATACTACAATAGAAATCATTGTCGTAACCCTTCCTTGTACCCACCATTTTTGCAGAAACACGAGACCAACAAACGTGGGCAGCTTCGATGAAAATTACGAACGGAATGTTAACCTCTACTGCATATCTCGCGATCCTTAGATATCTTTTTCCAAAACTCTCCGAAACACTTTGGTTCAGGTTAACTTTCTACTCAGCAGAATCGTTACCTGTTCTGTGGTAAAATTGCTTAACGCTCCCTGCCTAGAGAATTGACGAGTTGTGGGTTCAAATCCCATCAGAAGAACATGAATTTTTTTCATCAAAATTTAAGTTCCGATTTATCAATTTTTCAACACATTTGTGCTTATGAACTTCAGGTTTTACGTGTGTTCATATCATGAAGTATAGGTTGGTCATTCGAAAAATAACAACAATCGGGTTGAAATAGATGAAACATGTTTATACAGCATTGAAAAAACTCCGTGCACTTACTGTTATTGTTGCTCCCAGTTGTCTGTTTTTAGATAATCTACTTAATCTTTTTGCTTCGTGGATTACGTGGTATACATTTCCTGTCCATTTTGTTGTAATTTTGACTTTAATTACATGAAATGCACACTACTGAAGCCTGATACAGTTCAGCCAATGAAGGACTACAACAGGTAATGGGTCATTTGGCCGAACACCATTAGTTCCAATTGAATACAGCTTTATAAAAAGAATTTATCAAGTATTTCTCAAAATTCAGAACGTATTGAAGTTCCGTCTGGGAATGTCTGCAGGAGTCTTTTATGAAGTATCACCACGATTTGTCTCTAGGAATTACTCCCGGAGTTACCCCTGGTGAGTCTTCCAGGAGTTGTTCTTGTGGATTCTTCTGTGCGTTTTCTCTAAAGACTAGGAGTTCCCTTTGGAGATTTCTTGAAGATTGCTAAAAAAAATCAGAAGTTTCCTTTGTGGATTTAGATGTAGGTTCCTCCAGGAATTTAGCCAGGAGATCTCTTTGTGGATTTTTCTATGAGTTTCATCCTGGAGTACCTTCTGGGGGTTTAATGAAAGTGCCTTCATGGAAGATTCAACCAGCAGTTTCTTCTGGAGATTCCTCCAGGACATGTCTCTGGGAATTCCCTTCAAAGTCTGGGGATTCCACCTTAGAATGCTTCTGGAGATCTTGAGTGTTGCTCCAGTATTATCTTTTGGAGATTTCACAGGAAGTTCCCTCTGGATATTTTCCCAGGTATAACTTCTGGGTATACCTCCAAGAGTTATCCTGGATGTTCTTTTAGGAGCTCCTTCTCGAGATTTTTTGTAGAAATTCTTTCAGAAATTTATCCAGAAGAACCCTCTGGGAATTCTTGGGGATTCATCCTGGAGTTCCTTCTTAGGGGTAATGAAAGTGCCTTCAGAAGTTCTCTACACTGAACGGCGGCTTGCGGTGAAAATTACTATTCTGAGGGTCATTTTAAATACACAACGCCACTAAATTTGTGCAGACTGATTTCCGTTTTAATTCAACAGAATTGTGTTTTCAATTTTACCATGAACTTGATTTTCAATTAAAAAACGTTTATTTTAGCATCCGGATTCGAACCAAGAACCTTGACATCACCAGGCTCGCACGCTACCACTCGGCTATCGAACCAGTTGATGTGAGAAGAAACAAAACGCACACAAGAAGCGTTGGTGGGTCAATGATCATGTTTTGCCATGGTAAATTTAAAAACATTGTCATGCTTGTCATTACTGCAAGCCGCCTTTCAGTGAAGAGATTCTTTTGAGAACTTCTGCTGGAGATGTCTATGAAGATTTGAATTCCTCCAGGAAAAACCTCGCAGGCTTCGTCCAGGCGTATTCTCTCAGGCGTATCCTATATGGATTGTTCCAGAAATTACCGCTGGGGATTCCTCCCGGAATGTTCTCTGGGGATTCATACCTGAATTCCCTCTGAGAATTTCTCTAGGATTTCTCATGGGGGATTCCTCTAGGAGTTTTCTCTGGAAATTCCTCTAGAAATTTCTCCTGAAGATTCCAATGATAGTTTCTGCAGGGAATTTCGCCAGAGGTTTCCAATGGAGACTCCTTCAGAAAATACCTTTCAAGTTACCTGTCAAAAGTTTCCTCTACAGATTGAATAGAAGTTTCTATAGGGATTTTTTTTCCAAAAAATCTCTCTGGAAATTTCTTCAGGAATTCCGTCAGTGGATTCTTCCAGGAGTTCACTATCATTGGCGTAACTAGCTTTTTCTTTTTTCTTCACTCACTCTCCTAAACACGCGAAAGAGAAAGATGAAAGAGGGGGCACAGGCCCCCTCTTGCATCCCGCTCTTTCTTGTGTTTGTTTAGGAGAGTGAGTAAGAAAAAAGAAAAAGCTAGCTACAACAATGCTCACTATGAGGATTTCTCCTAGAATTTCTACTGGAGTTCCTGAAAAATCTCCAGAAGAAACCCATGCAATTCATCCAGGAGTTCCCTTTGGATAATCATCCAGGATCCAGATCCTTGAGGAGACTCCTTTGGAAATTCTTATAGGAGTTGAAGGAGGAGATTTCGATAGAAGTTTAAGCGAGGGATTCCTTCAGGGCTCCCCTTTAGGGATTCCTTGAGAAATAGTTTTACAGAAGTTTCTTCTGAGGATTTCAACGGATGTTCTTTTTAAGAAATTTATCCAGGAAATCACTTCTTCTAGGAGTTTCATTTGGGGATTTATCCTTAAGTTCATTCTGGAGGTTTCAATCAAAGAGCCTTCATGGATATCCCCCAGGAGTTGCTCCAGCGTACTCCCTCAGAAGTTCCCTCTGGAGATCGCTTGAGTATTGCTCCTGGAATTTTAGCTTTATTGATTTGATTGATTTGTCTTTATTAAAGAGACTTTCAGCCCTTGGCTGGTTCGTCTCTAACATATTAGCTTTAGATTTCAATGGAAATTTCCTCAGGTAAATTTCTCTCGTATTACTTCTGGTGATTTCTCCAGAATTCTTCCAAAGTTTCTTCATTCTTTATTTTTTTTTTATATAAATTACATCGGCAGGGGTGATTCATCCAGAATTTCCTCCTGGGAGTTTCAATGAAAGTGCGCTCAGCAATATTTCCCTGGAGTTGCTCCAGGAGTGTAAATATTTCTGCAGGGATTTTTTCCAGGAGTTCCATTTGGGGATTCCTCTGTAAAAAACCTCTAAGAGTTCTTCCAGGATTATTCTCTCAGGAGCTTCTGAATTTCAACGGAAGTTTCTATGAGGAATTGTTTCCAGGAGTTATATATTGGGATATTTTCAGGATTTGTCTCTGTTAATGCCTTCCAGAGTACCCTCTGGGGATTCCTCTAGGATTTCGCTCTTGGGATTCCTCCAGAACTTTCTCCAGGGTATTCCTCTAGGAGTTGCTTCGGAAGATTTTGGTTCTGGACACTGTTGTCCTTCTGTCTTCAGCTAGATTGAGGAGGTACGTCCCGAGCGCCTGTTCACTAAGAAGGTGCGGCTCAAACAGCGTTGAGTTCTATGAGAGCATGATAAGGCCTAAGGAGAGCGCCCAAAACAAGATGTCAAAATAGTCATCAGAGATGCAAATGCGCAGATCGACAGAGAAAGTTTCTTTCGTCCTGTAATTGGATTGATTTTTGATTTGTCTTTATTGAAGAGACTTTCAGCCCTTGGCTGGTTCGTCTCTATCCTAAACACTGTAATTGGAACGGAAAGCCTTAATTTCGCTATACCAACGATAATGGTCTCAGCGTCGCCAACGTAATGGTTGGTTCGACGAGGAGTGCCAAGGAGTGACGAAAGAAAAGAATGCCGCCAGGATTCGAATGCTAGTGATCGATACCCGGCTCAAGAAGGAGCGGTACAGGGTGGCAAAGCAGCAGAGAAACGAACCCACTGCAGTAAAAAACGGCATTGCAGAAGCGCAGGAAAGCATGGACAGGAACGATGTGCAGAGGTTTTATGCAGCTGTTAATGGTGCACGGCACAAGACTGCGTCAGTACTGTAATGGTCAGAACATCCATGACACCGAAACCGCATCGTAGTTTCAACCCTGTTTCACGGTTCTCTGTACTGCGAGATAATCTCTCTGAACCTGATGGTGTGGACTCATCTGAGTACCATGATAGGAGAGATGACCCAGATGCTCCTCCACCGGAAGCTATACCTAAGGTGGCAGCCCCACCACAGTGGATAGGGGACCTTAGGCCAACAACCTACTGTTTCCGAAACCCAAAAACTGATAATGAAATATTACGAACTGATTCAACAGCAACAACTTTTAGCGTGAAACAACGGACAATAATTGGAACTTGGAATGTATTAACCCTTGCCTAGCAGATTAAACTGGCACAACAAGTCAATGAGGCATGCCGTATGAAGCTTGAGATCCTAGGACTGGGTGAAGTCCATTGGCCGAATTTTGGAGAAGAATGTTGGCATCGGGTCAAATTCTGCTATACTCTGACCTACGAGGTAAACACGCTCCTCGCCACCGTGGAGTTGGTTTTCTGCTCAGCGCTCACGCCCACGCCGCGATCATGAAGTGGGAACCTATTAATGAGAGGATAGTTGTAGCCAGACTCAGAACACAGATTCGAAACCTTACCATGATCTTTTACAGTCAACTGAACACTGTCGTGGACAAGATTGCGAATGGTGAAATCAAGATTCTCATGAGCGACTTCAACGCGAAAGTTGGTTCCGACAACTCGGACTATGAGCACGTCATGGGACGCCATGGTCTCGGAGAAATGAGCGAAAACGGAGAGTTGTTTGCAGAGTTTTGTGGCAACAATGATATGGTGATTGGGGGATCGCTCTTTCCTCATCGCCCAGTGCACAAAGTGACATGGGTTTCCCGTGATGGCGTCACGGAAAATCAAATCAACCACATCTGCATCAGCCGAAAATGGAGATGGAGCCTTCTTGATGTGCGGAACAAACGTAGCGCCGACATTGCGTCCGACCTTCATCTCCTAATTGGCAAGATCCGACTGCGCATTGCCAGGATCCAGCGACAGGAGGATAAAATCGGGCGCCGGTTCAACACACGCCGACTGGAAGATGCTGCGGTGAAAAGGTCCTTCGTCGAGGAGCTAGAGAATCGTGCTGCGAATATCCCAGAAGGTGGAAGCGCAGAAGATCAATGGAGTGCCATCATTAATGCCTTCATCGCCACCGGCGAGAATAATTTGGGTGAGCTACGCACCCGAAGAAAGCAGTGGATCACAGATGATACCTGAAGGAAGATAGAGGTGCGAAGGAACGCCAAAGCCGCGATAGAGCGAGGAAAAATACGAGGAGCCAAAGCCGTAGCCCGTCAGGAAAGAAGTGAAACGCTCATGTAGATGGGACAAAAGAGCGTGGGCGGACTCCCTAGCCGATGAAGGCGAGAAAGCCGCAAACACAGGCGACATCCGTCTCCTCTACGATGTCTCACGTCGCCTTAGTGGGACCAAGATAAATGCTACGATGCCCGTTAAAGACACGTCTGGACAGTTACTGACCGACCCGGATGACCAGATGAAACGCTGGTTCAAGCATTTTGGAAACCTTTCTCAAGTGTCGGTCACGCCATCAACCTCTCAGCATGATCCGCCAAGGGTTCGACGCATTACCCGTGTTAACACCGATGCTCCATCAGTGCAAGAGATAGAAACAGCCATCCGAAATCGCATAAAATCGAACAGAGCCCCAGGGGTCGATCGCATCAGCTGAGCCCGTAGTATTCGCACAACTACTGCATCAATTATTCTGCAACATATGGGCAACCGCGACATTTCCGGCCGACTGAATGCAAGGCGTCTTAGTAAAGGTACCTAAAAAAAGTCCTCTGAAAAGTGATCCTTAACCGGATACAGGAGAAGATTGACGCAACTCTCCGACGGCAGCAGGCAGGATTCCGTGCCGGACGATCCTGTGTGGACCCTATAGTCACGCTCCGTATCATCCTGGAGCAAATCAATGAATCCCAAGAGTCTCTCTACCTGCACTGAAAGGCGGCTTGCAGTAATGACAAGCATGACAATGTTTTTAAATTTACCATGGCAAAACATGATCATTGACCCACCAACGCTTCTTGTGTGCGTTTTGTTTCTTCTCACATCAACTGGTTCGATAGCCGAGTGGTAGCGTGCGAGCCTGGTGATGTCAAGGTTCTTGGTTCGAATCCGGATGCTAAAATAAACGTTTTTTAATTGAAAATCAAGTTCATGGTAAAATTGAAAACACAATTCTGTTGAATTAAAACGGAAATCAGTCTGCACAAATTTAGTGGCGTTGTGTATTTAAAATGACCCTCAGAATAGTAATTTTCACCGCAAGCCGCCGTTCAGTGTGGTGTTCATTGATTACGAAAACAGCTTTCGACCGTCGCAATCAACGGAAACATGTGCGAAGCCATCAGGCGCAAGGGTCTCCCTGAGAAAATCATCGGCCTCATTGAAGCACAGTACAGGGCATTTTCGTGCAGAGTACTGCACAACGGTGTTTTGTCCGATCCCATCCGGGTCTTTGCTGGAGAGAGGCAAGGATGTATACTATCACCGCTACTGTTCCTCATCGTAATTGACGAGATCCTGGTAGGTGCGATTGATCGTGAACCAAATCGTGGATTGCAGTGGCAGCCCATTACCATGGAGCACCTAAATGACTTCGAATTGGCTGATGACGTTGCTCTCCTAGCTCAACGGTGCTCTGATATGCAGAGCAAGCTCGTTGATCTTGGCAGGTCTTACCATCAACGCCAACAAGACCGAATCGTTGGATGTAAACACGGTCAACCCTTCCAGCTTTACGGTAGCTGGGCAATCGGTGGAGGATGTAGAAAGCTTCCAATATCTTGGTAGCCAAATGGCGGCCGATGGTGACACCAAGATCGACCTAGATGCACGGATCAAGAAGACGAGAGCTGCTTTTGCGAGTTAAAGAAACGTATGGAAAAACAACCAGCTTAGTCGACGCACCAAAATCCGAATTTTCAACTCGAACGTGAAATCTGTGCTGCTACACGCTAACGCCGCTCAGCACTAAAGTGCATAATTTCCAGACTACACCAAAAATGTGTAACCCTTGCACATTTACAAAATCAGCTCCAGTGTCCGCAAAATTGTTAAAATCGCTAAAATTTTTGTACGCCAATCTAGGTAGGATTACTACACTGAACGGCGGCTTGCGGTGAAAATTACTATTCTGAGGGTCATTTTAAATACACAACGCCACTAAATTTGTGCAGACTGATTTCCGTTTTAATTCAACAGAATTGTGTTTTCAATTTTACCATGAACTTGATTTTCAATTAAAAAACGTTTATTTTAGCATCCGGATTCGAACCAAGAACCTTGACATCACCAGGCTCGCACGCTACCACTCGGCTATCGAACCAGTTGATGTGAGAAGAAACAAAACGCACACAAGAAGCGTTGGTGGGTCAATGATCATGTTTTGCCATGGTAAATTTAAAAACATTGTCATGCTTGTCATTACTGCAAGCCGCCTTTCAGTGTACACGCAAAACAAGAAAAGCTACCAAAAATTGAGATATGCTTTTTCTACTATTTTATGTATTAAAAACGTACAGAAAATGTGATAAATCATAACCCATTCGTTGTATTAAGATGCGCTACACGGTTCCATAGCTTCCATACCACTACACACAAACACCTCCATTGAAACCCGAGAAGTTGAACCGGGTTGCGTCTAAAAATAACTTTCGCTTCGCTGCTGAGCTTCGCGTCCTATTGTCTACATGGAATTTTCCACTTGCAAACAGTAACCTGCTGGATGCGGGCTTTTCAGTGCACAATGGGTCTAGCGTCGTATTTACGAAGACAAAAATGTTTCTGCCAAGTTCTGTCAATTCTTTTTTTTTCATTAGGCCGATGCAAATATTATTTTTCTTTTATGTCCGAGGCCTCTCATTGGGTACGAGGGGGGGACAAAAAAATAATAAGGAACAAACGAAAAAAAAACTATTGAAAAATTTAAAATTATACACCCTATTGAAAAAATATTTTTCGACTATTGAAAAATTGTTGCTTGAAAACAATTTATCTATTGAAAATAGAGTCATTGGCTGCCATGTTTTTTTTTTCACCCCTTCAATATTTTCGGATTTTTGAAGGGGGGGGGGGGGGGGGGGGTGACATAAAACAAATTAAATATTTGCATCGGCCTTATTGTGAAATGATTACGGTCAATCAAGTGTGGCTTATCCAAAAATCTGCTGATTAATTATTCTCTATACAATATCAGAATGTTTTACAAAGTTATAGCAAATTTACAAAAATAAAACATTCGATTGATTTGATTGATTTGTCTTTATTCAAGAGACTTTCAGCCCTTGGATAAAACATTCGAATCATTAGAACTTTTCGAAAAGTTTTCAATAATTTGCAACTTTTCTGCCTTTGGTCATATTTTAGTCGAGTCCAACGATACATGAAGACCAATACATTAGTCACAAACTTTCAAAATTTAATTTAATTCGGTTCGCTTAGTCCTAAGGTACAGTAATTTGATAAACGGAAGTCAAAAACTAGTTCAAGTGAACCGAATGAAATGCGACATTGCACAATTTTGACTAATACATAGCTCTTTGAAAAACCTTTGACTTGACTTAGACACGTTCAAAGAAAACAAACTTACAGCTTGTTGATTACTTCACGAACAAATATCAATCATTTGAATGATTTTGCAAATGTGTAACTAGCGCCGCCTAGTGTACCATTAACTGTAAGCCCTTGACTCACTTAACAACGTTGTCGAAGACACCAACTTTCTAAGTGGTGAGAGTCCTGAGATATATGAAATTTAGAATTTGCCGTTTATTGGTGGAATTTCTAATTAAACGATCCATCACCATCCATCATGGCACGCAAATAAAATTATTAGAAAGCAGATTTTTGAATCAGTTTAACCAGACGAACCACCCTAACATAACAATAATAGGGAATAGGGTCAACAATTGAAAATAAACTTTCTAAAACACAATATGTGTCTACACTGAAAGGCGGCTTGCAGTAATGACAAGCATGACAATGTTTTTAAATTTACCATGGCAAAACATGATCATTGACCCACCAACGCTTCTTGTGTGCGTTTTGTTTCTTCTCACATCAACTGGTTCGATAGCCGAGTGGTAGCGTGCGAGCCTGGTGATGTCAAGGTTCTTGGTTCGAATCCGGATGCTAAAATAAACGTTTTTTAATTGAAAATCAAGTTCATGGTAAAATTGAAAACACAATTCTGTTGAATTAAAACGGAAATCAGTCTGCACAAATTTAGTGGCGTTGTGTATTTAAAATGACCCTCAGAATAGTAATTTTCACCGCAAGCCGCCGTTCAGTGTAAAAACTTAAGGCTGAAGCATAAACAGTTTTGTCTTCGCAAATACGGCTCTGGACCCATTGTGCAGTGTGGCGGCTGTATCACTTCCATCACCAAGCCACGTTTGTGTTGATCATGATGGCTTTCAGCCTCTTGTCTATTCATGTGCAGTTATAGCCGTGCTGGTTAGAGCGCAGGATACTGTGTATCACCATGATTGTGTCTCGGTTCGATTCCCGCCGCCGCCGCCCGTATTTCTTTTTAAATATGTATTGGTATTTGATGCCGCCGCTGCTGCCATGATCAGTCTAAAAATAGAACAAATAATGAGAAACCAGTGCGACAGAGCACACGCACACATGCGAAATTTTCCTTTTCCAGATTCTAGGAAGCCAATACAATTTTTAGTATACTGCCACCTACCAACTTTTGTATTTGCAAGGCCCTACACTGAAAGGCGGCTTGCAGTAATGACAAGCATGACAATGTTTTTAAATTTACCATGGCAAAACATGATCATTGACCCACCAACGCTTCTTGTGTGCGTTTTGTTTCTTCTCACATCAACTGGTTCGATAGCCGAGTGGTAGCGTGCGAGCCTGGTGATGTCAAGGTTCTTGGTTCGAATCCGGATGCTAAAATAAACGTTTTTTAATTGAAAATCAAGTTCATGGTAAAATTGAAAACACAATTCTGTTGAATTAAAACGGAAATCAGTCTGCACAAATTTAGTGGCGTTGTGTATTTAAAATGACCCTCAGAATAGTAATTTTCACCGCAAGCCGCCGTTCAGTGTAATACAATATTTGTATATGTTTCATACCCAATTGTATAAGAATCTGCCAATCTCAGGTTGCGTGTATGTATTAGTGGATAACACTCAACGGCTGCAGGTCTTCATCAATAGATGCCTGCGGTATATAATTCGTGCCCCCTAAATTTGATCAAGTTGGCGCGTCTGGTCGCATCTAAACAATAAAGTTGATTCATGGTTGGCGCTTTAAATTACCAAAATTATTGAAAACAGAAAGTTCAAATTATTGTATTTTGAATAATCGTTCCGCCAAAGATTCAAATGCAAAACAGCACCTCCGAAGACGTCCTCAAAACCTTGCCACTAACCACCATGGGTCCACCGTCGCTTCGGTAGATTGGTGTGGGCGCGGAAAATTGAAACTTTCTCTTTCTTTCTACTATATCCATGGTGTCTTGTTTTCATATCGAATCGACTGACGACGACGGTGTTGCTTTTATTTTGACGGATATCGAACGATATTCGATATCCTTCTCGGAGAGAATGAAGGTCGTTTTTCTTGGGAAACGAATTTTCTTCACTGCCTTCTCGGTATCGGTCGTCCTTTGGGGAAGTGGATTGTTTATTTTCTTAGTGGCTTGGTGTTATCTTTCAACACATTCTGGGCCTGTCGTTTGTGGAATGGAAATGCTCATTTAAATACTGATGGGCGGCGTCATGGATGGAGAATTAGTATTTTAAAGTACCTAATTCACTAGAATTTAGAAAATTCCATTTAAAATAAACGATTTTTTAAAATGTTTGCAACAATTTTATGAACATTTGCATAGTGTAGAAAGTTAGCTCACAATTCAATTGACAAACATGTTTATTTGATTAACATAAACCAAATGAATTTTATGCATATGTATTGTCAAATCAAACTGATAATAGTATTGTGTTAACTTTAAATATGTTTGGTTTTACGATATTTTATATGCGTTCATAAATGTTCATGCTGTGTTCATAAAATTTATTTATTATCCGGGATACTGTCAGTTAAAGGATTTTAGGGGATCAATTTTAATCTTAAATTGCACAATTCAAGAAAAATGATAATCATGACTCGATTGCACAAGCCATATCCAGATGCCGCCTCGGGGGACCGATAAAAACGATAAAACGGATTAATTGATTCATAGTATGGGATGGGAAGTCCGAAAAACACAATCGCCTAAATCATCCAACCGAATGGGTTTGTTTTCAAAATCGATGCCTGCACCGATGAGTTTTTTTTCTCCATTCTGTTTTTGTCCACAACAACTAGCTATGTAGTAGCCCCGGTGGCAATCACATTCATTTTGTCTAGATTGCTTTTGCTAGATAAAGTTTGGCGCTATTGTGTCGTTCTTCGTATCAATACTATCCCCGCGTTTTCCCTCCCACCCTAATTTAGTAGTGTCCTTTTTATCTCCACATATACGTATGTTTCCACATATTCTGTCGTTTTCCAGTTGATTGGGTTCAGTTCGCTATGTTTTGCTTAAACGCCAGCATTGGACTGTGGCTTTTGGCTTCTTTCTATATGTATGTTCACTATTTATTTGTAGTTCGATCGTTGCAGCTACAATCATCACACCGAAAGGGAATTTATTTTTTTTTTTTAACTAAATTTGTTCGTGCTCCTGGTAATCGGAATGGACGCTGTTAGCCTCGTTTTCGCCCATCGGGGAGTACTTCACCCTAACGAATGCCCTATGCCTGTCTGCTGTTGAACCCGAAAAATAATCGATGTGTTGTAGTTGACCATATCTACATAGTTATATTTGGGACTGATAAAACGAGTAACGTCCGAGCTTTTTGGGGGGAAGTTTCGTGTTGGCTTTTTTCTGGGTCGTTTAATTTCCTTCGAGAGCAATTTACACGGTGTGAGAAACCGAGGCAATGGTGATTGGGTGGGGTCAGGTCAGACACAGAATGACGCATGGTATGCCAATCAATATGAAGGTGATTGATGTTGCCGACAGATATGGAGTGAATGTATAGCTGCAAATTTGGCTGAGCGTGCGGGACTGAGCCGGCCAAAGGGAGGAAGTTGATTCATCAATGTTATAGATATGTAGAATATTATGCTATTTTGTGTTGGAAGGGGAATGGCGTTCAGTCTTTGGAGGAATAACTCAAAAACGGATTTTTAAGCTTTCATGGTTGAAATAATATTTGCTACAGGATGATTCTAACTTTTGACATTTGGCCATTATTTTAAGCAAAATTTGATTTTTTTGAAAAATTAGACTGATTTGGTGATATAAAGCTACCGCATTTGCTTTGTATGCAGCAGGCCATAAGCTATCAAAATAATTCAAGCAGTTTTGTTTGTCTACTACAACATAATTATATCTAGAGCGGCTCATGAAGGATTTTAAATGCATTCCGGGGGGAATTCATAGCGTCTTACAGGGTTTTCATGGGACTGACAGCCCGAGCAAAGTCGAATAACAGCCCCATAATAAAATGATAACTAGTGCAAACTTCAGAACTCATTTAGCCATTTTGTGTTATCACCTTGAAAATTCATGTTACCGCACCTGTCAAACTCTGAAGCATCATCATCGACAACAACATTGGAAGTTAGTAATTATTGACCGAGCAAATACCTCTCTGATAACAACATGTTTTTTCAATCAGATAAAATCAATCGATTTACCCGAGCAAAGGCGGATAACAAAATGATAACAAGTTCTGTTACCTGGTTATCATTCGTTTGATAATTGAGTTTGTTATCATTTAGGTTGAATTAAGAGCCAACATAACAAAAATGATAACTCATATTTACTTCTCGAATACCAAAATGATAAGAAGTTAAGTTATCATTGAGTTCAAGTTGATAACTAATTGTGTTATACAATATTTTGTTCAACATTTCATTTAGTTATCAACATGAAAAAATACATGTGGCTGATAACTGGTTTTGTTATCAATTAGTTATCATTTAGAGCTATTTTATCGACCAAATTAGTAAAAATCTACTTTACCGACATCGTCACCTATTGAAAAAAGTTTCTTATAATTTACAACCAATGTTTTCAACTATTGCGCCCAGGCGGGTCTCGAACCCTGATCGAGTGATTGTCGGTCGCAGCCGATAGCCCTTATACCAACGGGACTCATTGAGAGTGAGAGTAATAAAAGGCTACGCTTTCGTACTGCAATCGCATTGTAGGTGGAAAGCGGAATCTATTTTCAAATTCGTGGTTCACCAGACTCTCAGTTTTGGGAAAGCTTTGAAATGTGCGTTTGGAAACAGATAACATATTTTGTTATCATTTAGTATTTTTAAGTTATCGCGATAGACCAAAATTATCGATAACTAAATTTGTTATCATCTGGTTATCATCAATTGAAAATGATGATAACAAAAATAACAAAATGATAACACCGATAACACAGTTTATTATCAAAGTGATATCACTTTGTTATCCGCCTTTGCTCGGGTACAGAAGTTGTTATCAGGATGCTCCTGATGATAACATATTGATTTATTTTAATGATATCATAGGTATAAATGTTTGTTATTATGTTTGTTATGTTGCCTGCTTATTCAACCAAACTGAGAAAAAATTAGTAAATTATTTTAGATATCAGATAACACAGTAAGTTATCCGTTTATTATGAAACTTTGCTCGGGAGGAGCGTTTCAAGAAGATTCAGTGGAGTTTCTGGGGATTCATGAGGTTATAATAGGATTTCAATGGGCTTTAGGGATTTTGAAGGTGTTCCATGGTGTTTTGAGATGTTTCCATGGGGTTTCAAGTACGCTTCAGGACATTTCAAGGGTGTTTCAGGAGATCATAAGGAGATCAAGTGGGTTTTCGAAGAAATTTCTGGGAATTTGGGGAAGGATTAGAAAGCTTAAGCGGATTGTTTGAAAGACAGTTTCTGGGGGTTTTAGAGAGATTCAAGAGATCTCCAGAGGTTTAAGGGTAGTTCATCAGGTCTTAAAAAAAGTAGTCAGAGGCATTTCAAAGGTTTTCGAACAGTTTCGGGAGATTTTCAGGGACGTTTCAAGAGGTTTCAGATGATCTAACGGATTTCAAAGCGTTTCCAGGAGTTTTAGGGGGATTCAGTGGGTCTCAAGGCTTTTCAGGGGGTTCTTAGACACGGCTCCTAAGCATCCTGAACTAGTTTGAAATGCACTTAGATCCGTGGAAACTCTGTCAGAGATGTGATAGGACAATGAACCCCTCGAAACTCCCTGGAAACCTTTGGAAGCTCCTGCAACTTCCTGAAATCCTTTGAAACACTTCTGAAAAGTGCACGGAAACCTGGAATGGCCATGGATCCCACTTAAAAAAACCTTTGATACTACCTAAAGTCCTCTTAAACCCCTCTGGAGTTCCCAAAAACCATCCCGAACACCGTATTCCGAAACTTCTGGGACCCTCTTGGCCCCATCTCGAGCCCTGAAGACATAGTTCTCGCGAACTATTTCCTCTTCAGAACATTCACTTAATTTAGACTCAAAACCTGTTCTTGCTCTGTTTTAATTTATACACAATCTCAGTTTGTGTCTACAGTTAGCCTAGTGGTTAAGGCTATGGACCGCCAATCCGGAGACGGCGGGTTCGATTTCCGTTCCGGTCGGGGAAATTTTCTCAACTCCCTGGTCACAATGTACAAATTTATGCAATGGCAGGCAAAGAATGCCCTTGACGAATTTCGTACCAACTCAACCAGCGCTTGGCAGAATCGAATGAAAATTGGTGGGCATGAAGACTAGGTTTTTATAAGCAACTTTGCATACTTGAAAATTTTCTAAATTGACATTTGAAGAGGGCCTAACTATTTTCATTTTTTTTAAATCGATGTAATTCAAAAATGATAAGACCTACAAAAAAGTTTTGTATGGAGGACTTTTAGGGAATTGTCCAAGCTTTCATAAAAACATATGAAGAAAATGCAAAAAATGTTTTACACGATAAATAATATCATTTAAAATTAAAACTCAATTTACAGAAGAAGCCCACGTTTTTACATTTTACATTTTTTTTTTCAAAGAAAGTCAATATATATTTAGTTAATTAGCTTTCCTCCATACAGCACAAGATGGACACTTTTAAGGAAAAAAAGTATTTCTAACAAAAACTGTTTTATGTTATTTTTTGGCGTGTTGCGCAATAACTCGAACAGAATGTATCAAGTATCCTCAAGTAGTTCCTTCTGGACAGGGATGTCAGATGATTTTTTTTAAATCTGTATTACTCTTTTCAAAAATCTGTATGCCATACAAAATTTGGGTGTAAAATCTGTATCCCATACAAAATAAACATCTAGTTCAAAAATGTGTAAGGGTAAGTTATTTAATGAATCCAATGGTTTCAAAAGACATTGTTGGTATATGTCTACTAACGTCGCACAAACGCGAGTGTGTTGTGGATTGACATCTAAGCCGAAAGAGAAATGGATTTGTGAGTGTTCACGGTGTGGCTTCGGAGTCAGTTTGGCATTCTATTCCGCAAAATTGTTACTTGTTCTGTGAGTTAGCTGTTGTGTGTGTTAGCTGATTTAAGAGCCGCTCTAGAGAATAAGCACGCCTCAGGAAGTTCCTCTTGGAACTTTCATTTTTGAGAATTCATCTTACAGGGATTCCTCTACGACTTCCTTCTGGAATTTCTCCAAGAATTCCATTTGAAAAAATCTCCCTCTAGTATTCTTTCCGGGTTTCTAGGATTCCTCCGTAAGTTTTTATTTCACGGGTTCCTCTTGGAGTTCCATTTAAGTTTAAATGTTTATTCAAAAGTCGTAATTGTCCCTTTCACTAGGAGGAGGAAGATCAACCTAAAAGCTTTTCGGCTTGGAGGCATTGGCGTAGCTAGGGGGGGTTCCAGGGGTGCCTGGCACCCCCTAGAACAAATTTGGTACCCCTTAGAATTTTTCCTTGAATCAACTAAAATTCAGTAACAAATTTTGAAAACGACGTATAATCAATGGTGTAGCATTGATTATACGTCGTTTTCAAAATTTGTTACTGAATTTAGAGTTTCACACAATAAATTTCAATATTTATTGAAGGCACATGTCAATAAAACTTAAACACACCCGG
Source organism: Aedes albopictus (assembly GCF_035046485.1). NCBI lineage: Eukaryota > Metazoa > Arthropoda > Insecta > Diptera > Culicidae > Aedes > Aedes albopictus. The sequence goes on along the minus strand of NC_085138.1, from coordinate 136,804,438 downwards.
AATTACTTATACACCTGTCGCACGTTTTGGCGTTTTGGATATTGGTAAGAACAATCAACTTCTCCATGGATTCCTCCAGTAATACCTTTATCTATTCAAACAGTGATTTTTCTAGGCTTCCTTTATGGATTCCTCCCGATATTTCTTTAATAAACTTCTCTCGGGATTCGCCAGGCAGTTCAGATGGGGTTGTACTGTACATACTAGGAATTTCAGCGGAGATTGATCCAGCAATTTCTCATAGTATTTCTTTCAAAATTCTTACTATGGTACTTCTTGGAATTCTTCTAGGGATTCTTCTAAAATATTATCTTGGGTTTCTTCAGGAATTCCTGGTGGGGTTTTCAGGACAACCTTCCTGGGACTCTTTCAGAAGTTTCTTCCGGTGATTCTTCCAGGAATTCCTTCAGATATTTTATTCAGAGATTCTTCCAGAAATTTCTCATGAAATTCCTCCACGAGCTTATATTAGCCTTCCTCCGGGAAATGTGGTTGGGATTCCAACAAGTTTTCTTAGAACTCCTCCAATAATTCTCACTGTGATACCTTCAGGAATTATACTAGGGAAGTTCTTCCTGAAAATCATCCTGGGATTTTTCTAAAAATTCCTTCGGTGATTCTTCCAGAGATTTCATCAAGGATTTAACCAGGACTTCCTCCAGAGGTTATTCCAGAAACTCCAAGAACTTCTATTGTCCTTCCTCCATGAATTCCGACTGGAATTCTTCAAGTAATTCCCATTATAACTCCTTCTGAAATACTTCTAGGGATTTCACCTGGCATATTTACATGCTGCAATACTTTCGGGAAATCTTCCTGAGATTCCTCAAAAAATTCCTCCTGCGATTCTATCAGGGATTCCTCCAGTATACTTCTACCGATTCTTCCAAGGAGAACTGTAGGTATTCCTCCGGGCACTTGGTAGAGGAACTTCCTTTAGGATACCCCCGGCATTACTGATTCAAGGATTTCTGTAGAAATTACTTCTATGGTACCTCCCTGAATTCTAGGAATTCCTCCAGATCCGCGCTTCCCAAACTCCCAAGATCCGCTTCCCAATTTTGGGAAGCACTTCTCCAGTTATTCCAGCTAGGACTCTTCTAGCAATTCCTGTGGTTCTTCCAGCTATTCTTCCTTAATACATTCTAACGATGGTAGTTGCGTTGCGTTGCGTTGCGTTGCGTGGTAACGGAGTAATTCGTAGATTGCATACTGAAAGTTGTCATGTTATATCTTTAATACTTCTATTCCGATTGCTTATGGAATGCTATTTTGGAAAGAACAGCTATCCAATCAGAGGTTGAAGTAAGAAAGACATGAGAACTTCCATTGCCGGCCACGCCCATCTTCTCCGTTACGAGGATAGGAAAGGATGTGATGATATGACACCTACTTTACGAAAGGTCAGCGACTCACCGACGCCCCCATAAGTGTCAAGGAGTTGGATATTTGGAATGGATTGGTTTGGGATTCACTATAAGCGAGTGAAGAGGCAATATTGAGATTGTGTAAGTGTAATTGGGTAGATCATGTAGATGTGTTGGTGTGAGTGTGTTTTAGTATATTCAAACACCAACGTTGGGAGTGACGTAGCTAAAAGATTTTGTCACTCCATGGGCCTTTTTGTTTCCGGGATGGGGCACAGGTATTTGCACTGTGTCCTGGCTAACAAGCCTAGGCTTAAGCGCCATTGATCGCTCTCTGAAACGATAAGAAACATGTTATGTGGATGGGAAGGGATAGTAGGAAAGGGATGATATCTATTTATCGAGAGGTCAGCGACTCACCGACGCCCTCGTAAATAGAAAGGAGTTTGGATTTTGGTTTGGGAATGATCTCGAATTTGGTAGGATAAAATTATACGATTGAATTATTATGAAATTTATACGACACATACGTATCACATCGTGCACAAAAATAATTTTTCCAACTTGTGCATAACCAACCAAGTTTACCCGCCTGGAAGCTATGATTAAATATTGATGAAAACATTTTATGTTGAATAATGTTGCAACCAATTATTGGTTATTAAGTGTTGCAACGATCGACACGCCACCATCTCCCGAATGTTGGAGTCACCTTCCTGACGGTAATGTTTGCGGTGAAGCATCACTGTGAACATGGTACTTACTCTCTCTAACATACGAAAGATGGTGGTTCGTTGATCGTTGCAAGCCAAACGATTTTGCGATGGGGTGATGATGATCTTTGATTGCGAATTGGCAGCTAATTTATCCAGACTCTACTGTCATTTTTTTCTAGCGTCCGTTGCCGTTTAGATTCCTAACTCTAATGGTGAGTGCAACGAAAAGATCACCCACACATATTCTCATGCTAAATTAGGGTCAATCATAAAAACAAAAATCTAAATGATTGGAAACAGGCGAGTTGAACTACAAAATGGCTTAGAAAATTTTGATAGGCTTAGGTCATTTTTTGGCCACCCCCTACCCCACCCTCCGTCCGTTACGCTTATTTGTATAAAAAACTTAAAATGTTTGTATCGGCCGTACTCTCCCGCTCCCGGCTCAAGCGAAGGTGCACAACTTGGCGCTCGGAATGCTACTGGGTATAGCCCCCCACCGTGGCAACTTTGAATAACCAAAGCGAGGGAACAATTATTAGTTTACCATATTCTGGATATTACGTTGCAACTACCTATTCACTTACCTACTTTATGGGTCAATCATAAATTGAATCGTCCTGACCATAATTTCCTCCCATAACTCTAAAGATACCTACATCGCACGTCTTATCCGAGTGTTACAAGACATTGTATGGAAGAAGAACTTCACATAACAATCTGGACACACAGCAATTCCATGTCACGAGTACCAACCGCATTCTTGCAATCGGAGCCGAGACAACGTTATCAAACCGCACCTCCTGGATCACTTGCTGTAGATACCACGTAGTTCGCGAAGATACTTGAAATTCTGCAGCTTTTGAGTGTGCTCGATTCCGTCCGCTGCATACCGTGTCGTTTTCGGTAATCCTAATCCTGGTAGCTCCAACGCTCTGCATAACTTAATCGCACTTTTGCTTGTACTTTATTAAACTTTGCAACTTGTCCGAGTATTTCGAAAACTTTCACTAGAAACTCTTTTTCCGAAAAAAATATGACAGGCCTTAATACATTCTAACGATGGTAGTTCCGAAATAATGCTACGGATTCTTCTAGAGCTTTCTTTTGGCTTTTTTATTGGAATCTTTCCAGGTAATCTTCCTGGAATTCTTGCAGAAATTTCTTTGGTTGTTACATACATACATTTATTTGTTCAATATCATTAAGACAAGACATAATCAACAATAGTACGCCACAATACTCGGTTTGTGGCTGCCGCTCTCCATCCTCGGTCGCGCCCAATGCTCGCCAAGTCACGCTCCACCTGGTCCGCCCATCGTGCTCTCTGCGCTCCACGCCTTCTTGTGCCAACTGGATCCGTTGCAAACACCAGCTTTGCAGAGTTGTTGTCCGGCATTCTTGCAACATGCCCTGCCCAACGTATCTTTCCGGCTTTGGCCACCTTCTGGATGCTGGGTTCGCCGTAAAGTGCAGCGAGCTCGTGGTTCATTCTTCTCCGCCACACACCGTTCTCCTGCACACCGCCGAAGATCGTTCTTAGCACGCGTCGCTCGAAAACTCCGATCCTCTACGGGCACGAGACATGGACCATGCTCGAGGAGGACTTGCAAGCACTCGGAGTTTTCTTTGGTTGTTCTACCAGGGATTTCTCCAAGGACTCATTCAGGAACTCCTATAGAAATTTCTCATGGAATTCCTGAAGAAACTGCCTTTGGCCTTCCTCCAAGAATACCTCAAACAACTCCTCCTAAGGTTCTTCCAGCAATTCCTTCAGAAATTCTTACTATGATACGTCCAGATATTCTTCTTGTCATTCCTTTACGAATTTATCCTAGCATTATAGTTGGAATTCTTCCGAGAAATCTTCCTGAGGTTTCTTCAGAAATTCCTCGCGATTCCTTCAGGACCTTCTCTAAAGATTTTTCCAGACTCTTCCTCTACCGGTTCTTGCAGGGACTTCTCTTGGCATTCAAGGATTTTTTCTTTTGATTCCGCCAGGCATTCCTGATTGGGTTTCTCTATAAATTCTTATTTAGTTTCCTCCAGCAATACCTCCTAGGATTTCTGCTGAGATTTCTACAATGATACACCCCAGAATCCTTTTAACAATACCTCCTGAGATTTTTCCTGTGATTTCTTCAGAAGCTCTCCAGTGATCCTCCAGGCATTTCTGTGGAAGATATTTATCCAAGGATTCTCTCATAAATTTCTCATGGGATTTCTCCAGGTACTCCACTTGGTCTTCCTCCAGGAATTTCAGCTGGATTTCTCAAGCAGTTCCTACTGTGGTTCTTCCAGCAATTCCCCCTAGGACTCCTCCAGAATTTCTTACTGTAATATCTTCCGTAATTTTTCTAGGAATTATTCTAAGATTTTCTCCAGGGATTCCTTCAAAACTTGCTGGGATTTTTCAAGGCAATCTTTCTAGGAGCATTGCAGAAGTACCTTCAGTGTTTCCTCCTCGAAATCCTAAAGGTTTTCCTGGAATTTCTCCAAATATTTCTTATTGAATTATTCCAGGAAATCCTCTTGACTTTCATCCAGGAACTCCTCTTGGGATTTCATAAGCGATTCCTGCTTATGTGTAGATTCTGTAGAATTAGCATAAGTTAAAATACACAATAATAAAAATTAAAAAAAAAAGATTCCTGCTGCTTCTAATGTTTCAGGAATGCCTCTTGTAGGTCTCGTCAAGAAATTCTCACGGTGATACCTGCGGGAATCCCTCTAGGGATTTCTCCTGCCCTTCTAGCTAGAATTCTTCTAGGCAGTGTTCCTAGGATACTTCCAGAAAATCCTTTGATCCTTCAAGGGATTTTTCTAGAGACTCATCCAGGAATTATTCTAGAGTTTTTATTTGTGGATTACTATAGAAATTAATCACGGTATTACTCCTGGAACTAATCTTGGGGTTCTTAAAGGAATTCCAGTATAAATCTCTAGAGGAATCCCTAATTGAATTTCGGGAATAGTTGGCATTTCCAGAGAAAACCTAGAAAGTATTACTAGAGGAATCTCTAGTGAAACATAATAATCCTATCATAATTAATTAGAAGGCACAGAATGTTGCTAATTGACAAATTGAGGGATGAATTTGCGAAAAAAAAAATGCGTTCTGGTGGGATTTGAACCTACGACTCCGTATTCGCTATACCGTAGTATGACCATTTATTTGAGGATTCTTTCGACATGGTTATGATTTTTTTTTTAATTTTCTGCGGTAGTTTCATTAGAACTTCATCAGCAATTTGTTTGGATTTTTTTTTGCTTAATTTCAATGGCTATTCCTCTGAAATTATATCAGCAATTTCTTTTTCAGTATTTTACGGATTTATTAGGCAATTTTATTGTGATTTTTTTTGAAATTCTTTATGATTTAACTGAATTTGTATTTATTGCTTCCGAAAGTTGTTGAATTGGAAAATCTAAAATTATCAACTGGTCTTGGTCAAAGAAAATCCAATGAAATTCACGAAAAACTTACTAAAAAAAATTCCAAAGAAATTGTCGGAAAAAAATCCATCAAAATTACATTAGACTTTTCAAAGTAGTTGCCAAAAGAATTCATATTAAAATTACCAGAGGAATTCCTGAATAAAAAATATTTAGACTTTTTAAGGAAATTGGCCAAATCCAATCTCAAAATAAATTGCCGACATATTCTATATATTATATTAAAAAAATATAGAAATTAATTCCAAGAAATTCTCGAAGAATTTTCCGGAAGCATTGAAGGAATTTCTGAAGAAAATTTAAAAAGAACCCCAAAAGTAATTTCCGTAGAATCACCGTGACAGAATTTTTAAAGAACCGCCAAAGTTTTTTTTTCAAATAAATTCCCAAAATCACTAAGAAATTTGTCGAATCAATTTCCAAAGGAATTACCAAAGAAGTTCCCAAAAGTAACAATCGAAGTTGCCAAAATTGTCGAATATTATTGTTGATGAAACTCCCGAATAAATGTTCAATGTAAGTAACATCGGAATTGCCGAAGGTATTCCGGAATCATCTGCTGCAGGAATTCCTTACATAAAAACTGAAGAAATCTAGAAGAAAGTGTTTGAAGATTTTTCAATAAAATTATAGAACCGATTTATGAAAGACTTTCCAAAGGAGTTTTCGAAGGAATTGGCGAAGGAATACCGAATAGCATAAAAAATAAAAATCCAAAAAATGGACGAAAATCCAAAAAAAGCTGAATGACTTGCCGAAGATATTGAAAAAAATGTGTGGAAGTTCGCAGAGACATAGTCGAATGGCTTCACTAAAAGAATTCCCTAAGGAATAATTGAAGAAGAATTCCCTGAAGAATAATTGGAGAATTTTTAAAAGCAAATATCAATAGAATTGCTGACATTAACAAAACAATGCGTGAAATGCTATTTAAAAATTTAGCTTTATACAGCATTCCATTCACCAGATATATTAACATATGATAATTACCAATCCAGTCGAAATCGGAATTTGGTGCAAACATCAGGATCCCGATGAGAAAAAACGAAGCCTCGCACCAAATTCCGGGTTTCAACTGGATTGATAATATGTTAGTGAAGCTTCAGAACGGAACTCAGGATAATCGAGTGCGAATTTTGTAGTTTTGAAAATCATACTCACAATTTTTCTGTAAAAGTATTTTCTTGTCCACGTGGTAATATTCAACTAATTAAAAAAAAAACACTTTTTAGCTATTAATTTTGTGGCCAAACCAAAAATGATTTTAAAATTTTAAGTATTGATATTTCCTAAAATTGTTTTTGAAAGCTATTTTTATAAGGGTTGTTATCATGCAATAAAACAAACAAATAAAACAAAGAGGATGAATACAAGTTACACGCAAATTTGTGGATATTTTATAGTTTCCGAGATTTACACGTCTAATAATTGCTTCGAAAATGTATTCTAATGGACCTGATTGATTTCAAACTTCAAAGTAATTAAGATCAAACTGAAAATACAAATTTTATTTTTCCGCGACGCAGTATACTAAGAAATTGAGGACGGATCGGTATTTCCTTTAAAGAAAGCACCTGAGAGCCACTGAAACTGGCACCCCCTAGGCACCCCCTAGGAAAAAATCCTAGATACGCCAATGCTTGGAGGGATATAAATTCATCTTGGAATAAAAACGGGAATCTACGGCCCTGGAATACCAATTTCAGTGGCGATGGAACACTATCCTACGGTGTTCCAAGCGGAGATTTTTGCTGTTTTGAAATGCGCAAATATCTGCCTTGAGAGATAATACAGATATGCAAATATTTGTATTTTCTCAGATAGTCAAGCTGCACTACAAGCATTGTGCGCTTACAAATGTACTTCAAAGCTTGTCTGGTAATGCATTCTTTCATTGCGCAGGTTGTGCCAAGGGAACTCAATAAACTCATACTGGGTTCCAGGTCACTGCGGCATTGAAGTTAATGAAATGGCCGACGAGCTTGCTGAAAGTGATTCCAATTTACAGTTTGCTGGCCCAGAACCATTCTGTGGTAAATCGAACTGTACAATTAAAGTGGACCTGAAATGCTGGGCTGAGCAGAGGATGATATCCAATTGGAAGGATGTCAAAAATTGCAATCAATCAACACGATTTATAGCACCAAATGCTTATAAAACCAAAAAGCTCTTAGAGCTGAACGAGAGAGTTCTATATACATACACTGGCCCAGTAACGGGACACTGCCCGAGCAGGTATGACTTGAAACATATTGGTCAGATTCAGAGTGATATCTGTCATTTCTGTAATACGGAACGTGAAACCTCGGAACATCTGCTTTGTGGTGCTGTATACACGCGCAGACAAAGATTTCTAAATAGTGATTGCTTGCAACCCAGTGAGATCTGGTCTGCAGAACCTGGTAAGGTGTTGGGGTTTATTAATTCTATTGCACCTGACTGGGAGACGACGCGTCGTGGCAGAAGCTGATTACTTGACACATGGTAATTAGCTAGCTAGAATATCAAAACGGGACATGCCACAAAAGATCAACTTATTAGACGCAGAGACTTAATTTCCCAAACTGGGGAGGAAAAAAAAGATGTTTATTCTGAGATTTCTCTAGGAGTTTCTGCTTAAGTTTTTCCAGGAGTTAATTTATGGGTTCAGGAGTTCCTATAAAGATTTCTTCTGAGTTTCCATCAGGAGTTTTTGGGCATCTCTCCAGGAGTTACAACCGAAATATCTTTTGAATTTCCACCAGATCTTCCTTCCGAGTTTCCTCAAGAAATTCCTTTCGGGATTCTTCCTGGAGTTCTTCTGGGATTCCTTTAGGAGTTCCAACTGGAATTTTGCCATTTGTTTTTCCGTAACTACTCCAGGTGCTTCTGCAGGGATTCTTCCAATCACTCATTCCAGGATTTCTCCAAAAGTCTATTCACGGTTCCTTTAATAAATCTAAAAATCCTCCAGAAATTTCACCTACGATATCTTTCAGGGTCTCCAGTTAGCCTAGTAGTTAATGCTATGGATCGCCAATCCAGAGACGGCGTGTTCGATTCCCATTCCAGTCGGGAAAATGGCAGGCAAAGAAAGCCCTTCAATTAATTACTGTGGAAGTGCTCGAAGAACACTAAGTTGAAGCGAGATGGGCCAAGTTCCAGTGAGGACCTAGAGCCATAAAGAAGAAGAAGAAGAAGAAAATCTTCAAGGATTCCCAAAAGTTATTTCAGGGACTCATTCAGATTTTCCTTTCGTGCTTCCTCCAGATATTTATCCAGGTTTTCTTCAGGCGTTCCTTCTGGGATTCTACAGACAGCTAAGATTTTTCCTGGAGTTTATTCAGGATTTCCCTGAATGTTCCACCTGGAATTACTCCAGGAACTCTCCACATGATTCCTTTCGGGATTTCTCTATAAATTCCTTACAAGATTCCTTCAGGAGTTTCTTCTGAAATTCCTCTAGAAGTTCCTTCAGAGATTCCCTTTGAGATTCCTAGTTTCTTCCACAGAAGCTCTTTTTTCGGGATGTTCAGAAGGGATTCCAGTGGATATGTTATCCAAAAAGTAGCTATTTGAGGAAACCCTGAAGGAACTTCTGGAGAAATTCTTTCCACTATTGCTAGAGGAATTCCTTAAGAAATTGTTGGAGGAATTCTTAAAGATAGTCCTGTAGACATGTTATAAGGCTATTCTGGAATAATGGCATAAGGAATATCTTAAAAAAGTACTCCCGGATGAGTAGAACACGTGGAAGATTTCAATTCAGAACATCTGAGAGAATTATAGAATGAACTTTTCTAGGAATCCTGGAAGGAGTTTCTGGAGGGTTCCCGTAAGGAATTCCCAGAGGAACCCCAGAAGAATTCGAAAAGAATTGCTCTTAATTTCACCAGATCCCAGCCCCAACCGCATAGGATCCCCACCGTAAACCTGTAAATCAAGCCTGAAAGAGCATGAGTTCAACATATTAGATTTCAAAGTATGAAGCATAGTTCTATGAATCTTTGTAATCAACCGCATGACCTCACTATCTAAATTGCTGCATCATTTTAAATCGAGCTGATAAAAAAATCTCAGTTAAAAAAAAAAAATTCCCATATGTTTCCACAACTTCCAACCCTTTCTAATACCGATGGCGGTAGATGACGTCATTAACCTAGCCGAACATATCTCCAAAACGAAAGACTTCAAAGGATTGTGCATAGGTAGGTACCTACCTTTACCTATATTCAAAGAGAGAAAAATGTCGAAAATATGAATGGTCTGCATGGCGTGTAGGCGGCTGGGAAATGATATAGGTCAACGGGCGACATAACCTTTAAATTATCAAACGTGTGCACTGTACATCGCATGAGATCCCGCTTTCAGGGGAACAATGTCCAAAATGCCTAGTTGTGGTAAAATGTCACAACTCATAAAATCGTTCCTGAATTTGATTTGATTATTATTTAATCTTCGGCAATAATAAAAACCTAACCACTAACGGAGCCTGTGAAGCCAGGGTGCCCTCCACAGTATGTACACAGACAAACAGACGTAACTCTTAGAGGAAATTCATCAAAAACTTTTGCCCGGTGTCATTTTCATGAGCACACTGCCACCTGTTGGTAGAACAGCGCGTGACATTGTCGGCCATGATGGATTTTAATTTGATGTTTTGCTGACACGCACACTACTACACAAATTGCCTGTAATTTTCGCATCATTCAGCGACGTGTACACTGGCAAACGTCAAAGCGATCGAACACTAGCGCATCTGGTGGAACGATCGCGCAAATCAAATGAAATTTGAATTGATCGTTAAATGCATCATTCTTTTCAGACTTATGGAAAATGGTACAGCCCAAGTGGCCTTGGTACAAGAACCTTACTTTCGTAAGGGAAATTTCTATCTAGGAAACCTTGTGAACCCGGTGTTTGCTACTTTCAGTAAACATGAAATGGCAAACTCGCGTGTCATGCCTCGATCCTGTGTGGCAATAGTTACTACACTCATCTCTGAACTAACTACCGGAGATGTATTGCATCTTGCTTTGCTCTTTAGATTACCGTGCAAATGTTCAATCATTCAAAATATTTAGTCACACGGGAAACACCAAAGGAAGTAGCAAGTAAACAAACCGATTATTCCATGCACCACCCAAAACGTGTAACCGACGCTGAAAACTTCTAGCAGCGAAATGAACCAATGTATGCTAAAACTGGTGGGAACATATTGTGGTGGGACAAAAAATTTTTGCAGAGGGTCGAATACGGTGAAAAATAAAATAAAATGGGTGCTATCACAATTGATGTATCTGTTGGAAACCTCAACAGGAAATACGTCTATTGTTCGGTGTATTTACCGCATGATGAACCATCCCCTACGGATGCTTTCAAACAAGTCATCGCATACTGCACTTCAAAAGGCTTTCCGCTAGTTGTTGGTAGTGATGCTAATGCTCACCATATCATCTGGGGCAGCTCAGACATTAATTTGAGAGGCTCCAGTTTGATGGAGTACTTAAGTAGTACAGATTTTGCTTTACTTAACCCGTTGAACCCCAGGTAAAAAATAAAAGTTCAAAAAATCGCCAACAGCCCATTTCTTAACAGAATTTAACCAAACTTTGAACACAAACTCGCACAACACTATAGTTTTGGAAATATATGGGATCAACATTTTCTTGGACTTCTGGACGGAGTAAGGCCGGTGGGTCACTGGGTCAAGTCGGGCAAAAAAAAGGCCAAGTACGATTTGCACCCCCATAACTTTCCTCTTAATGAAGTATTTCAATGGGAGTTTGCACATTCCGTTGCCTAATGATAGTTGATGTTGCTACAGGTTCGAATTTGAGATTTTCCGATAGGTTTTTTTGAGTTCTTGGGATATTCAACATTTTTGAACCATCCAAGTCTACATTTGCGTTTGTTGTTTTCAAATGAAATTAAACACGAGATATTATTCCCTTATTGACCCCATAGGTAATCGGAGACATCTATAGAACATGTGTTGTCCTTGTAGTACTGTTGATATTTCCTGAATATCTCGATGGATTGTCCAAATCCGTCCTTACAAAACATGAACACTCGAAATGATCACCAAGGATTGTTTTCAATGATTTTTATCGCTCTTATTTGCACCAATACTTGAACATCTGTATAATGTTTGTGATATCAACGAACTGTAGACATTTTGGACGATCTGATTGAAGTCATGCCTTGACTACAGAGAACCGTAGATGGACTACAATTAGACATATTTGCATGCGAAAAACAACGATTAGCTCCAGAAACCAATACTACATCGAACAGGAGTAAGCAAAAGCCTCGACTAGATTCCTGAGTACCCGGGATGGCCTGGCTGAAGTCAGGCCTTGAGTTTATTGAGCTGTAGATCAACTGTAATCACATGTTTTACCTATGTGGAACCTCTGTGCACTGCATAAACTCATATTCGATCATGTGTCAATAAAAAGGTCCCACACAACTATTCCTAGGAAAATGTGATGACCCAAGCGAAGTCATGCCTTGACTTCAGAGAATCATAGATGGACAACAATGAGAGTTATTTGCATGCGGAAAACAATGGTTAGCTCCAGAAACCAATACTGCATCGAACAGAAGTAAATAAATTCCTCGACCAGATTCCTGAGTACCCGGGATGGCCTGGCAAAAGTCAGGCCTTGAGTTCATTGAGCTGTAGATGAAATCTAATCACATTTTTTACCTGTGTGGGACCTCTGTGGACTTTATAAATTCATATCCCACCATGTGTCAGGGAAAAGGTCTTGCCCAACTATTCCTAGGAAAATGTGATGACCTAAGCGAAGTCATGCCTTGACTTCAGGGAACCATAGACGGACAATAATGAGAGTTTTTTGCACGCGGAAAACAATGGTGAGCTCCCGAAACCAATACTACATCGGCCTGGCAAAAGTCAGGCGTTGAGTTCATTGAGCTGTAGATGAAATCTAATCACATGTTTTACCTGTGTGAAATCTCTGTGGACTTCATAAACTCATATTCTACGATGTGTCAATAAAAGGTCTCTCAACACTATTTCTATGGAAATTTGATAAACTTAACGAATTCATGCCTTGACTGAGATGGACAACAATGGGGGGTCGGATCAAATAATATTCGGTTGCGTTTGTTGTTGTAGACGCTTGTTCTTATCGCAGCGGGCTACATCTAGAGGTCATCCGAAAACTGAAAGTGTTTCTCGGAAAAATCCCAAAAGAAATTCGATCAAGTCGATGAAGAGAAATCTTTCACTGTACATAGAGGAACTTACGTTTTTTCGGCAGTTTTGTTCTCTTCGTTATGTTTTTTTTATACCTGTTGATCTAAAAGTTGGCCTCAAATCCTTCCCAACTAAGCTGAGTTGTATGCCCAAATTTCTAGCAATTTGGCCCACGAAAAAACCCATGACGAAGAGAACAAACCTGCCGATAATAACCTTTGTAACCCTACATACATCCACGAGAAATGTTTTATGAAGCGGTTCACAAAGTTTCGTCATCAAGATAAATAGAACTTGTTTATTCTTTACTCTAAACTTAATTTTAAAAACTTATTCTATGTTATAACGCTGATGTACCCGTTTATGCCTTGCATTTATGACAAATAAATCCCTGTGTAGTTCTACTACAGTTTCCACATACGAATACCGCAATACGAGCAAGTAGTCATCGTTTTTCTGTCTCTCTTGCATAGTTCACATCTTTTTCGTTTAAGATTTACCGTCTGTACTCGAAAAGTTTGGGAATGCTGCCTTCGACAATTTACACAAATAATGATTTTGATGACTTTTCCACGCTTAAGGCATAATTTTTGCTTACATTTAACACACATCCTTAAGCTTTTAGATGATGAGCAACATTTATCTCTTATGTTATAAACCGCCATTTGACTGCTGAAATCTTTCAATGATTTTTTCATGGAAGATCCAATGTACCGGTTTTTACTCCGGTAGTTGCGTCTGTTATCTAGGCGATTCGTAAACCTCGGAGTGTGAGTTCGATTCCCGCTCCAGTCGGTGAAAGCTTCTCGTCAAACGGATAATTCTCCACTGGACCACTGGGTGTTTCGTGTGTTGACCGTTGCCTACACAGCTAGCCGCGTTCGGTATTTTTTTTTACCGAAATCTCAACGGCTGAGCGTTCAGTAATGGATTTTCACCGAAATCCTAAAAAAATTACCAAATTTCGGTAAAATGTTATCGTTTATCAGTCAAATTTTAACGAAGTGCGGTAAACATCACCGATTTTTTCCGGTAAAAAACTTAACGGTTGAGATTTCGGTAAAATATTACCGAAGTCGGTGATTTTTTCTAAGTGTGTAATGTTAGAGATCGTTCAGTCTGTGCAACCTCTGATTGAAGACGGTGTATATGTATGTAGTGTATTTTTTTATAACGATTGTAATGAACTTCAGAAGGTCGCTATATGACGCAGAATCGACTCACAGCTTGGTTTTTATGCATATATGGTAGTACATTTCCGGATTGATTTCAGTCTGCATCATTTTACGATTGTTTGCTCTTTTCTCATAAGAAATTCTTATGGCATTCATACTTTACAGTTATGGTAAAAATGTATAGGATATTTTGATGAATTTCGTTAGTTTACTTTGCTGAGTATTACGCAAATCTGTTCAAAAAGCCTTCGACGACAAGCTATAGCGTAAAGCTGTACTTCGTTTGAGCTTGATTGACCGTCCGTATCGCCAGAACAGCTACACTCACACAAGGAACCTGTGGGATATCTGCCGGGGACAGGCAGGCATCTTCGGTGTATGAGTGTTGGTGATCTTCTATTTTAGGCGACAATGACGCCTTCCACGACATGTTGCAGATCAATGTGGGGAAGGGTAAGGAAGTGATGATTGCAATCGTTTGTATCCATAACAGATCAAATATGTCTCTGCATCTGCAGATGTTGATAAAAATTCTTGCCACTTGTGTGGTTTTCCCGTAGAGCTCGTGGCTTTTTCTGGACATGATATTACCAATATATATCCATCAATGCCAGAAACCCAACAAGAAATGTACCAGAAACCTATTTTATTACTTTTCAAATATTCAAATCCAGTATCCAGACATTTTTTGTTATATGAAACGATTGAGGTTATATACATGCTGGCGAACTGTACTGTAATGTACATGCTGCCCTGAAATGTTGCTGTAAATTACGAGCCAAACCATTTTCATATCGTGTAAAAATGCATAAACATTCAATTTGTTCATATTCATGTGATGAGGTATATACGGTTTATACTATACAGTTTACATTTACTTACCAAGACCATTTTGAGAATGACGATGATTTAGATTTACATTTCGGACATTTTCTTATATCAAATTTTCTCGTTTTTGTGCATGTACATAAAAAGGAGTCTCATGCATACAAACATCTATAATAACAGTTTATCTACAACGTGTTGAGATCAAGGACTGACTTCAACCAAATCATCCTGGGTTTTCATGTTCCAGTAACATATTTGATTCCCATATCAATACATTACTCTAACTGGTATCCATCTACGGTTCTCTGAAATCAAGGCATGAATTCGCTTAGTTTATCAAATTTCCGTAGGAATAGTTTTGAGAGACCTGCTCATTGACACATGATAGAATATAAGTTTATGTAGTCCACAAAGATTTCACACAGGTAAAACATATGATTACATTTCATCAACAGCTCAAGGCCTGACTTCATCCCGAGTACTCAGGAATCTCATCGAGGAATTTACTTACTCCTGTTCGATGCAGTATTGGTTTCTGGAGCTAACCATTGTTTTCCGCGGGCAAATAACTCTCATTATTGTCCATCTATGGTTCTCTGAAGTCAAGGCATGACTTCGCTTGGGCCATCACATTTTCCTAGGAAAAGTTGTGTGGGACCTTTTTATTGACACATGATCGAATATGAGCTTATGCAGTGCACAGAGGTTCCACATAGGTAAAACATGTGATTACAGTTGATCTACAGCTCAATGAACTCAAGGCCTGACTTCAGCCAGGCCATCCCGGGTACTCAGAAATCTAATCGAGGCTTTTGCTTACTCCTGGTCGATGTAGTATTGGTTTCTGGAGCTAATCGTTGTTTTCCGCATGCAAATAGGTCTAATTGTAGTCCATCTACGGTTCTCTGTAGTCAAGGCATGACTTCAATCAGATCGTCCAAAATATCTACAGTTCGTTGATATCACAAACATTATACAGATGTTCAAGTATTGGTACAAATAAGAGCGATAATAATCATTGAAAACAATCCTTGGTGATTATTTCGAGTGTTCATGTTTTGTAAGGACGGGTTCGGACAATCCATCGAGATATTCAGGAAATATCAACAGTACTACAAGGACAACACATGTTCTATAGATGTCTCCGATTACCTATGGGGTCAATAAGGGAATAATATCTCGTGTTTAATTTCATTTGAAAACAACAAACGCAAATGTAGACTTGGATGGTTCAAAAATGTTGAATATCCCAAGAACTCAAAAGAAACCTATCGGAAATTCTCAAATTCGAACCTGTAGCAACATCAACTATCATTAGGCAACGGAATGTGCAAACTCCCATTGAAATACTTCATTAAAAGGAAAGTTATGGGGGTGCAAATCGTACTTGGCCTTTTTTTTGCCCGACTTGACCCAGTGACCCACCGGCCTTACTCCGTCCAGAAGTCCAAGAAAATGTTGATCCCATATATTTCCAAAACTATAGTGTTGTGCGAGTTTGTGTTCAAAATTTGGTTAAATTCTGTTAAGAAATGGGCTGTTGGCGATTTTTTGAACTTTTATTTTTTACCTGGGGTTCAACGGGTTAACATAGGCAACCGCCCAACCTTCATGGTATCTGCTAGAAAGGAAGTGTTAGATATAACGCTTTGCTCTAGCAGAATTAGTCACGAGCTGACCAATTGGCATGTGTCAGATGAATATTGTTTATCTGACCATCGCTACATCTTTTGAATATTTAAATGTTACTTCGCAAACATTGAGTTTCAGGAATCCTCGGTCAACAAACTGGGATCTTTTTACTGATTTGGTTGTGGCCAAATTTTATGGATACTCACCATCCATTGACACTCCAAGTGATTTAGATGATGCCGTTGATACTACAACGACCTTCATCATGGAAGCTTTTGAAGAAGCATGCCATCTACGGTCTGTGAAGATCACAAGAGGAACCTTTTGGTGGAACTCTGACCTGGCAAAACGCAGGAAACAATGTAGAAAGAGTTGTAACAGACGACGTTCGGCTGGTTCGGAGGCTTTCAGGTCGGCTCGCAAGGCCTACAGGAAAGGTCTCCGGTCTGCTGAACGATCCGGCTGGAAAAACAAATGTACAAATGTTTCCAGCTTGAGTGAAGTCAGTCGGTTAAACAAAACCCTTGCTAAATCTAAGGATTTCCGAGTGAAAGAACTTCGTTTGCCAAATGGCGATCTGACTTCCTCTGATAAGGAAGTTCTGGAATGCTTATTCAGCACACACTTCCCTGGGTATGTGGATATTACATCTTGGGATGAACCTGATGTCTTTTCTTGTAGTTATGATTCCCTAGCTTTGCTCCTTTCGAATCTCCTGGGGCAGATTGGATTTATCCTATTTTGTTTCAGAGGGATTTGATTATTTAAAACATGTTTTGAACAAAAAAATACATTCCCAAATCCTGGCGGGATATTACTGTGAAGTTTATTCCGAAAGTGGGTCGCGCGTCGTATGAAGAAGCAAAGAGTTTCAGACCTATCAGTTTGACCTCTTTTCTTCTGAAATGCTTAGAACGCATTGTGGGTCCTCACATCCGTGATGTTCATCTGGCTAACGTGCCTCTTCATGTGAACCAACATGCCTACCAATCTGGTAAGTCCACTGTGACTCTTTTACACAAGGTTGTTTACGAAATCGAAAAAGCATTCGCTCAAAAGCAATCTTGTTTGGGTGTTTTCTTAGATATCGAGGGTGTCTTTGACAATGTGCCTTTCGATGCCATATTGGAAGCCGCACGGAGTCATGGTATATCTCCAATGATTTCCAATTGGATTCATCAAATGCTCAAAAACCGATATCTTTTCTCGACGTTGCGTCTAGCAGGGATTAGGAAATTGAGTGTTTGTGGATGCCCCCAAGGGGGAGTCTTGTCACCGCTTTTGTGGAATCTCGTAGCAGATACGCTATTGAGGCAACTCAATAATAGCGGTTTTCCTACTAATGGTTTTGCCGACGACTACCTAGTATTGTTGGTTGGTATGTGTGTTACCACCCTTTTCGACCTGATGCAAAGCGCCCTTCAGGTAGTTGAGGGTTGGTGTCGCAAATATGGTTTTTCGGTTACTTCGAGTAAAACATCTATTGTTCTTTTTACGGAAAGGCGAAACCGTAATGGCGTTCGACCTTTGCGTCTCTCTTATTCTGAAATCGATGTGACTGAACAGGTAAAGTACGTTGGAGTCATTCTTGATTCCAAGCTTTCCTGGACACCTCACATTGGGTTCAGAATCAAGAAAGCTTGTATGGCCTTCGGGCAATGCCGGCGAACCTTTGGTACAACTTGGGGCCTAAAACCCAAGTATATCAAATGGATCTACACAACTGTTGTTCGGCCAATATTGGCTTATGGATGTCTTGTGTGGTGGCAAAAGGGCGTGTACGCGCCGTACGCGTGCAGAGCGAGTGACGCCACGCCGTCGTCGACCGACAATTATATACGAGCAAAACGTTAGTTGTCAGGCGGTTCATAGCCTGCTGTGCTTCTAATGGGCGGAGCTTATTGCGTAGCGAAGCGAGTGCTGACCGACGATTAAATACGAACGAAGCAGTCGCTGCCAGACTGCTTCCAGCTGTAGTGCTTCAAATGGGCGGAGCTTGCAATGCGGCGAGGCGAGCGCTGCCCGTCTTATTTCACTGATGAGAAAACTTATATATTGAAACCCTATGTTCTAATTATCAACAGTCATTAATAAACCGTCGTCGTGAACGGAGCAGCGAGAAGTGTTTTCCTTTAACGTGTGCCGAAAAGTATCGATGGTGGTGGCTAGCCCGATCAGAGCGAGGATCGGCTGGCATTTTCCCTATTCCTTCCACCCCGAGTCGGTGGTAGGCGTGCGTGTGTGTCCATTTGAGTCGGCGTTGGTATTCGAGGAGAACGTGTCGCATCCTGTTCGGCGTCATTGTTCATCGTTTGTTCCTGCAACGAGGCGAACCTGCGGTGGTGGTGCTGTAGGCGGCCGTGCTTGCTGCTGGTTTGATTGCCCAAGAGTGCACCAGGAGTTATTTAGATAATTTTCCTGTTTTTATTCGGTGTTGCTCTTGGTGTGTCAATATCGGCACGCAAGTGACGACGGTCAGGCTGGCAGTGCACATATCGGCAATTAGGCCGTGGTCCTTCGGCGGTGTGTGATCCAGGCTGGTGATCGTGGGGTGCCCGATCGTCGGCAACGAGCGTGGCTGTGGTGTGACGGCCATTGAAGATTAACCTCTCCACTGATAGCTGCGACGAGCGCGGTTGTCGGTGGTTTCCGTGTCCCTCCGCTGGTGGTTGCTGAGAGAGCAGCTGTCGGTGGCTCGATTGCGGGGTAAGTTCGACGAGTTTAAGGTAAGTGCATCCTTGTATAGCGAACCTACCTCCCGTGTGAGAGTTGTGTACCCAACAGGGCGAAATGAGAACGGTCCAATCAAAGTTAGGTCATATTCAAAGGATGTACTTAAGGTGATGTCTGGAGCGTTCTCTTCAACTCCCACGGCAGCGCTCGAAGTTCTCTTTGACGTTGCTCCACTACACATTCATCTCAAACAAGTAGCACTTTCTTGCACTTACCGTCTATGGGTACTCGGTTTACTAGAGGAAGCTCTGTGAACCGCAGTTCAACACACACCTCGTTGTTTTCACTTTTGGTAAATTGGGACAAAGTTGTCCTTGCTCCAAGTGATCTTACAATTGCTTGTAATTTTCCATATAGGACATTTCCCACGAAATTCCCTTCCCGGGAAGAGTGGACATCTGATTATCTGGAGAGAAGTATTTCAGACGGCATCGTATGTTACACTGATGGCTCCCTTCTTGAAGGTCGAGCAGGTGCTGGTGTTTATTCTCGTGAGCTAAGTCTGCATCAGTCTTATTCACTTGGTAGACACTGCACCGTTTTTCAGGCCGAAACTTTGCTCTTATGTGCGGAGTGCAATCAGCATTTCAGCAGCACGTAATGGGCAAAGTAATATACTTCTGTTCAGATAGCCAGGCTGCTATTAAAGCACTTGTTTCGGCCAACTCCAGGTCGAAGATAGTTAACGCTTGTCGAACTCAAATCGAGGAGCCGAATTCAGCAAACGCTGTTCACCTTGTATGGATACCTGGCCATTCTTCCATCGCTGGAAATGAATTGGCTGATGAGTTAGCTCGCACTGGAGCATCACATGATTTCAATGGCCCTGAACCAGCTATTCCGATATCGAAGTGTTGGGTAAAGCTTCAGATTCACACCTGGGCTGCTACTCAACACAGACAATACTGGAATAGTTTGGAGTCATGTCGTCAAACCAAATTGTATTGTACTGAGCCATCTCCAAGGGTGGCGAAGTATCTAACAAATCTGTCAAAGCAGAATTGCAGCATTCTGGTCAAAGCGTTGAATGGCCACTGCCGACTCAGCTATCACATGGCTAAAATGAATCATATGATTCATTTGTATGTGATAGCTGTGAATCCGATTATGGAACGTCGTATCATTTGATATTTAGGCTCAGTGTACCAGTTATGGCTATAGTACCTCAAATTCGCCATAGTTGGTTTTCAACCTTTGAAGATACAAATCAACAAACAAAAAATCGTGAACAACAGATCACGATCACAAAAGATGATTGCAATCATTCAAACTTCACAATTTGCTCAAATTATGGTAGAAATAAATCATTTTCCTTAACTTTTCGGCCTCCTTGCACCCTATTTCGCCATAGTGTACCAGTTATGGCAAATCCCGTAAGGAATGCATGTAAATAGTGCGAAGTGGAACCCAAATTAACAAATGTGTCCATAACTGGTACAGGGTTCCTATCATTGGCACACGCCGTAATAAATACTAAAAGTAGTTTTGGCTCCGGTTTTATATTTTTCCTGTAATGTATGAAAACTAATCTATCATTTGACTTATTGTTTACATTCGTCGGTCTTCTTCTTATTTTTGTAGAAATAGTTTTTCTTAGGTAGTGCGATAACTGGTACAGGCACCCTAATTGTCCAGTTTTTGCGCAACTGCGCTTCTGAGTATTCGGTAAACACTTATCAAGTGAAACTGACTTCAGAAACCTGAATCTTCCGGATATTCTGTTGTTCTTAAGGCCGCACGGGACGACGTTTATTTTTTCCTGTCTTCCTTCTCTTTCTAACAATTCGCCTCACAATTTTGAAGAAGCAAATATCAATTTCCACTGCACTGACGTAGCTGAAACTTCAGTCGATTGTGCGACTCTCATTGAAAATCATAAAATCTAATGAAGCTATTGATTTGATTGATTTGTCTTTATTAAAGAGACTTTCAGCCCTTGGCTGGTTCGACTCTAGATGAAGCAAAAAAAAAATGTTTAAAATCTACACGGAATGAGATGGAAACTGTTTTCCACGCTTCCGATTAACCGATACTGTTTATTACGTTTATTACAACTGGCGCGACAAAGTGGGATGCGAGCTGTCGTCGCCGCCGCCGCCTGTCTACGTTGTCGTGGTCGTGAGTGGATGGCGAATGAGCCAATAATAGGATAATCCCTACCCTCATCAAATTGGCACGCCGGAAACAGCAGAGTAAATTCAGACAAAACGGCGCCACATGTAGCTAAAAATACTGCCCGCCCGGGTGCGTGTCCCGCCCTTTGACTTCATCGAATCAGCTGCTGCCGCCACCACAAGACTAACTTTTCGACACCGGGGTCCACCCGCACATCATACGGTATGCGGCTTTCATGGAGGGGAAATATTCGATTTCCGTGTCATCCCACGGAGTGGATAATCCACTGGATATGTCTTGGCTAGTTTCGTGAGTAATCAGCGTGGAATTGATAAGCCGGAGATGATGGTTTCGATTTCCGGCATGGTCAATGTTCCCGGTTGACAATGTTTCTACATTTTACCACCATTGTATAAAACTGAAAAAATGTGAAAATGCCTTCATCAACACCCCGTGCTAAAGATGAAGAGGTAAGCTTATTTCTAGAGGGGATGTAATGCCATGCAAAAAAGGAAAAAAAAACAGTACACCTCGGTGCGGGGTGATGGCTCTAATGCGATTCGTTAACGGGGCAAATAGCCATCACCTCCGCCGCCATGGAGATTATCGGTGAAATTCAATTTGTGATAATGTTCATTTATGTTGGTAAAAGTATCGCGATATCACAGAAGTTGATTAATTAAAAATTCTCGAGGTGACTGTAGCCCTGAAGTTGATGATTAGGGGCGATCCATAAATGATGTTGAGGGGGATTATTTCCATTCACGAGAATACACAATTATAGAAAGCAGCATTTATTGTAGCAGCTTCAATGCTGAAAATTAATTAATTAATAACAAGTTTTCCTTAATCTATATCAAATATTCTTACGTTTTGGTATTTCTACTCGCGCTGTATCCACCTCTCCAAACTGATTAAAATAACAATATCAATTGTGCACTTTAGAATCATATCAGTGCTGCCAGTTTCACAAACTAATTCGAATCTACCACAACATACCCCCACCCGTGAAACTGGTAACAGAATGATTGATTTTATTACCTAAACATCCTTCGAAATAATGCAATTATTTGGAGCTGTACAGCCGATCGGGTGTGATGAAAATATCACAATACACTTCTCCTGAACAAAAGTAAGAATACCGCGAACAATCGTCACTAACGCACGTTCGCAGAGGCTGTAGGTACGATTTATTGAAAGGCTTCCCACCGGGATCGAAAATCGTACCTACAGCCTCTGCGAACGTGCGTTAGTGACGATTGTTCGCGGTATTCTTACATTTGTTCAGGAGAAGTGTATTGTGATATTTTCATCACACCCGATCGGCTGTACAGCTCCAAATAATTGCATTATTTCGAAGGATGTTTAGGTAATAAAATCAATCATTCTGTTACCAGTTTCACGGGTGGGGGTATGTTGTGGTAGATTCGAATTAGTTTGTGAAACTGGCAGCACTGATATGATTCTCAAAAAGAAATATCGGACACAACCTCGAAAACAATGTCGAATCTTGGTGAAATGATGACGACGGCCTGCGGCACCTGCGGAACAACTGCCGAAGTGGATGATCGAATGATTGGGTGCAAAAACTGCAGCAGTTGGTATCATATGCAGTGCATTAGTACGGTGCAGGTGCGGTGCAGTGAGTACTTGGTAGATAATCAGAAAAGGAAGAGGAAGATTAGAAAAAGAAACAAAGAGCTAGGATATGAATCAGATAGGTCTAGTAAGTCTGCTAGGTCAAACAATGATGTCAGTTCCGAGTTGGAAAAACGTATGGAAAAGTTGGAAGAAGAGAAGCAGGAGAAAGAGAGAGAGATAGAGATTGAAATGATCGTTCTTGGTAAACGCATGGAGATGGAGAGGGCGTTGGAGGAGAAAAAGCTTAAGTTGAAGAACGCGATTAGGGCAAAACAGCGGGAAGAAGAGAAAGTGCTCTTGGAAAAAGTGTTTGCAGACGAGAAGAATCACCTGGAGGAGTTGAAGAAGATGCGTGACTCGTTCGAAGTGAAAATGTGTAGTATACAGAAAGAAGTACCACAGCTGAAAATGTCTGTAAGAGGAAATCAAAAGAAGGAGGAAGATCTGAGAACGCCTTTTAGAAAGCCGAAGGTAACCGTAGCGAAAAAGATTAAGAAGAAGGAGGCAGCAAAGAAGGCGATGATGCCTCGACAACTGGAAGACTGGGAAGGCAGTGAAGAAGAGTCAGATGGCGCAGAAGAAGAAAGGGAGGACGTTGTTTCGGATGGAGAAAGCGAAGAAGAATATGAAGAAGACATCGACGAGGATACGGAAGAAGAACAAGTGAAGAAGAAGATTCCGAAGCCGGACGTGAAGAAAACGATCGCAAACGGGCTGGGGCAACGGTGTAGCGTGCCAACGAAAGCACAGATGGCAGCAAGGAATGGAGTGACGCAGAAACTACCGATATTAACCGGCAGACCAGAAGAATGGCCGCTGTTTATCGGAATGTACGAAGCTTCCAATGAGGCGTGTGGATTCACTGACGTAGAAAATCTGGTGCGTCTTCAAGAATGTTTGAAAGGATCAGCTTTGGAAAGTGTTCGTGGGCAGCTTCTGTTCCCGAAATCTGTGTCGAGGGTGATCAGCAAGTTGAGACAACTGTATGGTCGACCGGAGCAACTGCTGCAATGTCATCTCGAGAAAGTCCGCAAGCTGAAACCACCGAATGCCGATAAGTTGGCGACATTCATCCCTTTCGGGACGGCAGTGGAACAACTTTGCGAACATTTGGAGGTCACTGGATTGAAGCAACATCTAGTGAATCCGTTGCTAGTGCAGAATCTTGTAGATAAACTTCCCACTAGTAACAAACGTGAATGGGTGAGGTACAAAAGGAGAAAGAAAACGGTGACGCTCCGTACCTTGACTAACTTTTTGTCGAGGATAGTCGCTGAAGCCTGTGAAGCAAACGTTTCTGTCGACTTCATGGCAGAAGTGAGATCCGGAAGCGCTGGTTTCGTACAGGAGGAAGATGATGCGGTCTACAATAATAGCGCTGCGGTCACAAATGTGCAGGAAGCAGGAGTTTCAACACAAAAGGCTTGTGGACTGTGTGAGAGAACGGATCATCAGTTGAGATTCTGTCGGGGCTTCCGAAACATGCCCCCCGAGGAGCGTGTGAAGCTTGTGAGGGAGTGTAAGCTCTGTGAACTCTGCCTGAATGATCATAGGAATTTGGAGTGCAAATTTAAGATGCGGTGCAACGTTAGCGGATGTATGCAGAGGCACAATTCGTTATTGCATTTGCGGTCCGAACATGTTGTGATGAACGACCACAACATTCTGTTTCGAGTGCTGCCTGTTACATTGACCTTTCGGGACCAATCCGTTACTACGCTGGCGCTTTTGGATGAAGGGTCCTCAATTACGATGGTGGAAACGGAGTTAGCAGACCAGTTGGGTGCCGAAGGCGTCCCGCAAAAGCTTGAAATCAGTTGGACTGGAGACGTTGCTCGAGTCGAGGAAGATTCCAGACGCATTAGTTTGAAGATTTCTGCTGTTGGCGGAGCACAGCAACTTCTGATAAATGAAGTATGCACCGTAGGAGAGCTAGCACTACCTGGGCAGTCGCTAGATGCTCGGGAGATGGCACGGCGTTATGAACATCTTCGAGACATTCCAGTTACATCGTACAAAAAAAGTTGACCGAGGATGCTGATCGGTTTAAACAATTTGCACGTGATTGCACCGACAAATTCGAGGCTTGGTGGTTCAGGAGAACCAGTAGCGGTTGAATCACCTTTGGGTTGGACAATATACGGCCCAAGTCGCAGTGCAGGATTATCCGATGCACATGTTGTTGGCCACCACGTTGAGGTTGGAGTCATGGAGTTTGCCGAAGCCAGACGTACTCGCCAACGTCGAGTAAAGAAAGGCGTGGGACATTGTGTGGGACATACCGTTGAAATGAGTGGAGAACCGAGGAAAGAAGTAGTGATGGACCAGTTACAAGTAAGGAGGCGAAACCGAAGACGTCCTTTGGGACTCATGGTGAATGGTGGTAATTCCGGTGTAACCTATGAACGGCTACCGGATTTACGGGCTGGGGATTGTTGCGGAGGCAAGCGCCACTGCACTCACTCGGTGGAGCACAATAAAAATACACAAAAAAACGAATCCCAACTGGCGCTGCATGAGCGACCGGTCAACTGCGGTAGGATGCCATTGATGTTCGTTAGTACATGAAAGAGGAATGTAATCAAAACAAAACAAGCGGAGTAGAAGTAGTCGGAAATATAGATAGTAGAGTAAACATAGATCTGCGGACATCACTGAGTGAAATGTTTCAAGCGTGCGAATAGTATTTTTCAAGAGTGCGGCTGTTGAATATGACGTCATGCGCTCCATTGTTGTTGTTGGAATCGTGACGTCATGCTCGTTTGGATACAAATTTTGACAGTTCGTTTGGATACAACGGATTCATCATCGACGGATCTATGTTTACTCTACTATCTATAGTCGGAAAGTTGGTGGGATTAAAGTCAAACGTTTTTACCGAAAAGTGTAGGAAATAGTGAATTTTGAATAATGAATTTAGTGTTGATGAGATAGTGCGAGTGGTAAACAATGATGATTTTGAAATGTAATAGATAAAGTTAACAGTAACATACTTTACAGTTTAGCCAGGAGTCGTTCGAGATGAACCTAAATGGACATTGTTGTGTGAGATTTGAGGAAGAAACTATTTCTTGTATGTATAAATTTAATTATGCATGTACCATGTTACTATTATATTGAAATGAATTACAGTTTGAGTACGTCGTCTGGGACTACTACAAAAAATTAGTTCAATTACTCGAACCGATCCGAACAAATGACGTTGATTTTTTATGGCTTTATAATCCTTTCAATCTAGTTATAATAATAATCGTTCAATCTAGCCACAAAAGTAAAATCGTAAGCATTTCACATACTCCGTTCACCATAGAAAAAAGCAAGATACGATACCAGCTAAAAAAGGACCTGTTCGAAGCTTTGGTGACATTTAACCCCAAAAGAACCCACTAGTTGTCCACAAGTATACCGCCCTTACTGCTCTACAATGAAAGCGATTTGAAACTTTGTGGTGTCCACTTAACCGCAAGCTCTTCAAACATTTCAGTATGTACTGTCATATGCAGCAGTTGCACCTTAAGGCTCAAGCATTCGTCATCATTTTTCGGAAAATAAAAAGCAGTTTTCTCGCTGCAAATCAAAACAAGGATCATGAAAATATATTCACTGCATTATATTCCTCATGTGGAGTACAGTGAATATATTTTTATAGCAAAAACTTTTGTTTTGAACGAAAAAACTGCTTTCAAATGTTTGATGATGACGATGATTGCAATGACGAAAAGTTCAACGTTAATTCTCGGTAAAGGAACTCTTTCAACCGTGCTCGGGAAGGGGGACAGCGTAACGGTTTTTGCTTTCCTTTTATGAATAAAAAAAACTATCCATCCATACTTCAGACTCTAGTTTAATTTAAAAACACTTCACTAATACTTCACTTTTGCAAAAGAAAATAAAAAATGAATAACTCTTTTAAAGAAAAACTAGAAAGGACGAGCAAATTCCTTTTAATTCTACTACTGTGCTTATCTTCGGACAGATAGGCCTATTTCGTCTGTGACTTACAGACTTCTTCAGTGTCAAGTGCTCGACTCGTCGAGCACTTGACACTGAAGAAGTCTGTAAGTCACAGACGAAATAGGCCTATCTGTCCGAAGATAAGCACAGTAGTAGAATTAAAAGGAATTTGCTCGTCCTTTCTAGTTTTTCTTTAAAAGAGTTATTCATTTTTTATTTTCTTTTGCAAAAGTGAAGTATTAGTGAAGTGTTTTTAAATTAAACTAGAGTCTGAAGTAACAAGTTCTACTAAAAGCTCTAAAGTAATAGTAAAGTATCCATCCATAGTTTAAAAGCACACGATCGGCAACTGTTGCTGCTTTCATATTCTGTTTTCCATTTCCAGGCTTTCCTTTGAAGTACATCTATCCTTGCTTCGAACAAAGCACACACAAATCGGAATAAACCGCTGGGAGCGCTTTTGTCGTCATTTTGTCCACGTTGCACAGTGACCCGGGTGGGGCGTTGAACAAAAGTTGGCAATGAAACCAACTGTAACATTTATTTAGAAGCTCAGGCATTGAAAAACTAGTTTCCAATAATTGTGTTAAATCTATGATATGGTTGTGAAGCTAATGAACAAATATTGGTTAACGGCTACCCAGTCTTATGCCTTGAAAACGAGTTTTATTATTCACCCGACGTTTCTACACGGGTATAATGTCTTCATCAGGGGGAGAAATAGTTATTTATGTGGCAAGTTGCAAAAAGTTTATTTTTTCAGCACGAGTCGTAAATTTATCCAACGAGGCTTTCCGAGTTAGACAAATACGAAATTAAAATTTGCAACGCGTTCTATACAATATTTTATGAAATATTTTTTTCATAATGCAACTAATTTTAGTTGCATAATGTTCATGATTCAAAATGTGACACACCACTTCTGTTCATTAAATAAGTTTAGAACACTCCTACGAATAATGTAGTACTGTAATTTACTGAGTGAATTATAATTATATAATGGTAAGATCAGTGTTGTTTTTCAACTATGTCCAGTAATTTTTCACAAATAATTTCATGGCAAAAAACTACAAAGTCATTGCCTCCAATTCTATTTGTTGATTATTTTGTGTTATTATGGTATCTTAAATACAGGGGAAGAACATGATCGTGTCTGGCAGAATTTTTTATTTTTCAATAGAAAAACATTAATCTTCGCCACTGCTCAAGTCTTTCATACCAATTATATTTTTTTGCTTTTCTCGTACAACAAAGTCTACTGAAAGGCTATATGTTCACTCAAAAAAAGAGTTTTCGATAGAGGGCTGGGAAAGCCAAGTCACATATATTAATCAGCTCAGTTCGGCGAATTGCGATAATGTCTGTATGTGTGTATGTATGTATGTCTGTGCGCAAAAAAAAGTTCACCCACTTTTAACGCACTTCCCATTGGCCGATTTTGAGGATTTTAGCACGAATCGAACCAGAATTTTATCGCAATTTTTGCTATAGAAAATTGTCCGGATTGGTCAAGCCGTTCCGAAGTTACGGCCATTTCAGTGATCCGAACCAGCACTTTACACCGCACCCGAGCGACAGTTGTATTTTGGTTCTAACACCAAGCAGACTGGCAAACGGAATAGTATTTGACTTGATTTTTTCACTTACAGATATTCCACTAACAGGCCCTGGTTTATCATCTTAAATTGAGTTTTTTGTTGCGCATGATTCATTGCATGGTTGTTGCATGGAAATGATAGAAACTCATTTTCATTGATTTAATTGAGTTGTGCTCTTGGATTTTTAAAAAACAGACAGGATATCTAAATCTAAGTAATATTACCAGGCTCATAACGAATTACCGAGATCTCAAGAGCTAAGTCGATCATCACCGTATTTGTGATGTCATAATTTATTGAATGAAGGTGCCATTTAGATTGTTTGTCATTATGACAAATATTTGCCATAGGGCACTGCACTGTTTTGATTTAGTATGGGACTTTGACGTTTCGTGGCCTTGTTGTTTACAACATTTCTGTAAGAGTGAAAGAGAAGGAGAGATTTTCATGCAGTGCCCTATTGAAGTCCGAATTTATTCAAGGTTGCTATGATTCACATTGTATGAGTCATTCGGTGGATTTGTTTGGCCAAATATTTGTCACGTCTAATGGGACCTTAAGGGAAAAAATCTATAAGGCATTATTAATTTAGAATCCGGACGGACATAATATCTTAGGGATGGAATAACAACATATTTTTTCTGATTTTTTTTCATGTTAACCTCCATAAAAATCTGCACAACTGTACTAAATTTAGGCTCAACACCTTCGGCATGCTTGCCCTATAATCTGGTCATCTATGCAATGTCCTGAGTGCCTTGACTATTCTCATTAGGATTCCGAAGAAAAACAGCCCAACATTTTTCTCGTTGCAAAATTAGGGGCAATTCAGTGAATTGAGAAGACGCAAAATTTGATTGTTTTTTTCGTTGATAAAAACAATCCATTTGTGGTGATACTACTGAACGTATCTGGCCGTCATGGCAGCTCACCAAAATAGGTAAAACCTCTACTCATACCTTGTGTGAATTTCTCTCCTGATGGTAGCCTAAAGGAATCCCTGGAGAAATTCCCGGAGGAAGTTCTCGGTGGAATTCTTGGAGTAATTCCTAAACGAGTTCCTGGAGAAATCCCCGGAGGAATTCCTGGAGGATTTCCCGGTGGAATTTCTGGAAGATGTCCAAGACTAGAGGAATTCCCGGATGATTTCTTAAAGGAATTCCTGGAGGAAGACCTGGAGGGATTCCCAGAGGAATTCTTGAAGAAATTTCCGATTATTCTATCTTATCAGGTTTCTGAGATATAAGGATTTGAACATTTTTGATACTGGTGCCGCGAATTGCGAACCAAAGTCGCCGTTGCCAGTTAGTCCTTAACCTGCTGAACAAACTCGCCGAAGACACTATTGTTCTATACCTCATCGGGATCTTGAGGTAAACGCTGTGCAAAGTATGTAGCCTGTTTTGGTACCCCAATACAATCCGGAAAAACTCCGGAACCATGTGGACCAGGCACCCATGTCCCCGTAATCCTAAACTAGAAGAGTTTTTCGGGAAGTTGTAAAAAATTCATCAAAATCCATCGAAAAACAAAAAAGTTATGACCGTTTTTGTGATTTTCCGAAGGTGAAAAATGTACGTTGGCTGGAAAAATCCCTCCACCACCCCTTACTTTTCGTAAGTAATGTAAGTAATTTTAATTTCTTTTTATTAGGGAATTTTAACTTATGCTTATTCTTCCCTAAAAAAAAAAAAATACGAACTGTTTTTGGGACTAACCCATAATTTTCTTTGCGATTTCGGTCAACATTTTCTCCAAGATTTTAAAAAAATGTTTACATAATGCCGATCATGACTGGAGTTCTTTCAGTGATTAAAAATTCAGTTTATCTGAACTGATAAGCATTCTTGGAATGTTGGATCGCTGTTCTTCTGAGAATTAAGCTTCAGTTGTATTGTTCCGAGTACATCCTTGCCAGAATTTCCCTAAAGAAGGTTTTATATACACAACACATATACTGGATATATTCATCTCAGAGCATCAATCAATCAATTAATGTATTCCCGGAAAGATTATAGGAATTTGAAACTTTCACTGGAAGAAATCCTCGAAGAGAATCCCCGGTGAAAGCCTTGAATCCCATTGAGGTATTTCCGGAGAACTCTAAAAAAATTGAATTCTTGGAAAAAACCGGAATTCACCTGAAGGAAGTCCTGGACGAATCGCTCTAATGAAAAAGAAAAGTCGGGAAGAATTTAAGAAAGAATTTGTAGAGGAATTTCTGGTGCATGCAAGCACCTATTCCTTTGAAGTAAGTCACAGTGACATCTGCGCAACCAAAACCCGCGCTGCCTTGATCCTTCTGTGACATGTGTGTTGCTCGGAAGAACCCCTGGAGAACTATTTTAAAAATTCCTGATCAAATCCCTGAGTAACTTCTTAAGAAACTGCCTGAGGGATTTCTGAAATTTTTCCTGGATATTTCTTGGGCAACTTCTTGGAGAAATAAAGAGAAATTTCTTGAAAAATCCCTACACAAAATTCAGAAGGAGATCCCTGGTGAAATTCCTGAACGAATTCTAAGATGAATCCTATAACAATCGTTGAAGAAACCCCTTCACAGTGTTCGATATCGATGATTTTACGATCAAAATTGAATAACTTTTTTTAGGTTGGTTCTAGAGGTTTGGCGTGTTCTACAAAGTTTTTCTGCATGTTAAAGGGCGTCTTTTGATAAAATGTAATACATGATTAATCCCCCTAGAAGTGAGATAAAAAAATATTTTTTAGAGGTTTGACGTCTTCGGCAAAGTTGTAGCCCATAATAAGAGAACAAAAATCGTAGAACATGTTAAAGCTTCATCTCTTACGGTTTTTGAGATATGGAGCGTTTTGTGCGAAGTACCCCTAAAACTAGTTTTTTCAGTGTAGCTTCAACAGATAAAATCCTACAGTTTTATGACCTTCTACAAACTTGTTCAGGACGTCGAATTACACATTTCTTTCGAAGATGTCAAGTCATTTTATCTTAAAACAAATAAGTTATTAGCAAATTTATCATATTTTAAGGTGTACTTTCACCTTAAGTAACTATTTCCGGCTCAAAATGGCGCAGATGGCTCAGTCGGTAGTTGAAATATTAGATTTTTTTACTATCACTTGGGGGTGGAAACCCTCGTGGGCAATAGTGGGAAAGGTTGTTTAAATACATGACAAAAACTAATTATTTTGCCTGTAATACAAGCAAAATAAATAAAAAAATAATAATTAAGAAGCCCACACATTTTTACTGCACTGTGTTTCTTTCGGCAATACCTTTGCCGGAAATAGTTACTTAAGGTGAAAGTACACCTTAAAATATGATATATTTACCTATAACTTTTTTGTTTTAAGTTATAATGACTTGACATCTTCGGAAGAAATGTGTAATTCGACGTCTTGAACAAGATTGTAGAAGGTCACAAAACTGTAGGATTTTATCTGTTGAAGCTACACTGAAAAAACCAGTTTTAGGGGTACTTCGCACAAAACGCTCCATATCTCAAAAACCGTAAGAGATGGAGCTTTGACATGTTCTACGATTTTTGTTCTCTTATTATGGGCTACAACTTTGCCGAAGACGTCAAACCTCTAAAAAAATATTTCGAAAAAATATATTTTTTATCCCACTTCTAGGGGGATTAATCATTTATTACATTTTATCAAAAGACGCCTTTTAACATGCAGAAATACTTTGTAGAACACGCCAAACCTCTAGAACCAACATAAAAAAAGTTATTTAATTTTGATCGTAAAATCATTGATTTCGAACACTGTGCCCTTGAAGCATTCCCGGGGGAATTTCTGGAATAGTCTTTTGGCAACTTTTTGGAATAATCTCTGAAGGACTTCCTAGATATCTTCCTAATGAATTTCTTGGATCCTGTATGCATCACTCTAAAATTATCTTGAAGAATTCTAATACAAATCGTTGGAAAAGTTCATTTAGAAATTCTTCAAGGAATTAAAAAAAATCTTCATGTAATCCTAGAGAAATTCTTGGGTGTTCCTCTGGAAAAGATGTTGGAAGAATTTTTTAAGCTTCTAAGGGAACCCATGAAGAAATTTTTGAAGAGATCCCGAAAGGAATTTCTGAAGGAATCACTAAGTCAATTTCTGAAGCAATCCCTGGAAGAATTTCGGAGCAATCCCTGAAGCAGTTCTGAAGGAAACCTATGGCGGAAACCCTGTCAGAATTCCTGGAGGAATTTCTTGAAGTATATCTGGAGGAATCGCTGGAGCAATTCCCGAAGGAATCCCTGCAAGAATTCTTGGAGTAATCTCAGAAAGAAATTCTGGAGGAATCCATGGAGAAATTTCTGAAGGCATACCTTGAGGAACTGCTGGACGAATTTTTGGAGGAATTTCTTTAAAAAAATCCTGGAGGAATTACCAGAGGAACTCATGGAGAAACCCCTGGAGAATATCCTGCAGGAACCCCTGAAGCAATTCATGGAGCAATCCCTGGAGTAAATCTTGGAGGAATCCTTCGAGGAACTTCTGGATAAATTTCTAGTGAAATCCCTGGAGAAACTCCTCGAGGAATCGCTGGAGAAATTTTTGGAGAAATCCCTAGAGGCATTCTTGGGGGAAACCCTGAAGGAATTTCTATACGAATTCTAGGAGGAATGTCTGCAGGAGTTCCTGGTGAAATTCTCTAGAGGAATTTCGGAAGGAATCTTCGGAAGAATTCTTGGAGAAATTACTTAAGGATATCCTTAAGGCATCCCTGAAGCAAATCCTTTAGAAAATCCCAGAGGAATGTCTGAAGGATATTCTGGACCATTTCCTGTTTGCATTCTAGAGAAATCCTTATAGTAATTGTTCGAGAAATTCTTGGAGGAATTTCTGATGAAATTCCTGGATGAATTTTTGGAGAAATTCCTGGAGAATCACCCAGAGGAATTCTGTGAGAAATGCTTGGATAAATTTATGAAGAAATTCCTGGAGGAATATCTAGCGTACTTTCTGGAGGAATCTTTGGTGGAATTTTCGAAAGAATCCCTGGAGGAATCCCTGAAGAAATTCGCGGAGAAATCTCTAAAGAAATACCTGGAGGAATCCCTGGTGCAATTTCTTGAAGAATGTCTGGAAGAATCTTTGGGGGAGTCCGCGGAGAAATCCCAGGAAGAATTCTAGACGAAATCCCAGGATGAATTCCTGAGGAACCCCAGGAGAAGCTTCTGGAGAAATCCCAGTAAGTACTGAAAAAATCGCAGAAATAATTCTTGGAGAAATCCTGAAGAAATCCTGAGAAGAGGCAATGGGAGAATCCCTGTAGCAGTGACTGAAGAAACCACTGGAGGAATTCTGGAAGCAATCATAAGAGGAATTCCTAAGGGAATCCATAAACAATTCCTGGATTAATTCCTGGATTCATTCCGGGAGGAATTTCTAAAGGAATCCCATGAAGAGTTCCTAGAGGAATCCTTGGGGTAATTTTTAAAACAATACCTGGAGTTATTTCTGAAATAATCATAGAAAAAAATGCCGAGTGAACCCCTGGAGTATTTCTTGGAGGAATTCCTGAAGCATCCCCATGAAGCAAGGATGGGAACACTCACTTGCAGAAAGTGACGCTCACTTGATGTTTCCTCAGCTCAGAAGCGTGTAATCAAGAAATGGTGTATGGACGACTTTTGCCTTGTGATTTAGTCTAAAAGTTTGCCGAACAGAGTAGGGGTCGCACATGCATACCGAAGTCGTGAGCTGCGAAGGCAACTCTCCACGAGGTGAATGTAAATTACACTCACCTCGTGGAGAGTCGCTTTCACAGCTCTGTCACGACTTTGATATGCGTGTGCGACACCTACTCTAATCGGCAAACTTTTAGACAAAACCACAAGGCAAAAGTTGTACATACACCATTTCTTAATTGCACGCTTCTGAGCTGAGAAAACATCAAGTGAGTGTAACTCTCTGCAAGTGAGTGTTCCCATCCCTGCCATGAAGGATTTCTTAGAAATCTTGAGAGAACTTTCCTAACAAATTCCTGGAAGAAATTCCGTAGAAATTTCTGGAAACAAAAAATGTGAAAGAATTCATGTCTTGCGTAATTTATGGACTAATTATTTAAAACATACTTTGATAGGCTCCTAAAGGATTTACTGCACACAATGTTTAAGGAATTCCTTTATACGTTTTGAATAATATCTGGTTAAATTTTTTGAGAGAATTTCTGGAAAAAAATCCTGCAGTAATAATTTTTGAAAGAATATACGGAGACATCCCTAAAGAAATTTTCGAAAGAATATCTGCATAGTTCTGAAGAAATCCTCGAAATAAAGCATTGGAACAACCACTGGAGGAAGCTCTCCCAGGCAAAATCCCTAGAGGAATTTTTGATGGTATCTCTTAAGGAATCCCTATTATAATCCTTGAAGAATTCTTTGGAAAAAATCCTGAAGAAATTTTTCGATGCATCCTTGCAGAACTATCTCTCACTATCGGAACCCCGCAAGACGTTCATAGAGGAACTCACGGAGGAGAAATTCCTGGATAAGTCCCTTGAGGAATTCCTGAAAGTGACCTTGAAGGATCTCATAAAGTAATCTCAGTTTTTTTGCTCTTACTCTTGGCATACTATTTGTTTGAATTGTTCACTATTGAAAACTTGTGCATTTGAGTTACTACACTCGATAGCAGC
Organism: Aedes albopictus; assembly: GCF_035046485.1. NCBI lineage: Eukaryota > Metazoa > Arthropoda > Insecta > Diptera > Culicidae > Aedes > Aedes albopictus. The sequence goes on along the minus strand of NC_085138.1, from coordinate 136,769,391 downwards.
ATATTGTTCTAGAACGTCCTTCTCCTTCTGTAGGGGGACCATATCTGGAAAATTTGGCATGCTGGTTTTATATTTTATGTAAGTCATTTGTATTTCATAAAAATCACAAAATTCAGCCATTCAACCATGCTTATTATTTACATTTTTTTTATGAAAAGATTGAAGTAGTCCTCTTAAAGAAATAGTTGACGAAATTTATTGTGGTTTTCGAGAAGAAAAAGTTTGATAGTTATGTTAAAAAACCCGAATTAATCCACCGATGGTGAACAGTACCCTTCTTACACTTCTGATAAATATAAGCAACAAATGTATGCTGACTCATTGAAACTAATAGTTATTATTTAAGAAAAACTAAACAATATAAAAATAAAAAAAAAACAATTATTTTCAACCAGTTATTAAGCTCAAATATTACTAAGAGAAAGTAGCTTTTATGTATTTGAAGCAATTGCATTTTCATGCAGAGCTAACTTGAGAAACCAAATTTAATCATAAAAAAAGGCTTTTCCTCCAAGCATTCCATGATATTTTTGCTACTGTTTATTGCCAATTGCGTTATTAAGCTCAAATATTACAAAGAGATAGTATTTTTTCTGTATTTTTAGCATTTGAATTTTCATGTATAACTAACTTGAGGAACCACATATGATCATAAAAAATCTGTTGACAGACGGCTGGGAAATTTATTATGATACATTTTATCAAAAATCTCTCAAAAGCGTAAATTTCATTACTCCTTAGTACTCCTGGAAAGATATCTCGGAAACAAAATGTCCAAATGGCATGAAATTTAGTAGCATACTACTAGGTTGCAGTAGCTTTCATTTGATGCTGAGAGAACTCAAATCGATTGACACACGGCTGATTCATTTATTATGAAGCATTTTGTCAAAGACCTCTTAAAAAGTTAAGTTGTATGTATTACTCCAAAGTACTCCGCGAAAGATATCTCGGTTACAAAATGTCCAATCGGAATGAAATTCAAAAGCGTTCGTCTAGGATGCAGTAGCTTTCGTTTCGGGCCTTAAGAACCCGAATCGGTTGATAGACGGCTGAGAAATTTATGGTGATACACTTTGTCAAAAATATCTAAAATAATTAAGTTGTACTACTCCCTAGCACTCTTTGAAAGATATCTCGGTAACCAAACGTCCAATCAAAATAAAATTCAAAAGCGTTCTACTAGGATGTAGTAGTTTTCGTTTGGGGCCTTAAGAACCCAAATCGGTTGGTAGACGGCTGAGAAATTTATGGTGATACACTTTGTCAAAAATATCTAAAATAATTAAGTTGTACTACTCCCTAGCACTCTTTGAAAGATATCTCGGTAAGCAAACGTCCAATCAAAATAAAATTCAAAAGCGTTCTACTAGGATGTAGTAGTTTTCGTTTGGGGCCTTAAGAACCCGAATCGGTTGGTAGACGGCTGAGAAATTTATGGTGATACACTTTGTCAAAAATATCTAAAATAATTAAGTTGTACTACTCCCTAGCACTCTTTGAAAGATATCTCGGTAACCGAACGTCCAATCAAAATAAAATTCAAAAGCGTTCTACTAGGATGTAGTAGTTTTCGTTTGGGGCCTTAAGAACCCAAATCGGTTGGTAGACGGCTGAGAAATTTATGGTGATACACTTTGTCAAAAATATCTAAAATAATTAAGTTGTACTACTCCCTAGCACTCTTTGAAAGATATCTCGGTAACCAAACGTCCAATCAAAATAAAATTCAAAAGCGTTCTACTAGGATGTAGTAGTTTTCGTTTGGGGCCTTAAGAACCCGAATCGGTTGGTAGACGGCTGAGAAATTTATGGTGATACACTTTGTCAAAAATATCTAAAATAATTAAGTTGTACTACTCCCTAGCACTCTTTGAAAGATATCTCGGTAACCGAACGTCCAATCAAAATAAAATTTAATAGCGTTCTACTAGTATGTAGTAGCTTTCATTTGCTTCCAAGAGAACTCAAATCGGTCAACAGACGGCTGAGAACCGTGAGTGACATTTTTTTGTAACATACATACACACACACACACACACACACACACATACACACACACACGCACATACAGACATTTGCTCAATTCGTCGAGCTGAGTTGATTGGTATATGTGACTCGGCCCTGCGGGCCTCGGATCGAAAGTCGGTTTTCCAAGCGGTATTTACTTATGGGTGTAAGAAGGGTAAAAAGTATTGAATTACTTCAAAGTTTTTTTTCTGGAAATCTGATAATGGTAATCATAAGTTGGCTCGAATTGAAACATAAAAAAATGGAGGCCCTCTGGCTACACCTATGAGAGCAAGAGTAGAATAAGGAAGGAGGTACCAAAATGATAAAACTGAAACATGATATTGTTTCACAAGACTGAATAAACTAAGAAATTCAATCTTCAAATATGTAATTCATGATCAAATTTCCGGCTGAAATATATACCAACATATAAACATCGTAAAACGTCAACAAGGCGATCCCAGTCCTAAACCTGTTGCACTGAATTGGTTTCCACCCACATTTGGTGTGACAAAATTGTGGGTGCTCTCGCCAGCAGCGAATGAAAGGCGATGATAACAAGCACCTGTTTCCAGTAAACATCCGGAATCACCTTAAGCACCAAAAGTCTGTTTGCTTGTGAATAGGTAGGATGCTTGTTTTCGCGGATTTGAAGAAAAACATGACATCAATTTGCCAAAAGGGCAGCTGAGATGATAGACCAACATTATGCATGAGTAAAAGTGGAGATGTCGATTTACGATTGTTTGTGTTAGATAATCATGGCCATGAAGGATAACCTAAGGATATCATGTCCCAAACGTAGCTCTCGCGACTCCCAGTCTATAATCACCTTGCTATTCATAGAACAATCAAAGCGTACCTTCAAGTGGTTAGGGGTTGCGAAATAAAGTATTGAAGGTTCAGTCATCGTTGTTTTTTTTCGGTCTGTGCTCAGATGAACGCCGAAAGAATTTGAGAAGTAAAGAATTGTGAGGAAATCTCTTTTTTGTAATTTCCTGATGTTCACTTAAATGGACCTCATTTCCCCGTTAATCACCCTCGAATGGAAACCAACACCCTGTACATAACGATCCACCCAAACTTCCAAATGGTGTCACCAGCCGCCCGTTATACCTAAATTGCTATCACTGTGAGCGGCTTTGTTCTCAGTTGAATCTTCGGTGTACAAATCATCTGAAGAAAAAAAAAAGATCTCCTGCCGTATCTATCTTATCTATCTCTACTTAACCTGTCCGTTGTAACTTGAAACTTGCCGTTTCATCTTTGGAACGCCGCCCCGTCTGCTATGGAAGCCGTTGTCACTGTCTGTCGTACCCTTTATCTGGGTTAAAAGTTACAAACTCCTGCTGGACTTTGATGGTTGCATGAACCAAATTCAAAAGAATGCCGAGAATGCTGCTATTGCTGATTTTTTTTTCTGCTCACTCTATAAGGAAGGTTGTAGAAAAAGTGTCTAGTTTCGAAGGCAAGAAGATTGGTATTTATTACCCTAGGTTAAAGGAAACTCTGTAACTGTACAATGGCTCTCGTTTTGCTTTTTTCTTGTTTCTGGTAAATTGCTGGAAAGATTGATGAAAAAGGTAGTTTGAAATTGAACAAAGTTTTTTGGTTGGTTAAATTTGCTTCGGTCATCTGACGTTCGGTTGTTCTCCGCAACCGAAAAATACGCTCTATCAACTGTTTGCTTCCGTTTGCGTTTTATAAACCTTGCTAGTTGCTATCATTCTCTTCAATGTGTATAAATCTTAAGTTTAATTATTATCGTTAAAAATTGGTTGTTCATAAATCTCTGCTCTTATTTATGTGTTTGTTTTTTTTATTAGTAAGAATTAGTGTTTGTGATTTGTTGTAATTTTTGTATTGTTATTCCTAGTTTAGTTTTGTTTCCTAGCATCTAAGCCCTCATAGTTCTGTCTGGCGATTTTTGAGTATAAAAAAGAGTACGCTGAAAAAAGTTGCTTACTGTTTGCGGTAAAGCTAAGACGAAAGAAACAGCCTGTGTCGTAGACTGGTAGATACTATCACTAGCAGGGCGGTCACCCCAAGCAGGTAGTTCACCGTACTGGACGTCTTCAGTGGATGGTTGGCACTGTTGCCAGCTAGGATTTCGGCACGCTTTCGCAATCGAGCCTGTAAATAGGAAAAAAAAATCATTATTGTTAACGGTAATTCACTGTTCTCCCAAGTAACATTTTTTAGTCAAATAAAGAGATAAATTGAAAGATTCTCTGAACCATCATATAACTAACATAAAAAATAATTGGGCTTTATGATGGTTCTCAAAACCTCTACAAGACTAATTGGTTTTAAAAATGTTACTTGGGTTAAAAAGATCTGAAACACCTTAAAATGTCTCTGAAATCCCCGGGAACCTCCAAGTCACCTGGGAGCCTATGAATCAATCTGCTTTGAAACCTCCTGAAACACCATGAAACGATTTGAAATGCCTCTACCCTGAGGACCCCTGATGCTCATCTGTGAAGCCCCCTAAAGCTTCTATGAAACCTCCTAAAACGTTTGAAAACGTTCGGAGATGCGTTGAAACGCCTGTGAAACTCTCTTTAGGGCTCCCTGAAGCTCACCTGAGCAGCATGTGAAGATTCGTAAAAACCATCTGATACTAGTTGTGATGCGATGCTTCCTGAACACCTAGAAACACCATGAAACAATTTGATACGCTTCGGCAATCCCAATGAGGCCCTTTGAAGCTCACCAGAGAGCTTATAAAGCCCCATAAAACTTCTGCAAAACCTCCTGAACCTCCTGGTGTTCTGAAACAACTATAAACGCTTGTGAACTATTCCCTCTTCCTAGGGCCTCCTAAAACCCTTCTGAAACCTGTGGAACCACAATACCCCTTGAAACGCCTTTAAATGCCTCTGAACACTTCGGAAAATCCTTGGAAACTTTTGCAACTTGAAAACTCATTTAGGTAATAAAATTATTCAATTTTGGTACAATTTAAATAAATTATTTTTTGTGCACCTCCGATCAAGTTTCCTAGGTGGAGGTTCCAGTATTCTTGTCCGACCTTAATTTATGCAACCTTTTTATGTGGGAATACCATTATTAGTAAATGTTATAAATGACGATAACTGTAGTTACAGCGCCTGTAGACGTGTCACGGGTTGGCAGTAGATTGGCCTCAGTAAAAGATCAAATGGAGACACATGGGCGAACTAGATGGTTTTAAGTGGGAGCAATCAGAGATCTCGGAGGATTTTTAATGGGTTTCAGAGCACTTCATGTGACATAAATTGACGTTCGAATTTATTTTATGGGCATTTCAGGGAGCTCAATAGGCTTTTTGTGATTTCAGAAGAAGTTCAAGGGTTTCAGAGGATTTTTGAAGAGTTCCAGAAGACTTCGGAAGGTCACAAGGAGATTTATCGAGTCACAGGGAACTTCAGGGGATCATAGGACCGTTAGGGCGTTACAAAAGGTCTAAGGGGCTTCAGGGGCTTTTTAGGGGTCATTTTAAGGGGGTTCCAGAATGTCCCAAGGGTTTCAAGGTGGCCAAAGAGGCACTTCAAAGAGTCTCAGGGTGTTCCAGAGGGTCTTATGAGCGTTCCAGGAGTACAATGAGAGCTCAGGGCGTTTCAAGGCGGTCCCAGGCAGTTACAGGTGTACGAGGAGGTCTTCCAGGGGGCTCCTGAGATCTCTTGGTACTCCTTAAAACCCCCATAAACCGCCTTGAAACGCTGCTGAGCTTTCCTGTTCCTGGATTTTTTATATTCGTCTCCTAAAACGCCCCTGAAACCCTATGGAATTGTCATGGAACCCACTAAGACCCTTGAAGCGTGCCAAAGGTCTCCCAGTACCCCCTGATATCCCATGAAACGCCACTGAGAACCCCTGATGCACCCTGAGAACGCTTGAGCCCCTCGAAACATTCTGTGCCCTCTCTGAACGCCCTTGATTTCTCCCACAACTCTCCCTGAAATCCCCTAAAATGCCCCAGAGGCCTCCTGTAACCCCATTGAGACCACCTGAAACGCCCCTGAAACCTCCTAAAGCGCCCTGAGATGCCACCATAAATGCCCATGAGACTCTCTGAAACACCCCTGAGACCCTTTAAAGCGTTCCTGAGGCATCCTGGAATCCCCTGAGACCGCTTGTAGTGCCCCTGAGGTCCCTTGGAGCTTACTGGCAGCCAGAGTTTAAAATTTTCATTTTCAATGAGTACAATCAACGCGAATTTCGAAAATTCTAATCTGAGAGATCAAAATAAAATTAATTTTGGTGAATGAATTTTCTCACTTATTCATTCATTTTTCTGTCACTGGCAATTTTCACTGAGAAATATCACTAGATCGTTACTCCCGAATTTACTTCAAATCACCACAAAACTTGTGTATACATTGTAGATAATTAGAATGCTAACTATCTGCTCTATTGGTCCATTAAGTCGAATTGTGCGTCATGACAGGAAATTTAATGAAAAAAGGAGGTATACAGCTGGGGTCTCCAGTTAGCCTAGTGGTTGAGGCTATGGATCGCCAATCCGGAGACGGCGGGTTCGATTTCCGTTCCGGTTGGGAAAATTTTCTCGACTCCCTGGGCATAGAGTATCATTGTACCTGCCTCACATTATACAAATTCATGCAATGGCAGGCAAAGAAAGCCGTTCAATCAATAACTGTGGAAGTGTTCAAAAAACACTAAGTTGAAGCGAGGCAGGCCAAGTCCCGGTGTGGACGTAGAACCATAAAGAAGAAGAAGATTCAGATGACAATTAATGTGGCCCCGACTCCCCTGAAATTCCTTGATATCGTCTGGAACTTTTCTGGGACCCGCTCGAGCAGCGTTCCTGCGCTACTCTTGAGAAGCGTTCCTGAAGCCTCTTAAAACACTCCTTAACCCCTTGAAGTGGCCCTGAGACCCCCTGGAGCCTCCTTGAAATACCCCTGAGAACTCCTGGTATCTCTAGATAGCCTTGAGAATTTTGGATTGTCAATTCGGAAACGGATGGTTCAATTCCCTGGAAATAGTGTGTCATTGTGCTTGTCTCACAATGTACAAATTCATGCAATAGCAGGCAAGGGAATTTTTTCAATTAGTCACTGTGGAAGTGCTCAAAACACTTTATTGAAAAGAGGCAGGCAAAGTCCAGCGAGAACCTAGAGCAACGAAGAAAAAGAAGAAGATTTTATGGTACCCCCTAACTCCCAGAAACGCTCCTGAGATCCTTTGAAGCCACTGAAACCCCAACCGATGCCCTTAATGGCCACTGAAACTCCTTGCAACCAAGGATCGGTAAATTCGCCTCACTCCATTCATATTTACTCCTCTTAGCTGAAGCGAATCGAGAAAGATGCAGCAAACGGATAGTCGTGATCAAACACGCAACCCCATCACCAGCGGGAAGCGATGCGCAAGCTGGTTGACATGGATATTCGTGGCCGATCGTCGCAGTTTGGATCGCAAGCGAATGAATGAATGGCGAATGGTGACGAATGCTGGTGAGCGATCGAAGCAGCTATTATCATAACTAGAAGAGAATTTCTGCATGTAATGCATACGTTTTTAGTGTATTGTTGTTGAAATGCTAGATTAGCAAACAAAATAATAATCATTTTTTGAAAACTTCAAATATTCGTACGCGCAATTCACTCACGAATCGCATCACCTCTCCATCGCTTGCGATGCGAATGTGGACGAATGTTTAAATTCCATGTATGGCTTCCCACCGTTCGCCGGTGTTTGCTGTTATCGCTGACAAGCAAACACACAAACTAAAGCGACAACCGTTCGCTGCTGACTGTATTCGAGTGTGGAAGAAGATGAAAAGTGGAAATCAGGAACCCTGCTTGCAACGCCCCTGAGACATCCAGGCCCTGAATCCTGCTGAGATCTCCTGGTTCTCATTGAAACCTCTTTGGACCCCCTTAAATGCCCCTGTACTCCCCTCTGCTCTTCCCTAAACACATCTCCTGGCCGATGCCGATGCCATAGTCATCGCCATTACCCCGTAATCCAACTGAAGCGCCAACTAAACCTGTCGAAACGTCCTCAAAAGGCTCCTGAAATCCCCTCAGAGATTTTCAGAGGCATTTGAAGGTATTTCAGAAGGTCCCAGGGGACTTCAGAAGGTCACAGTGGTGTTCGAGGGAGTTTTATGGCCGTTTCTGGGGATCTCAGAGGAGTTTCATTTGGTTATCAGGGGCCTCTGAGCAGGAGAGTCTCAGGGGGTGCCTCACGAGGTTTCAGGAACGTTTTAATTATTTTCAAAGAGTCTATGAGGTGCTTCATTGATTTTTGAGAGGGTCTCAGGATCGTTTCAGGGTTGTCAGGGGCGTTTTAAGGGGTCTCATGCGGTCTTATGAGGGTTCAAGGGGCTTTCTGGAGCGTTTAAGCAGATCTTCGTGGAGTTTTAAGGGTTCACAGGAGGCCTCAGAGGATTTGAAGGGGTCCCAGTGGTGTTCAAGGGGTTTCATCGGCATTGCTGAGTGTTTCAGAAGATTTTCATCACGATTTCAGTGGCGTATTCGAGTATTTCAGTAGTATTTCAGAAGGCCTCAGCGGATTTGAGGCGGCCCGAGTTGTGTTCATGAGCGTTTCTGGAGGTCTCAGGGGGGAATTCCATTTAGTTTCCAGGGGTGCTTGAGGGGTTCTCAGGGGAGTCTCAGGGAAGTTTGAAGGGGAATCACGGGGTCTTAAGGCCGTTTCAATGATTCCCAGAAGATCTCAGAAGCGCTGCAAGAAATTTCCAGGAGGTTTCATGGGAGTTTCAGGAATTTCAAGGGCGTTTTGAGAAGTTTTTGGAGATGGAAAAGGACTTCTAGGGGGTTTCTGGAGTGTTTGAGGGGTTCTCAGGGATTTTCTGGTGGATAAACGATTTTTCAGAAGATCTCACGGAGTTTGGGGGTACCAGTGATGTTTTAGAGGATTTCACGAGCGTTTCTGAGAGTCTCAAGAGAGTTCCCACGACTAAAAAAGACTCTACACTAGGCTGCGGTTTATTTTTCAAAAGTTGTTGAAACCTGGAATTCGTAAGCTCTTTTGGATTCAATTGACACAAAAACAGAAACCTCTGAGTTTAAAACAAAACTATTGAGATTTAGAGGTCGCGCAATCGCTTCAAATTTGAATTTTCGAGTAATAAAAAGGTGTTTTCACTTCAAGTGCCATAACTTTCTCAATTTTCAACCGATTTTCAATCTAAGAGGCGTATCTCAGGGGGTTTCAAAGAGTTACAGGAGCGTTGTCAGAGTGTTAGGGGTTTTTCATGGGGTTCCCAGGAATTTTAAGGGGGTCTTTGTGGTGTTTAAGGGGGTTTCTTGGGCGTATCTTTGGATCTTAAGCTTCGTCGTGCATTAGGGTCATTATGACCCAAAACGAGATTTCAAGCATAAATATCTCTTTAGTTAATTAACTTATAGTAATGAAATTTTTTGAATTTTAATATTTTGCAGAAACGAAGCATTTAAAGCAAAAACATCTTATGGTGCAACCAAAATGGCGCCACAAAAAAAGTTACGAATAATGCATAGGGGTCATCATGACCCAGAAATTCAAACTCTTATAGAATGATGATTTTTTTTACCAATTCAAATGACCAATGCCTTGTTTGAAAGATAATTTCGTCAAGAATGTGTTGATATGTAGAAAAAGTGATTCCGAGAACATTGGCCATCGGGCATCATGTCAGACATGTGGTATAGCACTACATTTTTTCAGTAGTTGTGGAGTATCTCGCGTTCTGAACCATTGAGAAGGATACAGTCTTCGGAAAAGTTGCTCAGAAGGCTAAGAGCTTTCAAATAGGAAGCAATTTAGTTTGGAATCCAGCTGCCAGTTCAGTCTAAACGTCGTATATCTCGCGCTCTAGACCACTTAGAAGGATACTGTCTTCGGCAAAGTGGCTCAGAAGACTAAGAGCTTTCGCATGGAAAACAATTTAGTTCGAGAATCACTCACTGCGTGGCGCTAGTGTTCTTGGGAGCTTCCAGTTTAGTCTGAACGTCGTATATCTCGAGTTCTGGACCAGGATACTGTCTTCGACAAAGTTGCTCAGAAGACTAAAAGCTTTCACATAGGAAGCAATTTAGTTTGGAAATCACACACTGCGTGGCACTAGTGTTCTTATGAGCTTCCAGTTCAGTGTAATCGTCGGATATATCGTGTTCTGGACCACTTGGAAGGATACTGTCCTCGGCAAACTTATTCAGAAGACTAAGAGCTTCTGCATAGAAAACAATTTAGCTCGAGAATCACTCACTTCTTGGCGCTAGTGCTCTTAGGAGCTTCTAGTTCAGTCTATACGTTGTATATATTGCGTTTTGGACCACTTAGAAGGATACTGTCTTCGGCAAAGTTACTCAGAAGACCAGGAGCTTTCACATAGGCAATAATTTAGTTCGAGAATCGCTCACTGCGTAGCGCTAGTGTTCTTATGAGCTTCCAGTTCAATTTAAACGTCGTCTATCTCGTGTTTTGAACAATTTACAAGGATACTGTCTTCGGCAAAGTTGCTCAGAGAGACTAAGAGCTTTCGCATAGAAAACAATTTAGTTCGAGAATTACTCACTAAGTGGCGCTAGTGCTCTTGGGAGCCGCCAGTTCAGTCTAAACGTCGTTTTTCTCGCGTTCTCCGAATGGTTTTGGAGGCATTTGAGAGTGTTCAGAGGGTTTTAAGGTGCAGTCCTGTAAACACCCAGCAAAAATTTACATTTGCTAGCCGACTCTCAGTAAAACGTTTTCCGAATCTCAGCAATGAATTGTCAAATTGTTTTGTTTTTCTTTCGAGGCGAGTTCGCCACTATGTCAACATTGTTGTTATCTTGGAAAAATAATTATTTGCCGATTACTCAAATCTGAAAATCTCCGAAAAGAATGGAATAATGCCGATATTCCGGCAATCTAAATTGTGTCAAAGTGTGCGGAGCTGAGATTGAATAATAGTCCCTTGAATTCTGTTTTCGTCTAGTTCACGTCTATTTAGGGCACAACCTGAATTCAATTCCCGGCACACTTTCTGCGTGACGCTATGGTACATAGGATGGTCAAAAAGTATGATTTAACTGTTAGTATTTATTTGAAAAGTCGGTCAAATTCTTCGCAATCCAAATCAAATCAGTAAGATTGAGCAGAAAGTTTTGAAATTGAGATAGATGTTGCTTCAGAATTAGAACCGAAATATTTCAATTAATATTTTTGCCCACCAGATCATGATACGCTATCACAGTGCAACAAGGAAATATTTCTCTGTGTTTGTGCAATACGATGCTTTGTATGCACAAAATGCTTGCATCATTTCTAGGTGAAGACAAATGTAAACAAACATTTTACAGATGGGAAAAAGCGATTGATTTGATCAATTGAACAGATTTTGCTACATTCTGCAGCCGAGAAATCCAACTTTGAAGTGCCACAGAGGTGTGAGGTGTGAATTGGAGGATTGTTCAACAAGTGAATCAGAAGAAGTGAAAATTGAACGGTGATGAAGAACAATTCGGCTAGTTGCTGCTTTGATGCGGTTGCCTTTGTCGAACGCAAAACGAGAAAAAAATATCAACTCGTATGCGGAGTGAAATTGAAACGGAAAATTTTGCGTAATTATTCGATTTTCAGTGCTTTAGAGGGTGGTTATTGATTATTGATAGTCTACATATTTTTGCTACCATCTGATGAGCCATTGACAAAGGTAAGCTGGAATATCTGTAATTATTGGCTATTTTTCGTCTGCTATGATGGGAATTAGCGCATATGCAGAAGTACATTTCTACTCTAGTTCTAAGCTTCACAATAAATGTTGTAAAGTTTTACAACAGAATGTCCCAGTTGAAGCGTCATGCAAAAGAGCAAAAAAAGTTGATGTGTTGAAATCACTGATTCAAATTTCAACCATCGTGCAAGAAAAATGGCAATGTCACAATCTACATTTATTGCGACAATCCATCAAATGTGGCATAGATTTAGCGTAACTTGAACAGAACATAAACATGATCTAACACCGCGAATTTAGAGATTTTTATGCCTTGAGGGGTAAAAAAGTACGCAACAAATTTAGTTTCTGTTTTGTCACCAACAAATCATCTCGAGATAATGTCATAATGTGCATAAGTTGAGACAAGGGATAATCTCCGTGGCTGCTGTGTCGTTGGGTTTCTGTCTCGTTTGTCCGACAATTCTTTTCTCTGGTTGAAATGGTATCGATACATTTCAATTATGGAATGCTATTATTATGTAGAATAATAATGGATTATCAATTCAATGGAATGCTTCATAACAGGGTAAACCACAGGCTGTCTTCGATTCCTAGAAATTAATTTTAGTTGAATTCTATTTGAGGCTAAGGCCCGGTTATGCTTGCTAATCGATATCGAACGCTTTAATGTTTCTCGTTGATGGAATGATCCATATTGATGGATTGTTATTTGATAAAATAATATTGTCAAAGTTGCCAAATAGATTATCTAATTTTCAAGAAATTAGATGAGTTCTATTGTCCAAACATGTCATTGAACAAAATATTTGATTCATATACATACCTAGATACAACATCTATTGTAACGTGGGAAAGTTTTATAATATTTTTCCTCCAAAAATTAAGGTGCTATTCAAAAGCTAGCAATTTGTGCAGGAAGAAAAATGATTGATGTGTGTTCTTCAGTCTATCAGCGTAAAAAAGACGAATTTCGGCAAGTGGCGCAGCCGAATTGTTGTCATTTTGCGATCGTTGGTATCATTGCCAAACCAAATAACAGTGGCAAACGCCAGGAGCAATCAGTGTATCTCGTACCTACGTTCGGAGTGTCTCACATTGGTAGGTACAACTCCAGGCAGTGCAGTGCAGTAATAGCGGAAAGCATCCGGGAAATCATACCACAATCAGAGTTGATTCGTATTCTCCGGGGTATTTGCTTTGCTCGTCTCCGGAACGGCGCGGCGGCGATTCAATTTGGAAGTAATCTGCTTTTGTCCTAGCTGGAAGGCGTCGTTACCGTTGGTACAAGACGGTGGCGGAGGCGGCAGAGGACCAAAACGATGACGACAAATTTGTGTCATATGTTGGTGGGATGCACGGAATGGCATTAGTCTCGCATGTCTGGCTGATTTAATTCTTGGACGGAAATTGATTGACTCAATATGGTTCCGAAGCAAATTGACACATCTTTGGGAAGCATTCACGGGAAAGATAGGATAATCAATTGGAATTTTAAGATCTTTTCCTGAGATTAGAAGTGATGGCCTCCATTCTAACCTAAATTAATTCTAAAGAAAGTAAAGTGAAGAAGGAAGAAAAAAGAAGAAAGGAAAGAATGTAGAAAGAAGGAAGGAAGGAAGGAGGTAAGCATGGAAAAAGGGAACGAATGAAGGAAGGAATGAAGGGCGGAAGGAAGGAAGAAAGGAAGAAATTTAGGAAAAAAAGGAAAAAAAGAAGGAAAGAAGAAAAAAAGGAAGGAAGGAGGGAAGGAAGAAAGGAAGGAACGAAGGAAGTATGAAGAAAGGAAAGAAGGAAAGAAGGAAGGAGGAAAGGAAGGAACGACGGAAGGATGAAGAAAGGAAGGAAGGACGGAAGGAAGAGAGGTAGTATGGAGAGAAGGAAGAAAGAACTAAAGGATTATTGTATGGGAGTAATAGATGAAATCTCTTCAGGACATTCAAATAGATTTATATGCCTAGCATGCTGACACACTACATTGCTCTTATTGTGTGGAAACAGCATCCATTTCCTTACCATCTATTTTTCATAATCTCTTCCCGTGAAAAGACAAACATGCCTCCACAAATCATAACATGAAATTTAGAACATCTAATCTAGAAACTTTTGCTGGCACAATGCAGGGGAATAACTTTTTCATCATCCATACCTGGTACATTTCGTCCTCGCCGGGCGGATCCAAACACTCGAATTCACAGCATCGTTCTCCTACGCGAAACTTTTTACAAAACTGAAACGAAAAATAGAGAAAGAGAGGGAAAAGTGCTATAAGTAAACATTGAAGTGCCACTGCACCACGGTCACGTGGAGGATAATCTATTCATGAGAGATCGATTTCGACTTGGAGTCTCTGTACACTGTACATGTGGAGCCGTTTTCGAAAGGTAAACGGCTCCAACTGTACAGCAGCATTATTGAGAAAGAAAATATAACTTTTCGTCTGAAGAATGCTTACCAGGTACAAAGGACTTCTTATGGTTGCGAATGTTGGGTGACAAATCATGAACAATCGAGAGGAAACTTCTCACTCTTCAGCTTACAAAATGTAAAGGTATTTCCTCTGTTTAACGTTATGGTCATGTACACTCCTGATCAAAAGTTTGGGGTCACCCCCTCAAAAACATGTAAGTTTATATTCATTTTTAAGAGAATTTGGCAACTTTAGCTTAAGTCTACATACAAACATTTTTAAAAAGTTTCATTTAAATCATGTTCAAAGTTACTTTCTTTGACTTATTATCTTTTGCAAGAGACCTAGGGTTTTGAAATCGGACGCAAATTGGCGGAGATATGGGCCTAAAAATGACATGTTTTTGAGGGGGTGCCCCCAATTTTTGATCGAGAGTGTATAAACATAATGAGTTTCCCAGTTTCCCTATTATGTTATTTTAACAAAGAACGTAGTGTTTTTTTACGAAGTGTTAAAGAGTGTATATCTTCATAATCTCTATTTTTCTAGATATTTATTTGTGAAGGAATCGGCATTTTTTATTTATTTATTTATTTTATAGTGTCTTAAAGATTCCTTATAAGAAATACTTGGAGGGTTTTTATTAAAATTTGTAGGAATGTGGATTTTTTGAAGAAATCGCTGTTGAAAATTCCTAAAAAATATCTTTGCGAAACACCAAAGGAGTCTGTATCTTCTGAATGGATCTCTGCAGAACATTCAGAAGGAATTCCTGGATGAAATTTTAAATGGGTTATATAAGTAATTTATAATTAAATTTAGAATCTCTGAGTGAATCTGGATAAACAATTGGATAAATTTCTGTAAATATTCCAACATCTAGAGAAATTTTTAAAATAACTCGAAGTGGAAATGCCTAGTAAATGTTTCTGAAAAAAAATGAATGAATTGTTGAAATTTTTGGAAGGTGTTTCTGGTGGAGAACTGCTGGGAAAAAATCTTTTATAAAACAACCTTTGGAGGAATTTCAGAAATTCTGAATTTATGATTATAGATGAAGTTATTTATTTCGGAAAACATCAAGGAACATTTTCCAAAGGAATCCTCAAAAGAATGTCTGCCAGAATCCATAAGAGGCTTTCTTGAGGAATCCCTGAATAAATTTCTGGAAGAACTTCTGAATAAAACATAAAATTCATCATAGAAACTCTGAAGCAATCCATGCAAGACTTCCCTAAAGAATCTGTGTAGAAATTGGCGAAAGAATTCATGATAGATTTTCTGCAGGAATCTCTGGATGATTTTCTAAAGAAATTCACAGAAGATTGAGTCAAAGAATTCCTGATGAATTTGCTTTAAAAATCTCTGGACGATTTTCTCATGGAAACTTTGCAAGATTTTCTAAAAGCATCTGTGGATTATTGAAAGAATTTGTGAAGAATTTTAAGAGGAATATTTGAAGTAGTTTCTGGAAAAACTTCTCAAAAAATCACTTGAAGTTTTTTAAAGGAATTATTCTAGGAATTTCTTTCTAAAGATATTCCAAAACAATTCTAGGATTTTTTTCTGAAGGAATTCCTGGAGGATCTATGGAATTGAGGTTTGGAAAAATTTCTGGGGAATTTTCCAGAGAATTGAAAATAAAACTGGTGAAATGCTTGGAAGAATTTCTTAAGCGACCCATTGAATATTTTCCTAAATTGGTGAAATTCCCAGAGCCCTAGTGGAATTTCTAAAAATGTCCCTGGCATAATTTCTGAAACGAATCCTGGAAGGTTTTCTGTGGACCGAATCCTTGGATAAATTTCCAAAAGAATCAGTGGAGGAATCCTTGAAAGGATCCTAGCAGAAGTTTCTGCCTCTGGAATATCCCTTTTCCGTGGAATAATATTTTTAGAGCTTCTAGGATAAAATTCTGTAGAGATTCAGGCAATTTCTGAAGCAATCCACGCAAAATGTTCGAAAATGTGAAGTTTCCAGAGGAATCGCAAGTGCAATTTCTTAAGGTGAGAAAATTTCCGAATCAATCCTAGGAAGATTTTTTGAAAGAATCCGTAAAAAATACCAGGGTCTCGAGGAATTTGTAAAAAAAATATTCGAATGAATCTATGAAGGTGTAGCACTGAAGAAACTTTAGGAAGATATTCTGAAAATGTCTGAAGGACTGTTTAAAGGATCTTGTGCAAACATTTCTGAACGAATCTCTGGACGAACAACTGAAAGAATCCCTCATAGAGTTACTGAATTGATAGGAATCTCAAGTGGAATTTCTGAAGGAGCATCCCAGGAGATTTTTTTGAGCAATCTCATCAGAAAATTTCTCGTTGAATACTTGGAAGGCTTTTTTTTAGAAAGCCTTGAAAGAACTCTTGAGGGAATTTCTGGAGGAATCCCAGATAGAAACTCTGAAAAAAATATTAATTTTGGACGATATTCTAAAAGAATCCCTGCCAAAATTTCTAAAGAAATTCGTGCAGCAATTTATGTAGAAAAAATGTTAAATTTTTTCGAAAAAAAACTGTAAAGTTACTGAAAAATTCTATAGTAGATTTTCAAAAGAAATCTTTGGAAGATTTTCTAAATGAATTCGTGGTAAAATCTCTGGTGAAATATCTGGAGGAATTTCTGAAGGAATTCCTGGAAGAATTCAAGGTCATGGAGAAATTTCTAGAGATATCCTTGAAGGAAATCCTAGGATAATTTCTGAGAAAACACACAGAAGACAATTTGAGAGAGCTTCTGATCGAATTCTGCACGAAACCCTGAGGTATGTCCTGCTGGAATTACTGGGAAAAAACATACAAGAATCTCTGAATAAATCTTTGGAAGAATTTCTACAAAGCCACTGGAGAAATTTCCATAACAACGCTCTTTGAAGAATCTACGGAGCAATCCAAAAAATCTTAAGGAAGCCCTGGAGAAATTCTGTGAAGATTTTTTGAAGAAATGCCTAGGAGATTTTCGAAAGGAATCCTTAGAGTTTCTGTAAAAATCCGTGCAAGAATTTCAATATCAATCCTTAAAAAAAATCTTAAAAAATATCTAAGAAATCCCTGGAGGAATTTTTTGAATAATTCCTGGAAGAGTTTCTGAAGAAATCACTGAAAAATCTAGCAGGATTCACCGAAGATTTTTAAAAGAATACCTGGAGTAATTCTGATAAATCAGAAGAAGATTTTCTGTAGAATTTCTAAGATGATATGTGAAGCAATTTAAAAGAACTTTACAGAAGGTTTTTTATATAAAGAATTTTTAAAGAAGTTTCTATACAAAGATCCATAGGGTTTTCTGAAGCAACCTTTGGAGGAATTTCTAAAGGAATCTTTAGGAAAAATTTTGAAGTTGGAGAAAGAAATTTTTGTAAGACCCCATGGGTGAATTTCTGAGTGAATCCATTAGAGGCTTTCTTGGGGAATCCCCAAATCAGTTTATACAGGGTGTTAGGTTCCTGAGTGCAAACTTTTTAAAGGGTGATAGAGGACCATAATTGGTGAAAAAAATTGTTTTACGCATATAGTCAAATCTCAACCGTTACGTAGTTATTGAACTCCCCATGTTTTTGACTCATATTGCCTCAACTGACTATAACTTTAAAATGGTTAAACTTATCGCAGTTTTTTTACCCTTATTCGAAAAATTATTGAATATTCTATCAAGTGGCATCTTTGAACCGATTGGTTTAGTTAAATAACTAAGTTTTCTAGAGCAAATAGCCTAAAAGTTGTGTGTTTTAATTTGTTTTGCTCAATTATCTTTGAAAAATGCGTAATAATTTAAAATTCTCTCTTTGGCAAACATGTGGCCCCTGTTCCACTCTACAATTCGATCTTTGACATTAAACTTCTATCTCTTATCGTTTTGTTGCAATTTCGATTTAAACGTCGCATTTCAGATCATAAATTTGCAATCATCATGGTAAGCACTTATTTGCGAACATTTGAATCAAAATGCAGGAGCGTACGAATGCCAATGAATCTATACTACCCTTCAGGATCTTTGCAATAAACATGGCCTGTGCGGTATGGCGTCTCGTTTCTAAAGTGTCAATCCCAAGAAGCTGGCAGCGGTCGACATAGGGGGTCAAACGTTGATCCTCGCGCCAAGGTAGATTCCGCAGGGCAAAACGCACGAACTTCTTTTGTACATTTTCAATGCGAGCTGTCCAGGTGTTCTGGAAGGGGCACCAAACAACGACGGAAAACTCCTGTATTGAGCGCACTAGTGAGCAGTAGAGTGCTTTCAAGCAGTGAGGATCTTCGAATTCGTTGGCAATCTTCATTATAAATCCGAGTTGCCGGTTCGCTCTAGAGATAATCTCGTCATAATGAGAACGGAACGTTAGACCATGATCGAGGATAACACCTAAGTCACGAACTTGCTGTACTCGATCAAGAGATATACCTGCAAGAGAATAATCAAACGTTATTGGCTTCCGTGCACCATTTCTCAAATCGGGATAAAATCATTTGAAGCTCAATGCAGTCGTTGATGCATGTAACGACGATGTACAGCTTAGCATCATCCGCATAGAAGAGCCTTACTCCTGGCGGTAATATCAACGTCGCATCGTTAATAAACAGCAAAAACAGTAAAGGGCCGAGATTACTGCCTTGAGGTACACCGGACACGTTATTGAAGGGCGTAGATTGAAGGGATCCGATTTTAACACTAAGCGATCGGCCGGTCAAATAGGATCTGAACCACTCGACAAAATGGCCAGACACGCCAATTTTCTCTAGTTTCTTCAGAAGAATGGCGTGGTCAACTCTATCAAAGGCGGCTTTTATGTCCAAATAGATAGCATCTACATACCTGCTTCCCAGCATCCATTGCTTGCAAACACGTTGAAGTGAATTGAGACAGATTGGTGGTGACAGACCGTCTCGGGAAGAAACCATGTTGATCATTTGAAATATAGAGTAAAGTGGGGCAAAAGTTCGAGTGGGGCAAGAGTTTCTTTTGAAGTTTTTGAGCACAATTCAAATTATTTCTTTCGGGTGTCAAGGTTGTTCGAACCCTTTTTGAAAAAGAGTCTTTCGCTCCAAAAATTATGAAAATTGATCAATATTTCGAGAAGTTATGACAAAATGTTGGTTTTGGATCAAAAAATTGTAACATGCGATGGCCCTTCCAACGCATGGAATGAAATTTTAATGAAATCGAATTCTATATTTTATTTTGGGGCGTAACTAGGTATATTTTGAAGATGCTCTAGCATGTATAACTTTTTGCATAAAAGATTTGGAAATCGTATTTTACACATAGTGGGGCAAAAGTTCGAATTGTGGGGCAAAAGTTCGAGTCATGTGGCAACTTTAGGTATAAACCTAAAATTTTGCTAAATGTACATATTATCTCTAAGAGTGATGGAATTAGTGAGAAAATTCGATTAAAGTTGAAAAAAAAGTTGTTTTATCTGAATTTGGCGGAAAACTACTAATTTTTGGTGTAGTAAATTTAACCCTGATTTGGGTAAAATCCAAATCGAATTTTAAAGTGTATTCCAGTTCTTACATCAAATATTAAGTGGTTTCAGGTATTCCTATTACCAAAGTGTCAAAATAGTGTGCTACGATTAGCGAAATTCCACAAACACTAGATTCGAACTTTTGCCCCAGTGGTGGGGCAAGAGTTCGAATAAAACACACACATACAAAAAGTGTTGTAACTCAAAATAGAAAAGACATTTGGCGTAACTTTGTTCGGCAAAATTTTAGCTCATGGATGGTAGTATCACCACACGGTATTTATTTATTTTCATCTGCTTCGATTTTTTGAAATAAGTTGAGTTTTCAACTAAGGTCGAACTTTTGCCCCACCTTACTCTAATGCTGGCAACAGGTAAAAAGTGCATCATTTACTATGATTTCGAACACTTTGGAGCTGAAACGGAGGTTATTCCGCGGTAATTGCTGACATCACGTTTGTCGCCCTTTTTGTGAATTGGAAACAGAAATGAATGTTTCCAGTTTGATGGAAACTGCTGACATTGGAACGAGAGGTTGAAGAGCCTTGCCAGAGGTTCAAAAACCGCTGAACAGCAACGTTTCAATAAAACTGACGGGATACCATCTGGGCCGGCAGAGTATGAAAATTTCAGTTTACGAATCGCTTTGGAAACATCTTCTGCATCAATCCGAAATGTGTTGAAATGCATCACATCACGGGCAGTATCACGAGTGGCTGTCGCAACTTGAGCAGACGACGCGGCGCAACTGCTGAAGGTCGCTTTGAATTGCGTGGCAAAAAGATCGCACTTTTCAGCAATCGAGTTGGCTTTTAGCTCTCCAAGGTGCATTGAAGTAGGAAGTCCGTCTTCGTTTCGTTTGGATTTGATGAAGTTCCAGAGCTGCTTCGGGTTTTGGCGTAGATTGTGCTGGGTGCGGTAGATATACCGAGTGTACAGGGCCTTGTTGTAAACTCTATACTCCCTGCTAGCGGCGTTGAACAGCTGTTTCAGATACTGCGATCGACAATTGCAATACCGGCGTAGTGCCCCAGAACGACGACGCTTCAGTGACCGTAATCGTTGATTTGGCCAGAATGGCTTTGGAGGAGGTCTGGCCAGAGGAACATGGGAGGCAACTATATCGCAGACGACATTGGTGAAATAGTCCAACGCATCAATTGACGTTGTCGATCTTGAAGAAAAGTCTCCAATCTCGAGAGAGAAACGCAGCATGCAGAACAGAGTAATCGGCTCTTCGGAAGTCGTAACTAGCGACATCAAAGTTGGGAACGAAAGCAAGTGGCGCTATACAGCGAACGTCAACTTCATGCGGTGGGTGATTAGCGTCAATAGCCGTTAGCGGTTCAGTAGCAGCTCTGACGACACACCCAATTGCAGCATCATTTACGAGGATAAGGTCGTCCCCTGGAGTTCTCGATGACGTTGATTTGCATCAGTCCGTCCGTTCCGAATCTACGAAAATTTTTCTAAAAGAAAACTCTGGAGGATTTTCTAAAAAACCTGGGTGAAAGAATCCCTGGAAGATTTTGTTTGATTTGATTGAGTTGTCTTTATTAAAGAGACTTTCAAGAAATTTTGAATGAATTTCTTAAAGCATTTATTAAATCCGTGCAAAAATTTCTGTAGATTTTTAAAAGGAATTTCTGTGTTAGCTTCGGGAAGAATTTATCAAAGAATCACTGGAAGATTTTGTTAATGGAATTTCTGAAAAAAAAAATCTAAGGCAAAAGAATACCTGGAGGTATTTCTGAAGGATTTATCAATGGAGGAATTACTGGTGGGATCATTGGATTGTTTGTTGAAAAAAATGTTGGGGAAAATTCTGAAGGAAATTTGTGAAGAACGATCTGGAAGCATTCTTGAATATTTTCT
Organism: Aedes albopictus; assembly: GCF_035046485.1. Taxonomy (NCBI): domain Eukaryota; kingdom Metazoa; phylum Arthropoda; class Insecta; order Diptera; family Culicidae; genus Aedes; species Aedes albopictus. The sequence continues at coordinate 136,747,956 of NC_085138.1, read as the reverse complement.
AAAATAATTATTACTGAAATTCCAGGCGGATGATCTAGAGGATTTTCTATTGCGACCTTTGAGGGATTTCTAAAGCAATCCACAAGAGAATTTCTCCGGAAAGAAACCTTGGATGAATTTCAGATGGAGCTTCACGGGCATCGTGGCCATGCGGTTAGCGGCGTCAGTCGTCTAGGCGTTTCGTAAGCCTCGGAGTGTGGGTTCGATTCCCGCTCCAGTCGGGGAAAACTTTTCGTCAAACGGAAAATTCGCCATTGGGCCACTGGGTGTTATGTGTGTTGTCCGTTGTCTCGAGCCTCTGGCTAAAGACGGTGTAGCGTCCTTTTTTTTTTTTTTTTTAAATTATGATTTTTTAAGGAATCTATGGAGATATTCCGGATAAAGAACGAGGCAGATTTTCATTAAGAATCCTCAGAAGAGGATGTCTGAAACAATCCATGAGTGAATTTTTGAATAAACCCATGGGAGGCTTTCTTGAGGAATCCTTGAATGAATTTCTGTATGAATCCCCTGAGAAATTTCTGAAGGAATTGAAAATAGAATTCCTTAAGCGATCCATTCAAGATTTTCCTGTAGTATCTCTGCAGAAATTTGTGGAAAAAACCATGGAAATTTTTCCAAAAGAAATCTCTGGAGGGTTTCGTAAAGGAATTTTCAGAAGATTGTATGAAAGAAAACCTGAATAATTTTCTTTTAAAAAAATCTCTGAAAGAATTACTAAAAGCATTTTTTTGTATTTTTATATTTTTATTCTTGAAAGAATTTCTGTAGGATTTTAGGAGAAATTTCTTAAGTAGTTTTTGGAAGATTTTATCAAAAAATCACTGGATTTTTTTTTTGGAATTATTTTATAAATTTCTGAAAAAAATAGTGGGCAAAAGAGAACTTGGAGGTAATCCTGAAGAAATCCTTGGAGGATTAATCATAGGAATCTATGGAGGAATTACTGACGGAATCAACGGATTGTTTTTACAAAAATGGTCGGGGAAAATTTTGAAGGAATTTGTGACGAAGGTCCGGAGGGATTCTTGGAAGATTTTCTGAAGCGAGTCACAGGGTATTTTCCAAAAGAATCATTTGAGAAATTCTAGTGAAATTTCTTAAACAGTCTCTTTTTTAAATCTTTTTTAAATGAACCCTGGAAAGTTGTTTGAAGGACTTAATCCTTGGATGAACTTCTGAAAGGATCCTTGGCCTAATTCTTGAATAAATTTCTGAAATGTAAGATATTTATGAATTCGGTAAGCAACATTATGTAATTGTTAAATATATTTGCAGCTTTGAAGCTGTCCAGTTAGACGACTACAAAACTGTGTTTCGATGCCTCAATGTTACGCCAACAGTATCCCTGGAATATGTATCTATTTTCTTCGTAGGAAGACTTTAAAAAATGTGAAATTTTCGGAGGAATCCCCAGTTCAACTTCTTAAGGCTAGATCATTTCCAAAACAGACCTTGTAAGATTTTTTTAAAGCATCCGAAAATGAATTTCTGAGAAAATTGCTCCAAGAAAAAAAATATGATGATATTCTGAAATTTTCTAATGGATTGAAAGCTTTAAGGAGAAATTCATGGAAAAATTTCTGAATAAATCTCTAGACGAATTTCAAAAAGAGTCGCTAGTGGAACTCCTGAAGAATTTCGTGAAGAAATTTTAAATGTACTTCTGAATGAACATTTTTTAGCAGCTTCTGAAGCAATCCATGCGAAAAAAAGGTCTTTGTGGAATTTACGGAGGGATCCCAAGTGGAATTTCTGGAGGAATTTCTGAAGCAATATCTGAAGAAAATTTTCGAATAATCTTTGAAAGACTTTTTAAACAAAGCATGCAAAGAAGTTTTGTGGAACTTTCTGGACACATCCCGGAAGCTTTGAAATAAAATTGGAAAAAATTCTGAAGGTTTTTCTAAAAGAAGCACTTTCGAAATTTCTGAAGTAATTCATGCAGGGTTTTCTAAAGCAGTACATGATAAATCTTCTAAAAAATCTTTGTAAAATTTCTGGGGGAATCCATAGTGGAATTCCCAAAGGAACCTAAGCAGAATTTCTGTAATAATTCCTGGTGAAATTTCTAAAGAAATATCTGGAGGAATTTCTGAAATACTCGCTGGAGAATGTCAAAAGGAAAAGGAGCATTTCCAGCTCAGCGCACAAATCGCGTAGACGCGACCTTTCTCAATTCAAATGAAATTTAGCTCGTGTAAGAGCATCAGTCTCCAGTTAGCCTAGTGGTTAAGGCTATGGATCGCCAATCCGGAGACGGCGGGTTCGATTCCCGTTCCAGTCGGAAAACTTTTCTCGACTCCCTGGGCATAGCGTATCATTGTACTTGCAACACAATGTACAAATTCATGCAATGGCAGACAAAGAAAGCCCTTCAATTAATAACTGTGGAAGTGTTCTAAGAACACTAAGTTGAAGAGAGGCAGGCCAAGTTCCAATGCGAACGTCGAGCCACAAAGAAGAAGAAGAAGAAGAGCATCTATTGAAAATGTTTTTCATGTTATTTGATTCATAATATTCTTCACCTAAATGTAAATGGCGTATGAAAAAAACTGATATTTTTTTTATATGTAACTCGAAAATGTTTTTTAGATTGAAATGATGTCTTGGAAGATGTTGGGGGAAATTAGAAGGACTTTTAGAAAAAAAAAATACACTGAAAGTAATATTGGTCACGGATCTACTTTAGATGTCATAGCAATTTTCTAAAAACCTCACCCTTCGAAGTTTTCAATTATTTTCCGTAAAAGCTGGCAGGTGATTGCATGGTCTAATTACTACCCCTTGCCTACATTGTCTATTTTTTGACGTGGTGGGAACCATTCTTGCCTAAGTATAGAAGAGCACCTGCACTACCACACTACTGGAGTCACCTTCTTTTCCTAGGCACAACGACCCCACTGGAACAGAGCCTGATTCATAGTGGCTTAATATTGACTGAGAGCATTATTTTCCAATTGATATTTTTTTCATTTACCAGTCGCTTTATACGAAACGATTTATGCAATGTTAAACCCAGGTTGATAAATTTTGCGTCGCATAGTCGAGAATAATTCGCAAACATGGGAAAGGCGTACCTCGCACTGACTGCCCGGATCTTATAAAACTTCAGCTCCATCAGTTCGTAACCACCTTAGGAATTTATTGCGTCTCCACAGCCAACCGAACGGTCTCTCTAGTTTCATCCGCTCGACACGGCGGCGATGAACGAAGCAAACGGCGAAGAAAACTATTTCCTATGTGCTTGTTGTAATTTAATACAGCTAGAATTCTGCACCAGGAGAAAGTGACATTTCCTGCAGTGTGCTGGCGCCCGATCCATAATGTAGCAAATTAGTTTTATTTTTCCAAGAATACCTACCAACACCGCGCACCGCACCGACACGAGGCGTCACAAGAAGGAACGAGCATCCGTCCGCAATGTACCTACTGCTCTCTCTTCGGTTGTCGGAAATGTTTTTCATTTTACCACTTCGCCTATTCGATGCAACCGTTTTGATTGGATTGGAAATGCAGAACATAGCATTGGAGGGGAAACGATAAATTGAAATACCCCCCACGGCTCCCCGCCCCAGGACCACCCACCCCGCTCTCTTGTGGGAAATGCTAATTTAAACTGTGCCTTGCAACGACTGCTGGCCAGCCATGGGGATGATGGGGGAAAGTTGTGTTTCCGCTTTTGAACGACGACGACAAGGACAACAGCAACTCTGGGAGGAAATCGTTGGAATTCTCAACGGAGATTGCCCGGTTGTGTACGTGAGGGAGTCAACCACTTGTAGAAAGTTGCCCATTGCCAATGCAAATCTAATTTACGAATCAATGGGTGTAATTCTTTGGTACAATCTTATCTTATATAAACGGTGAGGTCGACATTGGATCAGTAACTGAGGAGGTGATAAAATCAACGAAATCTCATATGTTTTTACCTTGCTAAGATTATTTAGTGATTGCGAGAATTGCAAAGATCCAGGATGAAACCTTGCGGGACTCCTAAGGTTATACGTGAAACCACTTCCGACCCACCTCCGCATCGTAAACTAGTACTAGATTATCAATGAAACTTCCATGAATCTTGCTCAGGTAACCGGGTATCCCTAGAAGCAGGTACGCGTTCCTTATATCCAGGGTCAATACTGCACAGTAGCGAACCCCCTACTTTTCTCGGTGGTTTTTATAATCGAAGCGGCAGCGTCTATGGTCGACCTCCCTTTCTGGAATCCAAACTAGAGAGACCTTTTACACCCTCGATGTGCCTCAACAGTCTATTGAGGATGATCTTCTCGAGCACCTTTCCTGCCGTGTCGATCAAGCAATATGACCTATATGCCACCGGGTCTCCGGGAGGTTTCTCTGGCTTTGCTAATAATACCAAACTCAGTCGCTTTTTAACATTTGCAATAGCAACTTTCAAGACCAGATTCGGAACTCCGTTTAGAACTGACGCCTTACCTACGCTAACGGAATAAAAAATCCCGCAATTTCTTCATCCGTTGGCCCTGCCCGCATCATAGAGCCCCTCGTTGATACCTTTCAGCATCTCTGGCGACTGCTCTGTAGGAGCCATTACACCTCTCGTCTTGGCCATCACGATCCTGTAGGCATCGCTCCACGGATTCATATTTGCACTTTGAAAGAGAACCTCAAAGTAGACCTTTATGCTTGCCTCTATCTCGGTCTTTAGCGCGACTTTTGCAGCGGCGAACACAACCCGCCGCTCATTTCGCTCTTCCCCACGCCGTTGAAGAATCATGTCATTTACGAGAGATTGGCCCCCTTCCTTTAACCGCTACCTGCTGTTGGTGTAGTCGATACTGTAGCGAACCATCAGGTGATCGCTGTTAGTAGGCATCGTCTACTCTCCAGTTCGAACTACTTTCTAGAGCAGGTCAACAAACCTGATATCGACACAAGCCATATCGACATCTAGTATATTTAGTGCCTCTGGCAGGATCTGACACCGCTGATCCGTAGCACGATTCAGGCATTGAAGTCACCCGCTATTACCACTGACCTTCGCCCTATCAGCACGGTCGTCATGCAGCCCAACATATATGTGAAATGCTCGATCGACCACCGCGGAGGCGTATACCAGCTACAGAAGGTGACTCCGACTACCTTGAAGACCTCGAAGCCCTCGTAAGAAGTAGACAGTAGCTCCTGCATGGAATATTTCCCTGTCATCCATATCACCGCCTTTTTCCGGACCCATCCGCTATCCAGTTGCCTTTTCCGACGGGTCGGTATGGGTCCTCTATGATGGCGAAATCCGTGCCAAATCCAGCGACTGCAGTAGTTATTGGGCTGCGTCACAGTGGTTAAGGTTTAGCTGTGTTACCTGAACTGTGAGTTGTCAGCTGTGGCTGTGGCTCTTCTGAAAAGCGGGAACCTTAGGTCTCCTGTTGGTGCCTGCTGTTCGTGGATTTCCCGGGACAAATCAAGCACTTGAGATGGTTCGTGCAGCCATGTGCTTTGTACCCTTCACTCCCCCATCGCCTACATAGCTTGCTCCTGTCATGACCTTGCATGCAGTCCCATGACTTGTGTCCTGGTTCCAGACACCTGAAGCAAGCCTTCGGTAGCTCGTACGTGGTCAGTTGGCATGCCGGCCAGACCACCTTGAACTTCCATACTTTGACGGCCTTGTTCGCGTCCGCCACAGGCAGCTGTACCGAGGCCCCTGTGTTCCGTAGCCGCACGGCTGCGGTAGCCACCTGCACCTCGCACTGTTGCCGCAGTGCCCTAACTAGCTCTTCCACGTCAGTGATCTCGTCTAGGTTTTTAACCTTCAGATTCGCTAAGAGCCCTCACCCTCGCCAAGGACCTCTTCCGCCCTTGCGCTCTTTTTCGCGCTTGAGCTTGAGGATCATTTCACCTGTTCTGTGGCTTAGTTGGTTAAAGCACCTGTCTGAGTACGACTGCAAGTTCTAAGTTCTTGAAATCTTCCGTCTGGATTACGAGCGCGTCACCCTTTTTGCGTTTGGTACCTGTCTTGCCTACCTTTTCTTGGCCTGGTTTCTCTGGGCTCCTGTTCCTCCAACTTCATATTCCTCTTCTTTTTCCTGCCTACTAGGGTCCCTTCCCTAGCTCGCCCTAATCTGTAGTGGCTGAGGACCTATCGATAGTTGCAACCCCCTGCTCTCTTCCATCCGAGACAGGTCGGCCCTTGGGCCAAATTCTTCAGGCCCACTTTTCCCAGCTTTCCTAAACGCCTGGCCGGGGGCTGACTTACTGGCATTACTGCCGACTTTCGGAATTCGAGCACCGCCTGGTAGCTCCTCACCTAAAGGCTGTCTCACACGCTTCTGCGATTTCTTATCGTAATCAATCTCGTTCACCGCACTCGCCGAATTCAGGCCCGTTTAAATTCAGGGTTCTGCTGCTGCAATGGTTACTGTTGGCATAAGGTAAAAAAAATTTAAATTTTGGCTGAATAAAAATAATCAAAACAAACTCTGGTTTTTTTGATCAATTTCACTTAGAGTTTAACTTTTTTCAACGTGTTTCAAAAATTCTCGGATTTTGCTAAAACAATATTCACCATATTTGTACTTCGCTGTCAAATTTTCAGCTCAATCGCTCAAAGCAGAACAAAGTTACAGCATGACAAAGTTGGCCATTTTGTATGGAAAACGGCTTTCACTGCTATTTTTATGAACACAGCTGTATCTCAGAATTGTGACGTGCTGGAGCAAATCTGAGACCGGATTCGGATTCAGCGGCCGAAAATCTGTCAGAGACACATAAGTTTGCTCTTGAGAGAGACTAAAAGTTAATTATTGTTACGCTGTGTAATTGACAAATTGAATGATGGTGAGGTTATAGAACACACGACCCCTTATTCGCTAGGCCGGCGCTTTAACCAACTAAGCCACAGAACACGGAACGATTCTGCGGAATAGAAAACCAAACTTACTTCGAGTACACAGCATGTATATGTTCTGGAAATGACAGTGGGTCTGGAGATGTGAATAGATTATAGGGGTTTATCCACGAAGCAGTGACAGAGCAAGAGGTGTTAGGTAACGCTCAGCGACGCCAACGCCAACGTAATGGTTGGCTTGACGTGGTGTGTCAACGAGTGACGATCGAAAAACATTCCGCCAGAAGTCCAATGCTAGAAACATGGTCTCTCTTGTTTCGCAAAATCATGAAGTTTGATATGTCGCAAGCTAGGTTTCAGAACCGGTCAGAAACTGGCCACTTCCCTGGGGGCACCAGGTTTCCGGAACATCCGGAGATGTGACCAGTGTATCCGAAATCTCTCAAAACATGTACTAATTGTATTGTTTTGCAAAATCATGAAGTTTGATATGTCGCAAGCTAGGGTTCAGAACTGGTCAGAACGTGGCCACTTCCCTGGGGGCACCAGGTTTCCGGAACATCCGGAGATGTGACCAGTGTATCTGAAATCTCTCAAAACATGTACCAATTGTCTTTTTTTTACAAAATCATGAAGTTTGATATGTCGCAAGCTAGGTTTCAGAACCGGTCAAAAAGTGGCCACTTCCCTGGGGGCATCAGGATTCCGGACCATCCGGAGACGTGGCCAGTATATCCAAAATCTCTCAAAACATGTACCAATAGTCTTGTTTTGCAAAATCATGAAGTTTGATATGTCGCAAGCTAGGTTTCAGAACCGGTCAGAAAGTGGCCACTTCCCTGAGGGCACCAGGTTTCCGGAACATCCGGAGAAGTGGCCAGTGTATTCAGCATCTCTAGAAATATGCTCCAATACTCTTGTTTTGCAAAATCATGAAGTTTGGAATGCCGCAAGCTAGTTTTCGAAGGCGAATTATAGGTTGCACCTATATCTGATAAGGAGGTTACCCCAGTACTAACGGCCATAAATCCGGAACAACGGAAAAAATCGGAACCATGATACCGGTTCCATAAATTAGAAAGATTTTGTGATCAACTGTCAAAATTTCACAAATTTTCGTTGAGAAACGGCTGAGAATCAGATTTTCAAAGTTTTGAAATAGGGTGCAAAATGAGGCACAGGCACATAGGTGTTAAGAAGGCCCTTAAGGAGCTGAAAAACAGCAAGACTGCTGGGATAAGAACGATATTATGGTCGAACTTCATAAGCAAGGAAGCGAACGGCTACGTCAGTCAATTGTAAATATTTGGGAGGATGAAGAATTGTCTACCAGCTGGTTGGATGACCCCGTATGCCCAATCTACATGAAATGGCACAGAAGAGAGTGTGCCAATTACAGAGGGATTACCACTTTAAATTCAGCAAATAATATACTAACACGTTTACTTGATAAGCGGATGGTCATGGGTTAGATTCCCAGCATCTTCAATAAAATCACTCGTCAGCCGCTGGAATAGAAACACGTGAGCCCATCTGTCCAACACTATGGCCGTCTGGAAGCGGACTGACAACTGACCATCTTCTGAGCAAACACGCTCTAATACTCCACACCTGGATTACGGCATCCAACCAACGGCGTAGAACAATGGATCCCATTTTAGACTGATGAAGCAGTATCATGTGCTCTTCGATCTACTGGCCCAAGTAGAGAGTGCAAAAGAGGCAACGTCGTTGCTGATCTGAGTGTCGCGGACAGACTCAATATGCTCTCTCATCGGGAGCCAAACATCGGGAGCCAAACATTGAAGATGGAGGTTATGTTAAACCTTGTTGAACTGTGTGATTGGTTGAAGAGTATTGTTATCTAGGTGCTGCAGATATTATCAAAACTGTTGTTACGATATCTCCATTTGCCGCTGTCAAGCCGTTGAAAAGCGAGTAGAAGGATAAACATAGTGTTGAGCCTATTTTAGCTAATTTTGTAACAACTATCCATCAAAATTTCCATCGCGAATGGAAAATGATAAACTTTGAACACGAGAACAAAATCGGAATAATGGTGGATTGATCATGTTTACCATTTCCGAACAGCGTCGCGACGGCGTGTTTGACAACCGCGCTGAGAGAGGTGATTGCAAGAAAATTGAACGCTCGTGCGTGTTTACAAGCTGTGTGCCGGGAGTGTGTAGGTGTGTGTTAGCTAGCTTGAAAAATAAAACTGTTTCTATTCGCACCACCTAGTTGCTGATCCCAAAACAGAATTAAGTAGATAAAGTAGTTACACCGCCACTGTTCAAATGGGCAGTTGGCAACGTCGCTCTCGTGATGCCCAAGTTCCAATCAGTGCAAGAAAGGAGATATGTAGAAAAAAAAAGATACTGTCGCGTGTCCTGTTCAACAAATAGAGGTAATAAACTATAGAGGAAGAATGTCGCTGGCGTCGCTGCCGAAACATCTCTTGCTGGCGGAGATAGGCCGGGCTATAAGTGTCAAAGCGAAAAAGTATGCAGTTTGACAGATAGATACCCGACATGTTTGCGAGCGAGAACAAAGGGAACAGCAGCGACATTCGTCCTCTATAGTTTATTAACTCTATTGTTCAACAGCACATGCTCCTCGGTTTTGCGGACGATATTGATCTCATCGGCTTCGATCGTAGGGCAGTGGAGGAAGCTTATGCTCCTCTGAAGAGAAAGGCAGCGAGGATATGCTTGACGATTGACTGTAACAAAACGAAGTACATGATTGTGGGTAGACACAAAGGCTAGCTCAGTGGTTATAGTGCTGAGGTAGTGATTGATAAGGATGTGTTAGAAGTTGTTGAAGAATTTGTTTACCTTGAAACACTTGTGACATGTGACAATGACGTTTCTCGTGAAGTGAAAATGCATAATGTAGCTGCGAATAGGGCCTTTTATGGATTGCGTAACCAGCTTAGGTCCCCTATTAAGTAGTCAAACGCAAACGAAATTCGGTCAAAAATACGGTCACGATGCGTGTACGTTGAAGGAGGTAGACCGAAAAGCTTTCGGAGTTTTTGCGCGCAAAGTGCTGCGGACAATTCTCGTCGAGAAACAAGAAAATCAAGTGAGGTGCAAACGCATGAATCATGAATTGTACCAAGTGTACAAAGATGCGAATATTGTGAAACGCAAAGTGAAACGTATAAAATACGGCAGACTTCAGTGGGCTGGACACATAGTGCGAATATCGAAAAAAAAAAAGAATAGGGTATTTAGCAGGGCATTAGGTAGAGACAAGCGACTTCGTGATCGGCCGCAAACGCGCTGGCTGCACGTGGTTGATGGCCCGTTTACATATTTGCTAATTCTGAGCGACAATACATTTTCGAGCAGTATTGGCGTCAATGTAAACACTTTTTAGCTGACAATAAAATTAGCATGATAAATTCAGAAGCTTCTGAATTTGGTGCTAATACTAGTGAACAATAATAAGGATATTAGATTGTCCGACAGAATTAGCATCATGTAAACGGTATGCTAGACGAATTGTCAGATAGTTATGCTATCAGGCCAGTGTTATTGGCAGATAGCGAAATGTTTACATTACGATAGTTAGTTACCAATAGAATCGGATAATTTATTGCCCCAGATTTATGTCCCGTTTACATATTCGATAGTAATGCGTGACAATATTTTGTCGGCTAATTTATTGTGCGCTAGAATCGATTACACTGTCACTAACTATTAAGCTGCTAAATCTGGGACAATAAATTGTCCCGACTCTGTTGGTATCAAATTATCGTGATGTAAATACTACTCTGCCAGGCAATAACATTGGCGTGATAGATAATTAGCAGACAGTTCGACTAGCTCACCGTTTACACGAGGCTAATTCTGTAGGACAATCTAATAACCATATTATTGTCTACTAGTTTTAGTACGAAATTCATGGCCCGTTTACATATGTGATAATAATGCGTGACAATATTCTGTCGGACAATTTATTCCACGCTAGTATCGTTTACATTGCCGCTAAAAATTTAGCTGCTAAATCTGAGACAATACTTTGTCCGGCTGTGTTGGTACCAAACTATCGTAATGTAAACACTTCCCTATCTGCCAATCAAATTGGCGTGATGGCATAATTAACTGACAATTCGTCTAGCAGACCGTTTACATGATGCTAATTGTGTCGGACAATCTAATATCCTCATTATTGTCCACTTGTTTTAGCACCGAACTCAGAAGCTTCTGTTTTCATCATGATAATTTTATTGTCTGTTAAAAAGTGTTTACATTGCGCTAAATTGACGCCAATACTGCTCGAAAATGAACTGTCGCGTAGAATTAGCAAATATGTAAACGGGCCATCAGAAGCTTCTGAATTTGTCATGCCAATTTTATTAGCAGCTAAGAAGGGTTTACATTACGTTAATTTGACGCCAATACTGCTCGAAAATGTATTGTCGCCCTGAATTAGCAAATATGTAAACGGGCCATTGGCAGCTAAATTATTAGCGGCAATGTAAACGATACTAGCGTGGAATAAATTGTCTGACAGAATGTTGTCACGCATTACTATCGAATATGTAAACGGGCCATGAAGGAGATCTGCGAACACAACACATTCGGATAAACTGCACAGATAAAAATAATGAGATTTACACGTCATGTAAACTTCATTTTAGTCATGTAAACTTATTGTTATAACGGTTAACATGATATATCATGTTAATTTGTATTATATATCATGTAAACACTCAGAGTAATGCTGAATTACATGACATATATTGGAAGTTTACATAATATTTCATGACTTTTACATGACATGTCATTTTAACTTCTGTGATATTCCATGCTCCAATCATGTGCATCATGTGTCACAGAATTTCACTCTCTTTTTTTCGACCTGTGTGGAAGAACATCGCCCAAGCTCGACGAAGATGGTGCTCTACTACACGCACGGCGTTAGAGTAAAGTTACTTTGTAGCCAACGAGGTACCAAGATAGGTATTGTTCATAATGCCGCCTTCAGTGCTATCACAGATCTTCATTCATTGTCTGTCAATTAATGGGAATGAGTTCGTTATCAGGTCTAAAAGCATCTTGTTCGTAGTGAGAATAGCTTTATAAGAAAAATTACGACAATATACATCATATGAATAAAGCAGCAGCTGCCTCATAACAGCGAAAACTATATTAATACGTTTTGGCATTCTGTCAAAATATTGCATCCAGCTGCTGCACTGGAACGCGCCAAAGCCAATAACATTTCCAGAGTGCTTACGTCAGCGCATGAAGTTGAAATTCAGCAAACTGGAACTCGTACCGGACAAGAACCTCACATAACCTACATGTGTGTCACCATCGTAGAAGAGTAAACTAAATATTAATATCAGCAGGACTCTAAGCCTGCACCACCACAGACCGGGTCGCCCAGCGCAGCGCCCTCGAGGCAATTCAAAGCACTCGTCGTTCCATGGCATATTTCCTACGGCCGCCGGCGGTCGGCTTGTCTGGCATGGTTTTGAAATATAAGTAGACACCTACCACCCCCTACCCACTATTGCATTGCATTGTTGCAGCGGAGAGCGAGCGAGAAGGACGAGTTTAGTTTTGAAACGCATCGTCTCGATTCCAACTTCCGTACTTTTTGTGGCCACTGACTGACTGGCGGCTGGCTGCCACTCGACCATGGTCCCACCTGACACATTGGCCCCCGACTAGGTCCCTACCTCCTAGGTATGTACTTGTAGGAGGTGGATGTCAAGAGCGGAAGGATAGGAAGGAAATAATTTAATTCAGAGGCAAAGTAATTGATGACGTCCGCTTTGCCGACCGTTTGGGAACTGATGCACGGAAATGGAATGGGGGGAAATGGCGGCGAGACGTGTCGGAAGTGGTTATAAACGCTTTGATGTAATGGTTTTATATTACGTTATGGATTGAAATAATGGTGTTAGAACAAAACAAGTTACGACGCTGGTAGGAAAAAGGGATACTCGGTTGAGTAATAGTGTTTGCCATCCCGCATCAGTAACCCAACTGAAACAGAGCTTATTTTCCAGCTTAGTGTTCTATGAACACTTCCACTAAAAGCTTCTTCTGCAGATGACCATTTTGCATGTGTGTGTCATGTGGCATGCCCGAAGATACTCTATGCCTAAGGAAGTCGAGAGTGTCCCTGATACTCGAACTAAGCACATCACTCGATCCATCGTCGCCTTGATCAATCGTATCAGTTTATCCAGGAATGCTTATTCGTGCACAATCTACCATAGCTGGTCTCGACATGCCGATTTAAAATCGATGAACAAGTGACGTGTGGGCACGTTGTATTCGCGGTATTTCTGGAACACCTGGCGGATGGCGAACATCTGGTCCGTTGTAGCGCGTTCACCCATGAATCCAGCCTGATAATGTCCCACGAACTCTCTTGTGATCGATGATAGATGGTGGAATAAAACTTAAGAGAGTATCTTATAGGCATAGGCATAGGGGTTCCAGGTCACTGCGGCATTGAAGGGAATGAAATGGCAGACGAGCTTGCTAAAAGTGGTTCCAATTTACAATTTGTTGGTCCAGAACCATTCTGCGGAATATCAAACTGTACAATTAAAATGGATATGAAATGCTGGGCTGAGCAGAGGGTGATTCCAATTGGATGGATGTCAAAAATTGCAATCAGTCAAAACGATTTATAACACCAAACGCTTATAAAACCAAAAAGCTCTTAGAGCTCAACAAGAGAGCTCTATGTACATACACTGGCCTAGTAACTGGACACTGCCCGAGCAGGTATCACTTGAAAAATATTGGCCAGATTCAGAGTGATATCTGTCGTTTCTGTAATACGGAACGTGAAACCTCGGAACATCTGCTTTGCAGTTGTGGTGCTTTATACATGCGCAGGCAAAGATTTCTAAATAGTGGTTGCTTGCAACCCAGTGAGATCTGGTCTGCAGAACCTGGGAAGGTCTTGGGGTTTATTAATTCCATTGCACCTGACTGGGAGACGACGCGTCGTGGCAGAAGCTGATTACTTGACACATGGTAATTAGCTGGCTAGATGCGAATATCAAAACGGGACATGCCACAAAAGTTCAGCTTATTGGACGCAGTGGCTTAAATTCCCCAACAGGGGAGGGAAAAAAAAAATCTTATAGGCATCGCTCAGAAGTGTGATCCCGCGAACAATAACAGCTGGTAAGGATGGTATCGGAGCTGAAATTTTGAAGATGGTCCCGGAAAATTTGGCCACTTGTATGCACCTGCTAAAAGTCCGCATCTGGGAGACTGAATAACTACCGGGTGGATGTAAGGAAGGGGTCATTACGGTTACCCCATCTACTATAAAGGTGACAAGTTGAAAAGAGGAGTGCGAGAGCTTCCGAGCGATCACAATTCGGAATGCCGCCTACAAAGTGATATTCCAGATCAATGAGAGTATATTACAGGTGAGAAAGAAGAAGGAATGGCTATGTATTAGTAAGGAAAGAAAAATGTAAACACAAATAGTGACGTCACTATTTGACACGCATTCTTATGGGAGCTCGCTTTGCTTGTAGTAGTGACATGTTTTGCACCAGACACGGATCTCACGCACACGAGGTATCTTCTTCCACACCTCTATTAGACTCTCATTGATTCCAGATCATCTTTCGTCGTGTTTCACCCAAAGTTAATATCTCAGGATCCTGATGACTTAGAAAGATGTTTTTTCGGCAAAGTTGTTTGGGAGGTTTAGGATTTACTGCTGATGGATCGTTTGAATTGATATTACGCCACTAGGCGGTGTTAGTTACACATTTTCAAAAGCATACCCATGATTGGAATTTTTCCAAAAGTATTCAACAAGCTGTAACTTTTTTCCTCTCAAACATATTTTGGTTTAGTCAAATGGTTTTTAAAGACCAATATATTAGTCATCAATGTACAAAATTAATTCCATTTTTTTGGTACAATTTGCGTTTCTACTCCAACTTCGAATTAAGTCAACCAATCAAGCCCAAATTGTACCAATTGTAGCTAGCTAGTTGATGAACTAGCTCTGGAATTCCTCCAGGAGTTACCTTGGAATTTCTCCAGGAGTTCTTCTGGAAATCCTTCAGGAGTTCCCCTGGAAATCCTCCAGGCGTTCCTTTGGAAATCCTCCAGGAGTTCCTCTGGAAGTCCTCCAGGAGTTTCTCTGGAATTCCTCCAGGAGTGCCTCTGGAATGCCTGCAGGAGTTCCTCTGGAATTCCTCCAGGACTTCCTCTGGAATTCCTCCAGGAGTTCCTCTGGAATTCCTCCAGGAGTTCATCTGGAATTCCTCCAGGAGTTCCTCTGGAATTCCTCCAGGAGTTCCTCTGGAATTCCTCCAGGAGTTCCTCTGGAATTCCTCCAGGAGTTCCTCTGGAATTCCTCCAGGAGTTCCTCTGGAATTCCTCCAGGAGTTCCTCTGGAATTCCTCCAGGAGTTCCTCTGGAATTCCTCCAGGACTTACACTGAAATTCCTCCAGGAGTTCCTCTGGAATTCTTCCAGGAGTTCCTCTGGAATTCTTCCAGGAGTTCCTCTGGAATTCTTCCAGGAGTTCCTCTGGAATTCTTCCAGGAGTTCCTCTGGAATTCTTCCAGGAGTTCCTCTGGAATTCTTCCAGGAGTTCCTCTGGAATTCTTCCAGGAGTTCCTCTGGAATTCTTCCAGGAGTTCCTCTGGAATTCTTCCAGGAGTTCCTCTGGAATTCTTCCAGGAGTTCCTCTGGAATTCTTCCAGGAGTTCCTCTGGAATTCTTCCAGGAGTTCCTCTGGAATTCTTCCAGGAGTTCCTCTGGAATTCTTCCAGGAGTTCCTCTGGAGTTCTTCCAGGAGTTCCTCTGGAATTCTTCCAGGAGTTCCTCTGGAATTCTTCCAGGAGTTCCTCTGGAATTCTTCCAGGAGTTCCTCTGGAATTCTTCCAGGAGTTCCTCTGGAATTCCTCCAGGAGTTCCTCTGGAATTCCTCCAGGAGTGCCTCTGGAATTCCTCCAGGAGTTCCTTTGGAAATCCTCCAGGAGTTCCTTTGAAAATCCCCCAGGAGTTCCTCTGCAATTCTTCCAGGAGTTCCTCTGGAATTCTTCCAGGAGTTCCTCTGGAATTCTTCCAGGAGTTCCTCTGGAATTCTTCCAGGAGTTCCTCTGGTATTCTTCCAGGAGTTCCTCTGGAATTCTTCCAGGAGTTCCTCTGGAATTCTTCCAGGAGTTCCTCTGGAATTCTTCCAGGAGTTCCTCTGGAATTCTTCCAGGAGTTCCTCTGGAATTCTTCCAGGAGTTCCTCTGGAATTCTTCCAGGAGTTCCTCTGGAATTCTTCCAGGAGTTCCTCTGGAATTCTTCCAGGAGTTCCTCTGGAGTTCTTCCAGGAGTTCCTCTGGAGTTCTTCCAGGAGTTCCTCTGGAGTTCTTCCAGGAGTTCCTCTGGAATTCTCCCAGGAGTTCCTCTGGAATTCTTCCAGGAGTTCCTCTGGAATTCTTCCAGGAGTTCCTCTGGAATTCTTCCAGGAGTTCCTCTGGAATTCTTCCAGGAGTTCCTCTGGAATTCTTCCAGGAGTTCCTCTGGAATTCTTCCAGGTGTTCCTCTAGAATTCTTCCAGGAGTTCCTCTGAAATTCTTCCAGGAGTTCCTCTGGAATTCTTCCAGGAGTTCCTCTGGAATTCCTCCAGGAGTTCCTCTGGAATTCCTCCAGGAGTTCCTCTGGAATTCCTCCAGGAGTTCCTCTGGAATTCCTCCAGGAGTTCCTCTGGAATTCCTCCAGGAGTTCCTCTGGAATTCCTCCAGGAGTTCCTCTGGAATTCCTCCAGGAGTTCCTCTGGAATTCCTCCAGGAGTTCCTCTGGAATTCCTCCAGGAGTTCCTCTGGAATTCTTCCAGGAGTTCCTCTGGAATTCTTCCAGGAGTTCCTTTGGAATTCTTCCAGGAGTTCCTCTGGAATTCTTCCAGGAGTTCCTCTGGAATTCTTCCAGGAGTTCCTCTGGAATTCTTCCAGGAGTTCCTCTGGAATTCTTCCAGGAGTTCCTCTGGAATTCTTCCAGGAGTTCCTCTGGAATTCTTCCAGGAGTTCCTCTGGAATTCTTCCAGGAGTTCCTCTGGAATTCTTCCAGGAGTTCCTCTGGAATTCTTCCAGGAGTTCCTCTGGAATTCTTCCAGGAGTTCCTCTGGAATTCTTCCAGGAGTTCCTCTGGAATTCTTCCAGGAGTTCCTCTGGAATTCTTCCAGGAGTTCCTCTGGAATTCTTCCAGGAGTTCCTCTGGAATTCTTCCAGGAGTTCCTCTGGAATTCTTCCAGGAGTTCCTCTGGAATTCTTCCAGGAGTTCCTCTGGAATTCTTCCAGGAGTTCCTCTGGAATTCTTCCAGGAGTTCCTCTGGAATTCTTCCAGGAGTTCCTCTGGAATTCCTCCAGGAGTTTCTCTGGAATTCCTCCAGGAGTTCCTTTGGAAATCCTCCAGGAGTTCCTTTGGAAATCCTCCAGGAGTTCCTTTGGAAATCCCCCAGGAGTTCCTCTGGAATTCTTCCAGGAGTTCCTCTGGAATTCTTCCAGGAGTTCTTCTGGAATTCTTCCAGGAGTTCCTCTGGAATTCTTCCAGGAGTTCCTCTGGAATTCTTCCAGGAGTTCCTCTGGAATTCTTCCAGGAGTTCCTCTGGAATTCTTCCAGGAGTTCCTCTGGAATTCTTCCAGGAGTTCCTCTGGAATTCTTCCAGGAGTTCCTCTGGAATTCTTCCAGGAGTTCCTCTGGAATTCTTCCAGGAGTTCCTCTGGAATTCTTCCAGGAGTTCCTCTGGAATTCTTCCAGGAGTTCCTCTGGAATTCTTCCAGGAGTTTCTCTGGAATTCTTCCAGGAGTTCCTCTGGAATTCTTCCAGGAGTTCCTCTGGAATTCTTCCAGGAGTTCCTCTGGAATTCTTCCAGGAGTTCCTCTGGAATTCTTCCAGGAGTTCCTCTGGAATTCTTCCAGGAGTTCCTCTGGAATTCTTCCAGGAGTTCCTCTGGAATTCTTCCAGGAGTTCCTCTGGAATTCTTCCAGGAGTTCCTCTGGAATTCTTCCAGGAGTTCCTCTGGAATTCTTCCAGGAGTTCCTCTGGAATTCTTCCAGGAGTTCCTCTGGAATTCTTCCAGGAGTTCCTCTGGAATTCTTCCAGGAGTTCCTCTGGAATTCTTCCAGGAGTTCCTCTGGAATTCTTCCAGGAGTTCCTCTGGAATTCTTCCAGGAGTTCCTCTGGAATTCCTCCAGGAGTTCCTCTGGAATTCCTCCAGGAGTTCCTCTGGAATTCCTCCAGGAGTTCCTCTGGAATTCCTCCAGGAGTTCCTCTGGAATTCCTCCAGGAGTTCCTCTGGAATTCCTCCAGGAGTTCCTCTGGAATTCCTCCAGGAGTTCCTCTGGAATTCCTCCAGGAGTTCCTCTGGAATTCCTCCAGGAGTTCCTCTGGAATTCCTCCAGGAGTTCCTCTGGAATTCCTCCAGGAGTTCCTTTGGAAATCCTCCAGGAGTTCCTTTGGAAATCCCCCAGGAGTTCCTCTGCAATTCTTCCAGGAGTTCCTCTGGAATTCTTCCAGGAGTTCCTCTGGAATTCTTCCAGGAGTTCCTCTGGAATTCTTCCAGGAGTTCCTCTGGAATTCTTCCAGGAGTTCCTCTGGAATTCTTCCAGGAGTTCCTCTGGAATTCTTCCAGGAGTTCCTCTGGAATTCTTCCAGGAGTTCCTCTGGAATTCTTCCAGGAGTTCCTCTGGAATTCTTCCAGGAGTTCCTCTGGAATTCTTCCAGGAGTTCCTCTGGAATTCTTCCAGGAGTTCCTCTGGAATTCTTCCAGGAGTTCCTCTGGAATTCTTCCAGGAGTTCCTCTGGAATTCTTCCAGGAGTTCCTCTGGAATTCTTCCAGGAGTTCCTCTGGAATTCTTCCAGGAGTTCCTATGGAATTCTTCCAGGAGTTCCTCTGGAATTCTTCCAGGAGTTCCTCTGGAATTCTTCCAGGAGTTCCTCTGGAATTCCTCCAGGAGTTCCTCTGGAATTCCTCCAGGAGTTCCTCTGGAATTCCTCCAGGAGTTCCTCTGGAATTCCTCCAGGAGTTCCTCTGGAATTCCTCCAGAAGTTCCTCTGGAATTCCTTCAGGAGTTCCTCTGGAATTCCTCCAGGAGTTCCTCTGGAATTCCTCCAGAAGTTTCTCTGGAATTCCTCCAGGAGTTCCTCTGGAATTCCTCCAGGAGTTCCTCTGGAATTCCTCCAGGAGTTCCTTTGGAAATCCTCCAGGAGTTCCTTTGGAATTCCCCCAGGAGTTCCTCTGCAATTCTTCCAGGAGTTCCTCTGGAATTCTTCCAGGAGTTCCTCTGGAATTCTTCCAGGAGTTCCTCTGGAATTCTTCCAGGAGTTCCTCTGGAATTCTTCCAGGAGTTCCTCTGGAATTCTTCCAGGAGTTCCTCTGGAATTCTTCCAGGAGTTCCTCTGGAATTCTTCCAGGAGTTCCTCTGGAATTCTTCCAGGAGTTCCTCTGGAATTCTTCCAGGAGTTCCTCTGGAATTCTTCCAGGAGTTCCTCTGGAATTCTTCCAGGAGTTCCTCTGGAATTCTTCCAGGAGTTCCTCTGGAATTCTTCCAGGAGTTCCTCTGAAATTCCTCCAGGAGTTCCTCTGGAATTCCTCCAGGAGTTCCTCTGGAATTCCTCCAGGAGTTCCTCTGGAATTCCTCCAGGAGTTCCTCTGGAATTCCTCCAGGAGTTCCTCTGGAATTCCTCCAGGAGTTCCTCTGGAATTCCTCCAGGAGTTCCTCTGGAATTCCTCCAGGAGTTCCTCTGGAATTCCTCCAGGAGTTCCTTTGGAAATCCTCCAGGAGTTCCTTTGGAAATCCTCCAGGAGTTCCTTTGGAAATCCTCCAGGAGTTCCTTTGGAAATCCTCCAGGAGTTCCTTTGGAAATCCCCCAGGAGTTCCTTTGGAAATCCCCCAGGAGTTCCTTTGGAAATCTTCCAGGAGTTCCTCTGGAAACCGTCCAGGAGTTCCTCGGGAAATCCTCCAGGAGTTCCTCTGGAAATCCTCCAGAAGTTCCTCTGGAATTCCTCCAGGAGTTCCTCTGGAATTCCTCCAGGAGTTCCTCTGGAATTCCTCCAGGAGTTCCTCTGGAATTCCTCCAGGAGTTCCTCTGGAATTCCTCCAGGAGTTCCTCTGGAATTCCTCCAGGAGTTCCTCTGGAATTCCTCCAGGAGTTCCTCTGGAATTCCTCCAGGAGTTCCTCTGGAATTCCTCCAGGAGTTCCTCTGGAATTCCTCCAGGAGTTCCTCTGGAATTCCTCCAGGAGTTTTTCTGGAATTCCTCCAGGAGTGCCTCTGGAAATCCTCCAGGAGTTCCTCTGGAAATCCTCCAGGAGTTCCTCTGGAAATCCTCCAGGAGTTCCTCTGGAAATCCTCCAGGAGTTCCTCTGGAAATCCTGCAGGAGTTCCTCTGGAAATCCTCCAGGAGTTCCTCTGGAAATCCTCCAGGAGTTCCTCTGGAAATCCTGCAGGAGTTCCTCTGGAAATCCTCCAGGAGTTCCTCTGCAAATCCTCCAGGAGTTCCTCTGCAAATCCTCCAGGAGTTCCTCTGCAAATCCTCCAGGAGTTCCTCTGGAAATCCTCCAGGAGTTCCTCTGGAAATCCTCCAGGAGTTCCTCTGGAAATCCTCCAGAAGTTCCTCTGGAAATCCTCCAGAAGTTCCTCTGGAAATCCTCCAGAAGTTCCTCTGGAAATCCTCCAGAAGTTCCTCTGGAAATCCTCCAGGAGTTCCTCTGGAAATCCTCCAGGAGTTCCTCTGGAAATCCTTCAGGAGTTTCTCTGGAAATGCTCCAGGAGTTCCTCTGGAAATCCTCCAGGAGTTCCTCTGGAAATCCTCCAGGAGTACCTCTGGAAATCCTCCAGGAGTTCCTCTGGAAATCCTCCAGGAGTTCCTCTGGAAATCCTCCAGGAGTTCCTCTGGAATTCCTCCAGGAGTTCCGCTGGAATTCCTCCAGGAGTTCCTTTGGAATTCCTCCAGGAGTCCCTCTGGAATTCCTCCAGGAGTTCCTCTGGAATTCCTCCAGGAGTTCCTCTGAAATTCCTCCAGGAGTTCCTCTGAAATTCCTCCAGGAGTTCCTCTGGAATTCCTTTAGGAGATCCTCTGGAATTCATCCAAGAGTTCCTCTGGAATTCCTCCAGAAGGGGTGCATCGGGAATTCAATCACCAGTTTTTCGAGATTTTTTACGGATTTTCGGGAATCCCTTCAGGAGTTTCCCGAAACTTCTTCCAGGAGTTTCTCGGAAATTGCTACTGTAGCTACTCGGGAATTCCTTCAGTAGTTTCCCGAGAATTTCTCCAGGAGTTCCTCTGGGATTGCTGCTGAAGTTTTTCGAAATTTTCTTCAGGAATTTCTCCAAGAGATCCTGGATAATGTCTTCAGGACTTGCTCGGAAATTTTACAAGGAAACCTAGCGCCCCCTAGTGGCAGAAGCTCAAACTTAACGGTGAGCCAACAGATCTAATCTACTACACAACTTTGCCGAAGGCACCATATATCAAAACTATCAGAATTATGAGATATATATAAATTAAAAATAACGTATGGGCTCTAGCATCACCTGGCACTGGAATTTCGAATCATAAGTCCCATTATTTGTAAGCCCTTTAACAGCAAAACAACTTAGCCGAAGACACCAGCTTTCCAAAATCAGGGTGCTGAGATATATGAGATTGCAGTTTGGTTAGTGTTACATCTGTTTCTCTGTGATTATATTTCAGGATCCTGATTACTTAGAGAGTTGGTAGCTTTGTCAAAAGTGCTCGGCTGGCCAAGGACTTTCAGATGATGGGCCGTATTATTTGAAATTCTACCACTAGTTCACACTGGCCATACATTTGTTGACCGTGTTCACACGTGGAAGTTGTGTTCAAATTTCGTAGCATGCAAACTCAAACAGTTCCTTGCTTTATTTGACCATAAGACATCAATATTTCCATTTCATTTCCAAGAACATATACCTCATCGAAATGGATGCTTCCTGATCGTCATTCGAATCGAATTTGATATCGCATCTTGTACCCTTTCTTTACCCTTGCGCTTCTGTTCGGAAGATTGGATTCGAAAGGACAAATGTCGATACATAACCCGGTGGCAACGTTTTCGTTTGCATATGAATTTGATTGGTTCGAATAGTACCTAAGTGAAGAGCGACTTTGCCAGACTATACGGTGTTATTGGAATTGGAATTGAATGCTATACAAACTTATTCAATTGCAATGCTTTAGCGCACCTTTAAAAGGTACTTCATTCGTATTTCATATGGAATACAGAAGTTAAGTAACCCACACTATCATTGCATTGCTGGATGCAATTCCCAGACACGCCCTTTAGATATGACACCACTTCCAGAGCATGTTCCATCCTGCAATGTATAATGAATTCAATCCAGCTCATTCATTAAGCTTAACCTCCTCGTTACCTCGTAGTAGTTGGACACTGGTTCTCGTTCGGAGATTCATCTCCCTTTTGAATATACTTAATTTTGCTTTAATTATACCAATTAGCTATCATTTACATTAACGCCTGCCTCTTTGCAGTAGAGCACCATTACCACCACCACCATCACGAACGAAACGAAATTGGATTCTGGGTGGTTTTTATGTGCTCTGTTTTTCTCCACCACTGTGATTGGGGGAGGAAGTAAAGCGGTTTTCATTACCGAGACCAACATGTGCTTCGCCGTTGATTGTGGTTTCTGATTGCAAAATTACAATCCCGCGGTTTATGTAGGGCTTCCTTTACATCATCATTGTGATTGTTTCCGAGAACGACAAAACGACAAATAACAAGCTCATCCGGATGATGTACATTGTACAGGTTACATTTGGTAAATCCTTCTATGGTTTGGTTACAGCAATGGGATAAGGAAAATTAACGCTTTGCTATGTATGAGAAGTGTAGGACACATAACGATCTGTCAATCAATTGCCATTATCAATCAGGGAATCGCGCCACTTGGGCGGAGGCTTCTATATTAGTCTGTTTTCCACTATAACTCAGTCAAATTTAAACCAATTGACACAACTTTTGGAATGTGGTGAGATAGGTATATTATCTACCCGTGTACAGCATTTCAAGTCAATTGGTTCAAAATTGACTGAGTTATAGTGGAAAACAGACGAATATAGAAGCCACCGCCCAAGTGGCGCGATACCCTATGTATTGCAAAAACCTCACTTTTAATTGGACTTAACTTATCTGGAAATTCCCGGGACGAGTAAAGCGGTTTTGTTTTTACCAGAAATTTGTTATAAAATTTCGTACAGGCATTTTTACTAGAGATTCTGCCTCTTCATCATGATTTAAAGAAGAATGGTAGTGACGAAGATACTATATGCCCAAGGAGGCCAAACCAATTACATTAGGGAAAGTTCCTGAACTGATCGAGAATCGAGCACAGACACCTTCAGCATAGTCTTGCCATTTGCGTAGCTAGGGTTTTTTCCTGGAGGGGGCCCAGGGGGGGGCCTGACTTGAGATGAATTTTAAGCGGGATGGGCGCCCGATATGTGAATATGCAAATCAGTATTGTAGTTTTGAGTAATCAAAATGACTGTTTCAGATTTGTTCATAGTTTCGTAAACTATATGAGTCTACGAACAATTACTCCACGATTTTTTCCATAGCTTACTTCAGTGATTCCATCTTGGCTTCTTCCAGAAATTCATTCAAGAATTCATCTAGGGATTCCACTAGACATTTTTCGGAGATTTGTCCTGGGATATCTTTAGAGGTTCCTCCAGTAATTGTTCCAGTGCTTTTTTCGAAGTTTCCTTCAGGAATTTCTCCAGATATCCTTTAAGGTATTTCTGCAGGTATTCAGAGATTTCTACAGGGATATCTCCATATATGCCTTCCAAAGTTTCACTAGAGATTACTCCAATAATTACATCTGGAATGATTCGAAGTATTTCTGCAGGAATGTATTCCAGAAATTCTTTTAGAAAATTTTACTTAGAGATTCTTAAAACACTCCAAGAATTGCTTGAAAAATTTGTACAAAAAAACCTTTAGGGATCCTAGTATTCCTTCAACAAATACTGCAGACATTGATTTCTTCATTTTTTTATCCAGGAATATTCCTACAATAATTCTTCCAGGTATTCGCTAAGAAAGCTCTCCTGAAATTCCATAAAGAGTTCCTCATGGGGCTTGCTTCCGGGTTTCCTCATCGGGTTTCTTCAGAAATAACTTAAAGAGTTCCTCGAGGGATTCACCGGAAATTTCTTCTGTTATTCTTACAAAAACGAATCCCGAGATTATTTTAAACATTTCTAGAAGAACTCTTGTTGGGATTTCTTCAGAAACTCCGGCAGGAATTAATCCAGGATTTTAGGATTTCCTCAGGAATTCCAGCGGTTTCTTCAGTATTTCCCCTGAGAATTCTTCAGAAAATCCTCCTGGAATTCCCTCGGAAATCGAACTTTGTATTTCATCAGGAATGAATGTTGAGATTCCTCCAGGAACTCCTTCGGAAGTTACTCCCGGATTTTTTTTCAAGCATTATTCCAGGTATTCCTCCTGGCATTCATTCAAGCATTTCTGCAAGAGTTCTACCAAGAATTTCTCCAGGCATTACCCCAGGTATTTCCTCAGGAATTACTCCAGGAATTTATTCAAGTTTGGATCCAGGAATTCTTCCATGAATTCCTCCGAAAATTCTTCCAGGGTTTCCTCCAAGAATTAATCCAGAAATTTCTTCTCTAGGGAATCCTCTGCACATTCCTCCTGGATTTATTTCATGGATCCCTCTAGGAATTCCACCGATGATTGCTCCAGTAATTTCTCCAGAAAATCCTCCTGGAACTCCACCAGAAATTTCTTACTGAATTCCTCTAAAAATTTCTCCAGGAATTCCTCCAGAAATTTCCCCATGGATTCCTTCCAGAATTCCTCTAGAGATTCTTCCAGGAATTCATTCAAGGATTCTCAAGATATTAATTTAGGGATTCCTCCTGGAGTTCTTCTATCAATAGTTCCACGGAATTTCCCTAAGATTTCCTATAGAGATTTGTCCAGGAACTCCTCCAGAGGTTCTCCCAGAAATTGTTTTAGGGATTCCTCCAGGTTTTTTTTTGCAAGAATTTCCCCAGGGATTCGTCCAAGTAATTCTCTAGAAATTCCTCTAAGGATGCCTCCAGGAATTCCTCAAGAGGTAACTTAAGAATTACCCCAAGAATCCTTTCAGAAAGCCCTCCAGGAATTGATCCAGGAACTCCCATAGGAATTCCTTCAGAAATTACTACCGCAATTCCTTCAGGAATTCCTCCTGGAATTCCTCCAAAAATTTCTCTGGGAATTCCTCTAGAAATTTCTCTTGGAATTTCTTCAGAAATTTCTCTTGGAGTTTCTTCAGAAATTTCTCTTGGAATTTCTTCAGAAATTCCTCCATTAATTGCTTCCAGAATTTCTCTCGAGATTCCTCCAGGAATTCATTCAAGAATTCTTCCAGGGATAGTTCGAAGGAATTTCCCCAAAAATTCTTTTACAGAATAATCCAGGAATTCTTCTTGGGATTCCGCAAGCAATTTGTCCAGAACTTCCTGCAGGAATTTGTCCAGAACTTTCCAGGCATTCCTCCTGAGGTTTCTCCAGAAATTGCTTCGGGGATTCCTCCAGGGATTTTTACAAGATTTTTTCCAGGAATTTTTCCAAGAATTTCTCTAGAAATTTCGCTAAGGATTCCTCTAGGAATTTTTCAAGAGGTTTCCTGGGAGGTCCTGGGAGTTTCTCCATGGACTCATCCTGGGATTTCTCCAGCAATTTATCTAGAGATTGCTTCGGGAGTTCTTCTAAAAACTCCAAACTCCACTAGATTGCTCCCAGAGTTCTTCTAAAAACTCCACCAGGAACTCATCTAGAAATGTATCCTGAGATTACTCCAGGCATTAGTCCAGGAATTTCTCCAGGGATTCTTCAAGGAAATTCTCCAGGGATTTCTTAAGGAATTTCTCGAGAGATTCCTCCAGGAATTGATACAGGCATGTCTCTAGGAATTTATCCAGGGGTTCCTGCAGGCATTCCTCCAGGCATTCCTCCAGAAGTTCCTCCAGCGATTTCTATAGGGATTACTCCAAGCATTACTCCAGGATTCCTTCAGAAAACACTACCGCAATTTCTCCACGAATTTATCTAGAAAATCCTCCAGGGATTCATTTAGGAAATACCCCAAGAATTCCTCCCGGAGTTTATCCAAGAAATATTCCAATAATTCTTCCTGAGATTCCTGAATGATTTCCTCCTGAGATATCTTTAGGAATTCCTTCAAATATTTTTTCAGGAATCCTCCAAGAAATCCTCAAGGGATTCTTATAAAAATTTCCCCAGAAATTCTTTCCGGAATTTATTCAAGAATTATTCCAGGTATTCCTCCTGGCATTCTTCCAGGATTTCATCCAGGCATTTCTCCAGGGACTCCTCCAGGAGTTCTACCACGAATTTCACCAAAAATTACCCCAAGTATTTCTTCAGGAATACCTCCGGTAATTTATTCAGGAATGGATCCAGGAATTCCTCCAGAAATTTCTTCGGAAATTCGTACAGCAATTCCTTCGGGAATTATTCCAGGAATTCCTCCAGAAATCCTTCCAGGGTTTCCCCCAAGAATTAATCCAGGAATTTCTTCTCCACGGTTTCCTCTACACATTCCTCCAGGAATTATTCCATGGATTCCTCCAAAAACTCCACCGATGTTTCCTCCAGTAATTCTTCCAGAAATTCCTTCTGAAATTGCTCCTGTAAGTCCTCCAGAAATTCCTCTGGAAATTTCTCCTAAAACTCCATTAGAAATTCCTCTCAGAATTCCTCTAGTAATTTCTCTAGGAAGTTCTTTAGGAATTTCTCTAGGAATATATTCAGAAATTTCTCCATGGATTCCTTCCAGAATTCCTCTAGAGATTCTTCCAGTAATTCATTGATGGATTCCTCAAAGAATTGATTAAGGCCGCGCTTCCCAAACTCTGGTTTCGTGGCGCACCAGCCTCTTGCAGGCTCGCTCAAACGGGTTTGAAAAGCGAGCCTGCAATACGTTGGGGCGCCGCGAAAACCGAGTTTGAGAAGCGCTCGATTAAGGGATTCCTCCTGGAATTCATCCATGAATAGTTCCATGGAATTTTCCCAAGATTTCCTATAGAGATTTGTCCAGAAATTCCTCCTGAGATTCCATCTGGAACTTGTACGGAAATTTCTCCAGGAGTCCCTCCTAAGGTTCCTCCAGAAATTTGTTTCGGGTATTTCTCCAGGGATTCTTCCAAGAATATCTGTAGAAATTTCTCTAAGAACTTCTGTGGGAATTCCTTATGAGGTTTATTCAGAAATACCCCAGGAATTCCTTCAGAAAGTCCTTCAGGAATTCATATAGGAATTCCTTCAGGAATTCCTCTAGGAATTCCTCAGAAATTACTACCGGAATGTCTCCAGGGGCTCCTCCAGAAATTCCACCAAGATTTACCACAGGAATTTCTTCATAAATTGATCCAGAAATCCCTCTACGAATTTCTTCCGATATTCTTTCAAAAGATTCTTCAGGAAATTCTACAGGAATGTTTCCAAGGGATTCCTCTGGATATTCTTGCAGGTTTCCTCTAGGAATTAAACCATGAATTTCAACTCCAGGAATTCCTCTAGAAATCCGTCCAGGAGTTATTTCACGGGTTCTTCTAGAAATTCCACCAGGAATTCCTCCAAGAATATACCAGAAATTCCTCCAGGGATTCCTCTAAGGATTCTTCTGTGAGATTCCTCCAAGAATTCCTCCTGGATTTCCTCCAGAAATTCCTCTGGGAATTCTTCTAGAAATTTATCTTGGAATTTCATCAGAAATTTCTCTAATGCTCCAGGCATTACTCCAGGAACTTCTCCAGGGATACCTCCTTCAGAAATTTATCCATTAACTTTTCCAGGGAATCCGCCAGGAATTTGTCCAGAAAATTTTCTAGGATTTCCTCCAGAAATTCATCTTGGAATTGCTGAGAAAATTTCATAAGTATAAGTCCCATTATTTGTAAGCCCTTTAACAGCAAAACAACTTAGCCGAAGACACCAGCTTTCCAAAATCAGGGTGCTGAGATATATGAGATTGCAGTTTGGTTAGTGTTACATCTGTTTCTCTGTGATTATATTTCAGGATCCTGATTACTTAGAGAGTTGGTAGCTTTGTCAAAAGTGCTCGGCTGGCCAAGGACTTTCAGATGATGGGCCGTATTATTTGAAATTCTACCACTAGTTCACACTGGCCATACATTTGTTGACCGTGTTCACACGTGGAAGTTGTGTTCAAATTTCGTAGCATGCAAACTCAAACAGTTCCTTGCTTTATTTGACCATAAGACATCAATATTTCCATTTCATTTCCAAGAACATATACCTCATCGAAATGGATGCTTCCTGATCGTCATTCGAATCGAATTTGATATCGCATCTTGTACCCTTTCTTTACCCTTGCGCTTCTGTTCGGAAGATTGGATTCGAAAGGACAAATGTCGATACATAACCCGGTGGCAACGTTTTCGTTTGCATATGAATTTGATTGGTTCGAATAGTACCTAAGTGAAGAGCGACTTTGCCAGACTATACGGTGTTATTGGAATTGGAATTGAATGCTATACAAACTTATTCAATTGCAATGCTTTAGCGCACCTTTAAAAGGTACTTCATTCGTATTTCATATGGAATACAGAAGTTAAGTAACCCACACTATCATTGCATTGCTGGATGCAATTCCCAGACACGCCCTTTAGATATGACACCACTTCCAGAGCATGTTCCATCCTGCAATGTATAATGAATTCAATCCAGCTCATTCATTAAGCTTAACCTCCTCGTTACCTCGTAGTAGTTGGACACTGGTTCTCGTTCGGAGATTCATCTCCCTTTTGAATATACTTAATTTTGCTTTAATTATACCAATTAGCTATCATTTACATTAACGCCTGCCTCTTTGCAGTAGAGCACCATTACCACCACCACCATCACGAACGAAACGAAATTGGATTCTGGGTGGTTTTTATGTGCTCTGTTTTTCTCCACCACTGTGATTGGGGGAGGAAGTGAGATCGCAGCAGGCTGTGCTCGCGAACGGTTGCATTTTTGGATCGTCCGTCAAATTTTGCTCGTTTCCGCGTTTATCGATTCGGCCGGTGGAAAAAAAGTGAGAATAAGCTCAAGGTGCTACGCAAAAGAACAAAATTATTACTTCCAGAAGTGATTTTAGATGGTGGATCGGTGCTTTGAAAATAAACCAAAAAGAAGTGAAATGTGTTTCTGTTATCTTGCGGCTTGGATAACACACAGTTCCGCAGTACGTGTTATTTAGTTTTCCGGAATCCAGGCAGAAAGGACCATCCAGATAGCTATTTTGTCGGTTGTTCCGTTGCTGAGGAGAATGTGTGACCTGTGAAGCCTAGTGAATTTCAAGATTCTGTGTCTTTGTACTTGTGTGGATAAGAAGTGCTTCTAAATTACAACGTTAATGAAAATCACGAAAAATGGCACAACTTTAATTAAAATTTGAAAAAATGTGGAATTGTGAACTCAACAGCAAAGCTTCTACCAGAATAAGCTTTAAACACGCTTGCTGGATTCGGCTTTACCGAGGAGAAAACGATGGATGTCAAGGTCCCAACTTCAATCAAAATGACAGTAAATTTGGTGAGATCTTTCTGATTTTTTTCTATTTATACTTGTAAAAATAACTTTGAATTATAACGGGTAAATGTATGTAAGGGGGAGTTAACTTTTGATATCGTTTCAGAGAGCGAGTAAAGGCGCTTAAGCCTAGGCTTGAGAGCCAGGGCATATGGCAAAATACCTTTGTCCCATCCCAGGATTCCAGAGGACATGGAGTGGCATTAACATTCTTAGCAAAGTCACTCCCAACGTAGTTGTATATAATCCTACTTGTTACGGAACGGTTGGTACGAGATGTCCCCGTTTCACGGTTTTAATGAGGAATCTAGTTCGGAACTGATTCTCACAGTAATGCTTAATGACGCTGCACAGTAGGCCTGGCCGCTTTAATGCTTGCAATGTATCTCCGATGCACGGCAAGCATTAATAATGACAAGAAAAATTATGGGAGTAGTCGATCCCATCATTTTCCAGGATTCTTTCAATGAATGGCTGTGTATGTGTAGACTAGACTAGACTAGACTAGACTAGACCACTGTGATTGGGGGAGGAAGTAAAGCGGTTTTCATTACCGAGACCAACATGTGCTTCGCCGTTGATTGTGGTTTCTGATTGCAAAATTACAATCCCGCGGTTTATGTAGGGCTTCCTTTACATCATCATTGTGATTGTTTCCGAGAACGACAAAACGACAAATAACAAGCTCATCCGGATGATGTACATTGTACAGGTTACATTTGGTAAATCCTTCTATG
Source organism: Aedes albopictus (assembly GCF_035046485.1). NCBI lineage: Eukaryota > Metazoa > Arthropoda > Insecta > Diptera > Culicidae > Aedes > Aedes albopictus. The sequence continues at coordinate 136,717,763 of NC_085138.1, read as the reverse complement.
GTTTGGTTACAGCAATGGGATAAGGAAAATTAACGCTTTGCTATGTATGAGAAGTGTAGGACACATAACGATCTGTCAATCAATTGCCATTATCAATCAGGGAATCGCGCCACTTGGGCGGAGGCTTCTATATTAGTCTGTTTTCCACTATAACTCAGTCAAATTTAAACCAATTGACACAACTTTTGGAATGTGGTGAGATAGGTATATTATCTACCCGTGTACAGCATTTCAAGTCAATTGGTTCAAAATTGACTGAGTTATAGTGGAAAACAGACGAATATAGAAGCCACCGCCCAAGTGGCGCGATACCCTATGTATTGCAAAAACCTCACTTTTAATTGGACTTAACTTATCTGGAAATTCCCGGGACGAGTAAAGCGGTTTTGTTTTTACCAGAAATTTGTTATAAAATTTCGTACAGGCATTTTTACTAGAGATTCTGCCTCTTCATCATGATTTAAAGAAGAATGGTAGTGACGAAGATACTATATGCCCAAGGAGGCCAAACCAATTACATTAGGGAAAGTTCCTGAACTGATCGAGAATCGAGCACAGACACCTTCAGCATAGTCTTGCCATTTGCGTAGCTAGGGTTTTTTCCTGGAGGGGGCCCAGGGGGGGGCCTGACTTGAGATGAATTTTAAGCGGGATGGGCGCCCGATATGTGAATATGCAAATCAGTATTGTAGTTTTGAGTAATCAAAATGACTGTTTCAGATTTGTTCATAGTTTCGTAAACTATATGAGTCTACGAACAATTACTCCACGATTTTTTCCATAGCTTACTTCAGTGATTCCATCTTGGCTTCTTCCAGAAATTCATTCAAGAATTCATCTAGGGATTCCACTAGACATTTTTCGGAGATTTGTCCTGGGATATCTTTAGAGGTTCCTCCAGTAATTGTTCCAGTGCTTTTTTCGAAGTTTCCTTCAGGAATTTCTCCAGATATCCTTTAAGGTATTTCTGCAGGTATTCAGAGATTTCTACAGGGATATCTCCATATATGCCTTCCAAAGTTTCACTAGAGATTACTCCAATAATTACATCTGGAATGATTCGAAGTATTTCTGCAGGAATGTATTCCAGAAATTCTTTTAGAAAATTTTACTTAGAGATTCTTAAAACACTCCAAGAATTGCTTGAAAAATTTGTACAAAAAAACCTTTAGGGATCCTAGTATTCCTTCAACAAATACTGCAGACATTGATTTCTTCATTTTTTTATCCAGGAATATTCCTACAATAATTCTTCCAGGTATTCGCTAAGAAAGCTCTCCTGAAATTCCATAAAGAGTTCCTCATGGGGCTTGCTTCCGGGTTTCCTCATCGGGTTTCTTCAGAAATAACTTAAAGAGTTCCTCGAGGGATTCACCGGAAATTTCTTCTGTTATTCTTACAAAAACGAATCCCGAGATTATTTTAAACATTTCTAGAAGAACTCTTGTTGGGATTTCTTCAGAAACTCCGGCAGGAATTAATCCAGGATTTTAGGATTTCCTCAGGAATTCCAGCGGTTTCTTCAGTATTTCCCCTGAGAATTCTTCAGAAAATCCTCCTGGAATTCCCTCGGAAATCGAACTTTGTATTTCATCAGGAATGAATGTTGAGATTCCTCCAGGAACTCCTTCGGAAGTTACTCCCGGATTTTTTTTCAAGCATTATTCCAGGTATTCCTCCTGGCATTCATTCAAGCATTTCTGCAAGAGTTCTACCAAGAATTTCTCCAGGCATTACCCCAGGTATTTCCTCAGGAATTACTCCAGGAATTTATTCAAGTTTGGATCCAGGAATTCTTCCATGAATTCCTCCGAAAATTCTTCCAGGGTTTCCTCCAAGAATTAATCCAGAAATTTCTTCTCTAGGGAATCCTCTGCACATTCCTCCTGGATTTATTTCATGGATCCCTCTAGGAATTCCACCGATGATTGCTCCAGTAATTTCTCCAGAAAATCCTCCTGGAACTCCACCAGAAATTTCTTACTGAATTCCTCTAAAAATTTCTCCAGGAATTCCTCCAGAAATTTCCCCATGGATTCCTTCCAGAATTCCTCTAGAGATTCTTCCAGGAATTCATTCAAGGATTCTCAAGATATTAATTTAGGGATTCCTCCTGGAGTTCTTCTATCAATAGTTCCACGGAATTTCCCTAAGATTTCCTATAGAGATTTGTCCAGGAACTCCTCCAGAGGTTCTCCCAGAAATTGTTTTAGGGATTCCTCCAGGTTTTTTTTTGCAAGAATTTCCCCAGGGATTCGTCCAAGTAATTCTCTAGAAATTCCTCTAAGGATGCCTCCAGGAATTCCTCAAGAGGTAACTTAAGAATTACCCCAAGAATCCTTTCAGAAAGCCCTCCAGGAATTGATCCAGGAACTCCCATAGGAATTCCTTCAGAAATTACTACCGCAATTCCTTCAGGAATTCCTCCTGGAATTCCTCCAAAAATTTCTCTGGGAATTCCTCTAGAAATTTCTCTTGGAATTTCTTCAGAAATTTCTCTTGGAGTTTCTTCAGAAATTTCTCTTGGAATTTCTTCAGAAATTCCTCCATTAATTGCTTCCAGAATTTCTCTCGAGATTCCTCCAGGAATTCATTCAAGAATTCTTCCAGGGATAGTTCGAAGGAATTTCCCCAAAAATTCTTTTACAGAATAATCCAGGAATTCTTCTTGGGATTCCGCAAGCAATTTGTCCAGAACTTCCTGCAGGAATTTGTCCAGAACTTTCCAGGCATTCCTCCTGAGGTTTCTCCAGAAATTGCTTCGGGGATTCCTCCAGGGATTTTTACAAGATTTTTTCCAGGAATTTTTCCAAGAATTTCTCTAGAAATTTCGCTAAGGATTCCTCTAGGAATTTTTCAAGAGGTTTCCTGGGAGGTCCTGGGAGTTTCTCCATGGACTCATCCTGGGATTTCTCCAGCAATTTATCTAGAGATTGCTTCGGGAGTTCTTCTAAAAACTCCAAACTCCACTAGATTGCTCCCAGAGTTCTTCTAAAAACTCCACCAGGAACTCATCTAGAAATGTATCCTGAGATTACTCCAGGCATTAGTCCAGGAATTTCTCCAGGGATTCTTCAAGGAAATTCTCCAGGGATTTCTTAAGGAATTTCTCGAGAGATTCCTCCAGGAATTGATACAGGCATGTCTCTAGGAATTTATCCAGGGGTTCCTGCAGGCATTCCTCCAGGCATTCCTCCAGAAGTTCCTCCAGCGATTTCTATAGGGATTACTCCAAGCATTACTCCAGGATTCCTTCAGAAATTACTACCGCAATTTCTCCACGAATTTATCTAGAAAATCCTCCAGGGATTCATTTAGGAAATACCCCAAGAATTCCTCCCGGAGTTTATCCAAGAAATATTCCAATAATTCTTCCTGAGATTCCTGAATGATTTCCTCCTGAGATATCTTTAGGAATTCCTTCAAATATTTTTTCAGGAATCCTCCAAGAAATCCTCAAGGGATTCTTATAAAAATTTCCCCAGAAATTCTTTCCGGAATTTATTCAAGAATTATTCCAGGTATTCCTCCTGGCATTCTTCCAGGATTTCATCCAGGCATTTCTCCAGGGACTCCTCCAGGAGTTCTACCACGAATTTCACCAAAAATTACCCCAAGTATTTCTTCAGGAATACCTCCGGTAATTTATTCAGGAATGGATCCAGGAATTCCTCCAGAAATTTCTTCGGAAATTCGTACAGCAATTCCTTCGGGAATTATTCCAGGAATTCCTCCAGAAATCCTTCCAGGGTTTCCCCCAAGAATTAATCCAGGAATTTCTTCTCCACGGTTTCCTCTACACATTCCTCCAGGAATTATTCCATGGATTCCTCCAAAAACTCCACCGATGTTTCCTCCAGTAATTCTTCCAGAAATTCCTTCTGAAATTGCTCCTGTAAGTCCTCCAGAAATTCCTCTGGAAATTTCTCCTAAAACTCCATTAGAAATTCCTCTCAGAATTCCTCTAGTAATTTCTCTAGGAAGTTCTTTAGGAATTTCTCTAGGAATATATTCAGAAATTTCTCCATGGATTCCTTCCAGAATTCCTCTAGAGATTCTTCCAGTAATTCATTGATGGATTCCTCAAAGAATTGATTAAGGCCGCGCTTCCCAAACTCTGGTTTCGTGGCGCACCAGCCTCTTGCAGGCTCGCTCAAACGGGTTTGAAAAGCGAGCCTGCAATACGTTGGGGCGCCGCGAAAACCGAGTTTGAGAAGCGCTCGATTAAGGGATTCCTCCTGGAATTCATCCATGAATAGTTCCATGGAATTTTCCCAAGATTTCCTATAGAGATTTGTCCAGAAATTCCTCCTGAGATTCCATCTGGAACTTGTACGGAAATTTCTCCAGGAGTCCCTCCTAAGGTTCCTCCAGAAATTTGTTTCGGGTATTTCTCCAGGGATTCTTCCAAGAATATCTGTAGAAATTTCTCTAAGAACTTCTGTGGGAATTCCTTATGAGGTTTATTCAGAAATACCCCAGGAATTCCTTCAGAAAGTCCTTCAGGAATTCATATAGGAATTCCTTCAGGAATTCCTCTAGGAATTCCTCAGAAATTACTACCGGAATGTCTCCAGGGGCTCCTCCAGAAATTCCACCAAGATTTACCACAGGAATTTCTTCATAAATTGATCCAGAAATCCCTCTACGAATTTCTTCCGATATTCTTTCAAAAGATTCTTCAGGAAATTCTACAGGAATGTTTCCAAGGGATTCCTCTGGATATTCTTGCAGGTTTCCTCTAGGAATTAAACCATGAATTTCAACTCCAGGAATTCCTCTAGAAATCCGTCCAGGAGTTATTTCACGGGTTCTTCTAGAAATTCCACCAGGAATTCCTCCAAGAATATACCAGAAATTCCTCCAGGGATTCCTCTAAGGATTCTTCTGTGAGATTCCTCCAAGAATTCCTCCTGGATTTCCTCCAGAAATTCCTCTGGGAATTCTTCTAGAAATTTATCTTGGAATTTCATCAGAAATTTCTCTAATGCTCCAGGCATTACTCCAGGAACTTCTCCAGGGATACCTCCTTCAGAAATTTATCCATTAACTTTTCCAGGGAATCCGCCAGGAATTTGTCCAGAAAATTTTCTAGGATTTCCTCCAGAAATTCATCTTGGAATTGCTGAGAAAATTTGCTTTTGATTTCACAAAAAAAAAGTGTCTATGATGCCTTGTTCTTGAGTTATGATTTTTTGAAAGTAGGTGGTGTATATGGAAAATGTTTGTTTTTCACTGAAGTTTTCCGGAAAATTAGGCGACCCTGATTTTTTTCAATTTAGTTTTTCAAATATATGTATATGATCCCTACCTAATTTCATTAACATTCAGAACCTTTTTACCAATTTGTACGATAATAAAAAAAATCCCCTAATTCTCCAGGCATTAGTCCAGGAACTTTTCCAGAGATTCCGCATGGAATTTTTCCAGAAGGTTCTCCCGGATTTCCTCCAGAAATACATCTAGGTATTCCTCCTGTGATTTCTTGAAGAATTCCTCTAGGGATTCCTCCAGGAATGCATATAGGTATTCCTCCTGTGATTTCTTGAAGAATTCCAGAAATTCCTCCAAGGATTCATCTAAAAATTTTTCCAGTAATTTTTACAGGGATTTCTGATGCGGATTCTTCAGATTTTTTCCCTGAAATTCCTAGTATAATTGCTCTTCGGATTCCTCCGGAAATTCATCCAGGGATTCCTCCTGGTATACTTTTAAAAACTCCAGGGATTCCTGCAGGTATTGCTCCGAAAATTCTTGTAATGATTTCTTCCGAAATTTCTCTCCGGATTTTTTTTTAATTTATTCAGCGGTTAGTTCAAAAATTACAGTATTCCGTTCATAATGTTTTTCAGGGATTCACCCCAGGGTTTTTTTTAGGATTACTTGTACTTTGAAGGATTTCTAGAGGGATTCCTCCAGCGTTTTGTATTGAAATTCTTTTAGATAATTTTAGAGGGACATCGAAGCCAAGAAATTCTCCAAGAAGTCATCCAGGAATTCTTTCACAATTATCTCATGAATACCAAGTCTTTTACGAGTCCTATCATGAATACCTTTAAGATTACGATTACTTGCAGCATCAGCTTTTCAATATATTGAAACTTCCTCAATGACCATTTGAATTTGTACGTTGTTTGATAGACGCAAAATTACCCCTGGCCCACGAAATAAAAGAAATTAATAGTGACCGACTAGAAATCACCTCCAGCATGGTTTTAATGAATACACTCGCGTTTGCGCTTCAGCTATGTGGATCATTTCTTATTATGTGACATCTATTCTCACTAGGAATTCAAAAACTTTTGCTGGAATTCCATTGCAAATTCAACCAGATTTCTTTTCCCACATGATACTTGATTTCCATAAAGAAGCACTTAACCATATTTTGCAGTAATGCTGCTAGAAAATTCAAAGATTCTTAAAGATACCCATCCAGGAATTCCTGGAAATTATCATTTAGATTTAATTTCTCAGTGATTTAAAAAGAAGATGTACAATGTATTGCTTTTTGTATATTTCGGATTATATAATATTTCTTAACAAAACTAACTAATTACATAGACCATTTTGGACAATGATCTTGTAAAGAGTGACAAGTTGAGAATTGTCTTCAATAACTGTCAATTTAAACACATATTATGCCAAATAAATGTCTATTATAGATGTGGAGGGGTGGGGGGGGGGGGGGGTGGTTGGGGTTTGGCGGATTCTGGGGGGAGGCCTGGCCCCCTGCCTCCCCCCTCTAGCTACGCCAAGAGTCTTGCTGAAAACCCGTGCGTTTATCGCTCTGGCTACTGGTACATTGACGAGCATTAAACAAGGAATTCAACCTGAACAAACCTACCTGCAGTATAGATAGATTCTGTCTTCTGTTAGGATTCCTATCAACTTCCGTGCAAACAATTGCACCAAGTGCCAATGGCAACTCTCTTTGTCAACATCGAATCACACCGCTCTCCTACCCAATTGTTGGGATCGTGACATACTACCAGCGCGAGTGAAGATATGAACTACCAACAAACCGACCATCAACCGACCGCTATTAGATGGACAAAGGTGCAGCTTCATCGTCGTGGCTACCATTCATTTTATCGCTGTCATCCGTTATCGCTCTTCTACCTTTCCGTTCGTCCCCTGTGGATCCTTGGTCACACACAGGATATCCTCACAGCAGAAGATACAAACCCATTTCCCACATGGCGCGAGCGAGCAAGTATTGCAATTGTTTGCCGTTGCAATTTACCTCCAACGACGACGGACCGCTACCGGGGTCCGGGGGCCGGGGGGACGTTTGTGCGATACGCTCTGGTGAGTTTATTTGAACACTTGCCATCATCATGAAACAAACGCAGCCATCCAAATGCTGTTTACACTGGGGGATTAAGTTGCAATTGAGCTACGCAAACAGCGGCAAGCGAGTAATTTGAAATTATTGGAAGATGTCTTCTTGCAGTGGGGGATCCTGACAATTTGTTACTCTACGAGCCTACTGGATTTTTGCCCAACTGCTCTATGTTGTCGAACATATTACAGAATTTCCTTAATCCAATCGGCAAGTAAACCCACCATTCCTAGAAAGAAAATCCCATCATCCCTTCTCGCAAAGCCTAATGGAGATCAGCGAAATAGATAGATTCGTTTTATTCTTCACCGTACCGGCGCAAAGTTTTTCCCCTTGGATGGATAAATTTCCGTGATTCAAGATAACATTCGAGATAGCAAGCATCGGTGTCAGTGGCAGACATCTACCCTGGTGAGTTTGCTATACCTGCGAAAGATGGACGAGCGGGAAATGACAACGATAAAGTTTGTCTCTGTAGCTCGCTCAAGATTTTTGTAACTCTAGACTTTGGAAGAAGATGGATCATTCAGGATTGTGGTAGATACACAAACTGTTGCCATTGGTGCATAAATTAAGCTCAATTACGTTTTATTGGGAAAGCTAATAGGCCAAGCGACTTTAAATAATCCTCGTTTCTATTCGCGTTGTGCCAATAGCATCCCTAAACTGTTGAACAGTTTCTAAAAATCTATTAATCTAAATCTACATCTATCTATCTATGGTCATATTTTTCCATACAAACTCGATTATTTTTTGAATCAACTGTGGTGCATAATTGATCGGACAAACGCCGTTTTTCATTTGCTGATTTTGCTGTAACTATGATTTGCCTTGATGGATTGAGCTCAATTCCTGATATTGAACTACAAATATGCTGAATTTTACTTACTTGAAATACAGAATGTCTGCGTTCAAAGGTCACCGACTTTCGGTTGTTCACAACCACCACCTCAGTTTTATGGTGAGCCAACTCCAGTTTCCTGGATCTCATCCACGCCTCCACAACTTACTGACTCAATAGGCAGTAGTCAACTTCACTTCTTCGATCGATTCACCGTAGACTTCCAGCGTAATGTCGTCAGCAAAGCCAACGATCTCCATCCCCACCGGGAACTCTATCCTCGACACCTCGTCGTAGATGACGTTCCATAACACCGGACCCAAGATTAACCTTGTCTGACTCCTGAGGTTATGTGAAAGCACACCTCTGTACAGGTACCCGGGTATCTTCAGATGATACCAGACGCAGGAGCACATCGGCAATAGTCGCCCAACTAGCGCTATTGAACGCGTTCCTTACATCCAGAGTCACTACTGCACAGTAGCCAATCCCCCTTCTCTTACGCTGGAGCGCTATCTCGGCGGTATTTGTAACCGACAGGATAGCATCTACGGTCGACCTCCCCTTCCGGAAGCCTGGCTGCTCGAGAGACCATATACAGGTGAGAGCCCTGACGGCGGAGACGACTTTCCAATATAAAACCTGGACGAGATCACCGACGCAGAGGAGCTCACAGCCACACTAAAGCAGCCGTGCGAGGTAGATCCGCCTGAGAAAGGGTCCGGCAGTGCCAGGTCTTCAAGAAAGCCGCAGTGAACAAATCACAGTGCAGGTAACGCAGCTGAACCTGAACCTCAGCAGCTCAGCAACTGCTTTGTCAGGCGGTTTCTGAGTGGGAGACGGATATCGCCATCATAGCGGACCCATATCGAGTACTCGTCGCTAACGGCAACTGGGTCGCGGATGGGACCAGAAAAATAGCGGCGATATGGAAGACGAGTAAATATTCCGTCCAGGAGTTGGTGTCTTCTACCTACGAGGGCTTCGTGGTCGCCAAAGTAAACGGGGTCATATTCTGTAGCTGTTATGCGCCCTCGCGGTAGCTGATCGAGCAGTTCACGTAAATGCTGGACCTCATATCGACCGTGCTAATAGGGTAAAGGCCGGTAATAGCGGGTGACTTTAATGCCTGGGCCGTGGAATGAAGAAGCCGTTTCACGAACCAGTGCGGTCAGATCCTGCTAGAGACACTGGCCATCTTAGATGTCGACTTGGCTAAGAGTACCTATAGTCGAAACGGAGCGGAGTCAATTATTGACGTGGCCTTTCGTAGTCCTGGCCTAACAAGTAGTTCGAACTGGAGAGTAGACGACAGCTACACTCACAGCGATCATGTAGTGGTTTGCTACAATACCGACTACAACAACAGCAGGCAGCGAGTAGAAGAAGAGGCGGCTAGGCCAAGGCCAAGCCCTCGCAGGTGGATGACATCATACTTTGACGAAGGGGTATTTAGGGAGGCGTTCCGCCGTGAGCGCAACTTACTTGGTTGACGGCGACGAGCTGGTAGCGGTGCTCTCATGCGATGCGACCATGCCTAGACGAGTCCACCCTAGAAATGGGAGACCACCGGTTTACTGCTGGAGTCAAGTGATTGCGGACCTGCGCCGTCCCTGTCTACGGGATGCAGCGAGCACGACCAGAGAAAAAGCGAAACGAACGACGGGTGGTGTTCGCCGCTACAATCTCCAAAGATGTTGAGGGATCATCAAAGGGTTTTTTCGCGTCATGATCCTAGTGCTTGGCCTCCTTTCGTAGGACAGCCGGGGACTGGCGCCTGGCGATGAGGAGAGGGTCACCGATATGGAACTTGCGGGGATAGCGTCCCTTAGCGTTGGTAAGGCCCCAGGTCCGGACGGATTTCCGAACCTGGCCTTAAAAGTAGCTATTGCAGAGGCTCCCGAGATGTTCAGGTCTGCTATGCAGAAATGCCTGGACGAGGGAGTTTTCCCAGAAGCTTGGAAGAGGCAGAGCCTGGTTCTATTGTCAAAGGCGGGGAAACCTCCCGGAAATCCGTCGGTATATAGGCCAATATGCTTGATCGACACAGCGGGGAAGGTGTTCGAAAAGAATGATTGAAGTTCTCCGAGGGCGAAAATGGTCTTTCGAGTAACCGAAAGGGGAGATCGACCGTAGATGCTATCTTGTCGGTTATAAAAACCGCCGAGAAAGCACTCGAGTGACTATCGATGTAAGGCATGCGTTTAATAGCGCCAGTTGGTCTGCTATTGCCGATGCGCTCTTGCGTCTGGGGTACCTGTACAAGACTCTCGGAAGTTATCTTCAGAATCGATTACTAGTTTACGACACGGAGGTGGGTCGGAAGTGCTTTCACATAACCTCAGGAGTCCCGCAAGGTTCCATCCTGGGTCCGGTGCTATGGAATGTCATGTACGACGAGGTGTTGAGGTTAGAGTACCCAGTGGGAGTGGAGATTGTCGGATTTGCCGACGACATTACGCTCGAAGTCTACGGTGAAACGATCGAGGAGGTGAAGTTGACTACCGACCACTCGATCAAGGTTGTGGAGGCGTGGATGTGATCCAGGAAACTGGAGCTGACTCACCACAAGACAGAGGTGTTAACAACCGGAAGTCGGAGCAGCAGACGGAGATCAGTGTAGGAGAGTGCACTATCCTGTCACAGCGTTCCGTCAAACACTTGGGCGTGATGATCGACGATAAGCTTACCTTCGGTATCCACGTCGATTATGCCTGTAAAAGAGCCTCCACAGCTATTGCGGCACTGTCCCGGATGATGTCCAATAGCTCTGCGGTGTACACCAGTAAGCGCAAGCTTCTGGCTAGTGTTGCTACGTCCATACTTAGGTATGGCGGCCCGGCGTGGAGCACCGCGCTAAGTACCAAATGCTACCAACAGAAGCTGGAAAGTCTTACAGGCTTATGTGCCTGAGGGTTGCGAGCGCGTACCGTACCGTGTCACACGACGCTCTCTGCGTCATTACTGGTATGGTGCCTATCAGCATTCTTATCAGTGAGCGTGAGGACATGGAGTGCTTCGAAATGCGCGGCACAAGAGGCATACGCAGGACTGCCAGGATGGCCTCTATGGTCAAATGGCAGCGCGCGTGGGACAGTTTCACCAAAGGAAGGTGGACCCATAGGTTGATACCGAGGGTAGATAATTGGATTAATAGGCGCCATGGGGAAGTTACATTCCACCTGACACAGGTCCTTACAGGTCATGGTTACTTCCGACAGTATCTACACCGTTTCGGGCATGCGGATTCCCCCGAATGCTCAGTGCGCAATGGTTTAGAGGAAACGGCGGAACACGTTTTGTTCGTGTGCCCGCGTTTTCGCACAATGTGTGATCGCATGCTTGCCACATGCGGGGAGGACACAAACCCGGACAACTTGGTCCAGAGGATGTGTAGGGATGAGTTTGGCTGGAACGCCGTTTCAACGGCTATCACCCATATCGTCTGGGAGCTACAGAGGAGGTGGCGCGTGGACTCGGAGAGTGGCTAGTCCAGATGCAGTACAAGAGGTGGTCCAGGGGTTCGGAGTCGGCTTCGTAGGTCATACCGGTGCCCTGCGGTCGATATCGGCCCTTACAGCGATTAAGTGGCCGCGGAGAGGAAGTCCCGGTAGCGGTGCTGTCGTGGCGTTGGTCTACTGGGTTGGATCCGAGCCCGCGGTTGGAAAGGGGTCCCCGGCAAGGGTCGGGGCAGGTGGAGACCCTGCTGTCAGCTACCTTCTGGTGCAGCTGATAGGGCCTGAAGGATAGTGATACCCTTGCCTTCAGCAGGTCAGATCGGGTTGCACGTGGGCATCAGTTTTTGATGTTTGCAAAGCAGTTGGGCGCGGGCGGGGTTGACCCTGCCCGCCTTCCGAGGACAAAGGTAGTGGCGAGGACCACTCGGGAAACTGGCTAAGCGCCAGCATGTTACCGTGATGGACTCTCCAGAGCGAGTCATCGATGTTCGTTGCTGCTAGGCTACGCAGCTAACCTTGAGGGTGCGATGTGCACTAGCCCCTCTCTGAAGCAATACCTTCTTGGTGGTTCCGGAGAGACGTAGGGTTTGGCGACCATAGAAATGTGTTTAGTGGGTACGAGGAGAGAGTAGTCCTGGCTTTTACTTTTGTTGTAGAAGACGGCCTCAGACCCAGTGTTGGTAAAAACTCATGCTTGAGTTGTTTCACGCGCGATTCTTGACTCGCCAAACTCACCGCCAAAAAAATCGTGCATGAGTTGACTCGCGATTTCACTCATTGCTTTATTTCTTGGTATTCTTATTACTTACTTAGATATTTTTAGGATTATATGATAGAACAAAAGCAAACCTATCGTACAACAACATTGGATGCCGTTCAAATTGATTTGGGTTCGTTTTACAAGCGAACGAGATTTCGGCGCTTGACTCGTGACCGTGAGAGCGAGGTTTTGCCTGAAAATCTCGCGCGTGAGAAAATGATTCAGAATCGCGCGCGAGTTTGCTCACGTAGGAGCGGTTCATGAGTGTGCTTTGAGTGTGATTTTACCAACACTGCAGACCTACACTACCCTAACCTTCTGTTAGGGTGTCTGTTGAGCAGATTATCCCCCTATGGTTTAGAAGGGGAAAACAAGTAGCTGGGCCGCCATCGTGTGTGCCATACACTCCCTTAACAACAGCACGCAAGTCTGAACACTACAGGCGGGAGCACGATCAACTCTAAGCGCTCCTTGAAGCAATTGTAGGTTATGATCGACGATAAGCTCAAAGCTAACCTCGTAATATCTGCACAAAAGCTGCATCGATTATACTGCAATATCTGGATCACCGCGACATCTCCGGCCAATGCAATGCGTCTTAGAAAAGTGCTCCGACTCTATGTGATAATTGGTAGGGCATCATGTAGCTGTGCATCATTCTCTGCAGTCTTCTGCAAAGTGATCTTGACCCGGATACAGGAGAAGATTGATGAAGCTATCTGCAAGCAGGATTCCGTGCCGGACGATCCTGTGTGGGCCATATTGATATGCTTTTTATCATTTTGAAGCAAATCAATGAATTCCAAGAGCCTCTCTACCTGATATTGATAGATTATAAAAAAAAGTTTTTGACGGTTTCAATGATGAAAGCCTGTGCGAAACCCTCAGGCGCAGGATGTCCCTGGAAACGTCATCGACTTGATTGAAACACAGTACGAGGCACTTCGTGCAAAGGGAATACTCTAATGGTTCTGCAACCCTAGTAACTTTTTTTCAAACTCAACCTGAATAATGCAATTATCGAACTCTATATTTGTCCCTGAGGATATTATGAATTTTCAAAATGCATAATCAGATAAACCGGAAATGCAAAAATAGATTCACTGAGCATGATCCAATCAAAATAAAACTTTCTATTGCGTGTGCTATTTTTGCGCAATGACATTCGGAAGCTGCACATCTGGCTTCCTATCATACCGGTCGGATGGGAAGCCTATTCGTGTGTTATGTGTAGTTAGCGGCAACGGCTTGCTGGAAAACTCGATCGATCTAGCTAGAACCACCCAGGTGTGTATGGAACCAGTTTACCGCATCGTTGCACTTTATATGTATGCTACCTACCTACCCAGATGTGCAGAGGGAGGCAGTTTTTCATTTTGCTGCGAAATCCAATCAGCGGGTATGAGCAGTTTTGCTCTGATGGCTTTTACCGGAATACGGGATTTCCTAAAAGTTGCTTTCAATTTAGTTCCTCGTTTCGTGAGAGTTTTGGCAATCAAGAGTGCTTAGCTCGAGGTACATAGACACTTATCTTTCCGGATGATGATTCATTAGATTTAGGGGGAGCTGTTCTGGAGGCTAGCTTTCATATGCCTATGTTCGAATTCTTACTCTCCCTATAAAAATTGGAAAGTGTGTTGCAATATGCTCAAATCTTATTTGACTGTTTTTTTTTTAAATTTTCATGCCACTTGTTTCCAACGTCCTAAACAAGTCTATTGTTACAAATCTACCATTTTTAAGGTTCTGTATACTTTTTTTCATTACCTTTGAATCACGGAGATCAACAAAAATTTCACCACACGAACACTTGTTTGGTACCTACACACAGTGTCTACATAGAAAATTCGAAAAAAAAAAAATGTTCGTCATTTGTTCACAGCTTCCTCTGGATCCACTGTTCTGGTGTAGAAGGCACAGCTTCCATGCCCTCAAGCCACAATAATTAAGTTGACATTCGATGCACTGCATTTCACTATCACTGGCAAGTGGGATGCGATAGCAAGATGCCATAGAAAAAAAAAATAGTAACAGAACTACCATTTCCGCAACGACCACATTTGCATGAGTTGCTCTTATCTCTCACCCTGTCGCATTAATCTTCGTTATCCTCACAGTCGGGTGCACGGCAGCTGGGAAGATTTCTTGTGTTATTTTTTTTTGCCGTTGAACCTCTTCGTGTCGAGGTGAGTTAATGAAGAAAAATCCTATGGGACTTGCTGAGATCAACTTGTAATACATATTGTGGCAAAGCAATATCCTACACAAGCATCAATTGAAATTTGAAATATACTGCAGTAGGCTGCTTATGTTTTAATAACACCTAATAAAAAGGACAAATCTTTCAACTATTTTTGAAATCTCTTTAAAACTAAACATTTATTTATTATGCACTTGACAGCAAGATTTATTGGAATGCTCAGGTAGATTAGCTTTAACGATTAGTTTATTAAAATTTTCAGAGTTCAGATGAACACTGTACCTAGACTGTATTTTGTCTATTGCTTCATGTATCATAGTAAAAAATAAATAAATGAAGAAAATATTGGTTTGCATCTGTGGTTGAGCAGAAGGCATCTTAGAATACGTGATATTTTAGACTCTCAGAGTGTTGTGGTTGAATTGATCAGAATAGGGAACCCTATCAAACACTTTTATTTTAACCCTCTAATACCCAAATTTTTGATTTTGATCTAAATATCATTTTTCGTCATCTGAAATCTTTTTTTTTTTTTTTAATTTCTTTGTATTTGTGAATTTTAACTTATTGCTAATTCTTCACACTTCATCTGAAATCGATTTAAACATGTTTTGGAAGATGATTATTTTTAATTCTTGATTTCGTGAATTTCAGTTTTTGATTTTTATAATTTTCATTTTTGAACATCTCCACCGTTTTATATTTTCCTTGGAAGCCTATTTGGGATACGGATGTTTTGAGATGAAAACATTTTGAGATTTTATGATTATTGTTAAAATATTTTTATTTTTATTTTTTTCATAGAAAATTTTATTTTCCGTGTAATTTTAAGGAAAATAATTTTAGAGTGTATTCGATTCCTTTAAACTATGAAACTAGGATAGAATGATTTGGGAAAAAATAAAAATATGTTATTTGTAGCGATTCAGTACAAAATAAACAATGACTTCTAGAAGGTGACTAAAACATCAATTTTTCAAAGATTTAAAAAAATGTAAATACGCTTTATAATACACCAAAAACTATGTTGAGATATACAAACAGTCCTAAGAATATAAAGAAATTGGTTTTCCACGAAACAAAAATTACAAAAATGCTCAAACTATACCCCGTCTGAAGGCGGGGTTGGGTGTCAGAGGGTTAAGGTGGAACAGGACATATTCCATTTAGGGTGTGATACCTGGTAAGGGTAAACATAGAGCACCGATCTTGCTTCCCTGTGAAGTTAGTGGTAAAGGTTAAAACCTGCAGTTCTCTCTCACAGCAGTTATTTACAACACATAACTCATTCAGAAGTAGTCAGAAACAGAAACAGCAGCGAGGCGGCACACGTTAGGTTTGTGTATAGCGAGCGAGCTGTTGATTAGAAGAACTGTGAGAACGAACATCCTTTTGCGTGCACAAACCACTAGGATGAAGACGAAACAGATGGACTGTGCTTTCTGCCACCTACGCTCGTGATTCAGTGACCTGGGTACAGTATGTTCCTGTAGAAAAAGTTGAAAGGCTGATGTCACATTTTGCAGTGTCTCTCAAGAATCATTTTCAGAACTGGTTGGATTTATATATAGTATCGAACCAGAAATGCCAGATATTCCAGACTAAGTGACAAAAGTATGTAACGCCTCTTAAACCTCTATGAAACCTTCCAGAAATTCACCTGGGAGCCTCTATACATTTTTCATTCAATTAGTATTAGGGGCCGTCCATATACCACGTGGACAGAAAATTCATGGTTTTTGACCCCCTCCCCCCTCCCCGTGGACAAGCGTGGACTTTTCATTGACCCCTACCCCCCTCCCCCAATGTCCACGTGGACATCCGCAAAAAAGTTTTTTTTATATATTTCTTAAATAAATGGAAAAAGTAATTTTGAAAAAGAATTTTTGAAATATTGTTTTTTCTTCGTAAAAAATGTCTTAAATATAATTGAAAACTTTATAAACTACAAATATGCTATAGCTTTAAATGTAATACAAACAAGTAGCACAAAATAGCTACCTGCAAGTTTTCAACATTGTTTTTAATTCAGCTTAATGTTTGTGAAAGTGTAGGTTCGATTCTTGCTCCACGAAAATTTTTCGTCAACCGGAAAATTCTTCATTGGGTATTTTCGTGTAATGTCCATCGCCTAATATTAGTGATTGTTCAATGTTTAGTCTGTACAGCTTCTGGTTGAAGACGGTGTTTTTAGAATGTTTGTTCAATCTATGATTGTCTGATTGTTTTGTTGAGATAACATAATTTTAAATCTTAGATTTTTGTTGAGATAAGATTATATTTCTTAGATTCTTACAAAAAAACAAGATTTACAGCAACTAAATTGTATTGCTGAGGTTTAGACTTTAATATCCATTAGAAACATCTTACATTTTAAAGGAAACTACAACAAAAATATTTTGAGATAAGCCTGTAAACCCCTACATGTATTTTGAAAGTTTCAAGTAGTTTAAAAATTTGATATGAAACTTACTGAAAAATTCATACAGAACTTCGATGAAAATTGTCTGTCTGAAACACCAACATTTGTATGGTCTACACTCCATTTTAAATCTCCAGAATATTCCTCGATGAAGGAAATTCTGATAATTTAAAACAAATTAGTCTGTAAATCAATACCATGGTTTTTTTCCTTAACTTACAAGTAAAAGACAATGCATAATAAAATAAAATGTATGAAAGCACTGTTGAAGAGAATCTCATCAATAATGCGACATAATTTGTTTCGTTTGTCAATGTTGTCCACGTGGATATTTGACAAACCCCCACCCCCCTCTCCGTGGACAAGCGTGGACTTTTCGCTAACCCCCTCCCCCTCCAAGCTGTCCACGTGGTATATGAACGGCCCCTTACATCAAATTCAAGATAAAACTGAATCAACAATATTTCTCCATAATACACGGTTTGTGGCTGCCGTTCTCCATCCTCGGCACGCCCGATGCTCACCAAGCCACGCTCCACCTGATCTGCCCATCGTGCTCTCTGAGCTCCACGCCTTCTTGTGCCAATCGGATCTGTCGCAAACACCAACTTTGCAGGGTTGTTGTACGGCGTTCTTGCAACATGCCCTGCCCATCGTATCCTTCCAGCTTTGGTTACCTTCTAGATGCTGGGTTCGCCGTAAAGTGCAGCGAGCTCGTGATTCATTCTTCTCCGCCACATACCGTTCTCCTGCACATCGCCGAAGATCGTCCTTATCGCACGTCGCTCGAAAACTCCGAGTGTTTGCAGGTTCTCCTCGAGCATGGTCCATGTCTCGTGCCCGTAGAGGACCACCGGTCTTATTAGCGTTTTGTACATGGTGTATTTGGTGCGTGGGTGAATCTTTTTAAACCGCAGTTTCTTCTGGAGCTCAACTTCCGCTATTGAGTCGAATTTCACGACTTACGCTGTTGTCAGCCGCCAGTAAGGATCCGAGGTAGATGGATTCCTCTACCACCTCGAAGGTCTCCCCATCTATCATAAGATTACTACCTAGACGGATACGGTCGTGTTTGGTTCCGCCTACCAGCTTGTACTTTGTTTTTGATGCATTCACCATCAGTCCGACCTTTGCTGCTTCGCGTTTCAGGCGGGTGTACACTGTACAGCTCTGCCACCGTTCCAAATGTTTTGGCGATAATGTTTATGTCGTCCGCGAATCACACAAATTGACCGGATTTTGTGAAAACCGTTCCTCGACTGTTGAGCCCGGCTCGTCGCATCACACCTTCCAGAGCGATGCTGAAGAGTAGGCATGAGAGTCCATCACCTTGTCGCAGTCCCCGGCGAGATTCGAATGAATTGAATAGTTCACTCGAAACCCATACGCAGTTTTGCACACCGTCCATCGTTGCTTTAATCAGTCTAGTCAGCTTCCCAGGAAAGCCGTTTTCGTCTATGGTTCTCCATAGCTCTGCGCGGTCGATACTGTCGTATGCCGCTTTGAAGTCGATGGACAGGTGATGCGTTGGGACCTGGTATTCACGGCATTTCTGGAGGATTTGCCGTACGGTAAAGATCTGGTCCGTTGTCGACCAGCCGTCGATTAAGCCGGCTTGATAACTTCCCACGAACTCATTTGTTTTAGGTGACAGATGACGGAAGATGATCTGGGATAGCACTTTGTAGGCAGCATTCAAAATAGTGATCGCCCTGAAGTTCTCACATTCCAAATGGTCGCCTTTCTTGTGAATGGGACAGATTACCACTTCCTTCCACTCATCCGATAGCTGTTCGGTTTCCCAGATCCTGACTATCAGCCGATGCAGACCGGCGGCCAACTTTTCTGGGCCCATCTTGATGAGTTCAGCTGCGATACCATCCTTATCAGCTGCTCTGTTTGTTTTGAGCTGGTGAATGGCATCCTTAACTTCCCTCAGCGTGGGAGTTGGTTCATTTCCGTCCTCCGCTGCCCTGGCGTTGTCGTTTCCTCCGTTGCCGTGGTCTCCCATGTCTTCGATCAGGTGATGATCGAAGTGCTGCTTCCACCTTTCGATCACCTCATGTCCGTCCGTCAAGAGGCCTCCGTCTTTATCCCTGCTTTATCCCTCGCGGCTCGAAGCCGTTGCGGGATGCGTTGAGCTTCTGATAGAACTTTCGTGTTTCTTGGGAACGGCACAGCAGTTCCATTTCTTCACACTCCGCTTATTCCAGGCGGCGCTTTTTCTCCCAAAAGAGGCGGGCCCCGAGCAGAAGAAAATAACAACTCCATAATAAAATGCGTTATTTTGGCAAAACAACTGAGCAATGGAATCAGTTATTTTCATGTTATTAACATAATATATTATATTATAAACTTGTCTGTTATAAGCGGCAAAATAACAAAAATCATAACAAAAAAATGTTCCTGGAAGACTAATTTGATAACATGTTTTGTTGGTTTCAATAACAACTTAATAATAATGAATATAAAATATTTCAATATGTAACACATTTTGAACTTGATAATAATTTAAAAGCATTATTATAATAAACTCAAAATATAGTAATGTCAAGGTTGCGACCATTCATTTGCAAAGATTTACATTCATTTGCTATTATCTCAGTTCAGAAGCATGCTATCGAAAAACAATGTATGGATGAATTTAACCTTGTAGTTTTATCTAAAAGTTTGCCAAATAATATTGGGGTCGCAAACGTATACCAAAGTCGTGAGCGAGTTGTGAAGGCAACTCTCCACGCGGTGAATGTAAATTTCATTCATGCTGTGGAAAGTTGCCTTCACAGCTTGCTCACGACTTTGGGATGCGTGTGCGACCCCAATGTCATTTGGCAAACTTTCTGATAAAACTACAAGGTTAAATTCATCCATACATTGTTTTTCGATAGCATGCTTCTGAACTGAGATAATAGAAAATGAATGTAAATCTTTATAAATGAATGGTTGCAACCTTGAGTAATGTACCTTATGTTTAATATAAGGTATGGTAAATGCTACGAGAGAGAGATAGAGTGTCCTCTCTCTCCACCATAATCAACCCATTTTTTTGATTTTCCCTAGAATACTAGTCTGAAATTTATGGTATTTTTCTAATAAAACTTTCAATAAGCTCTTCCTGCAATTTTATCGGAAACATCTTGTAAAATGGCTCGTTGGCGTTGTTAAAATCATGTTCTTTCGGATAAAGGTCGCTCAACTCCGCTGATCAATGTCGACTCTACTATCTATAACACTAAAACATTAAGCTAAGAAGCGGGTATGCTATCAGTTAGCATGTAAGACCAAGCCCACTCATGGGCTCCATCAAGCGTTTTAACGTTGAGTAGAGCCTGCTAAGTAGGGCTCGAAAGCGAAAAGTTTACGTACGGTTCGTAGCAGGGCTTAGAATATAGAGACACGCAAAGTACGGTCTCTATCCGTAGGCTCGTGCGCTCTCTCGCGTCTAGCTCTCTGGGTAGCGTAAAGAGGAGACGAAAGAACATGAGTATGGATTTGTTGCCAGGTAGGGTACCTGTACTAATTATGGCACTACCTAAGGAAAACTATTTGTACAAAAATAACGAGAAGACCAACGAATGTCAACAATATGTTAAAAGATAGCTTAGTTTCCATACTTTACAGGAAAAATAAAGAAACAGATCCAAAACTTCTTTTAGTATTTATTACAGCGTGTGCCAATGATAGGAACCCTGTACCAGTTATGGCTACATTTTTTAACTTCGGTTCCTTTTCGCACTATTTGCATGCTCTATGGGATTAGCCATAACTGGTACACTATGGTCATGTTAGGTGTAAGGAAGCCGAAATTTTAAGGAAAATAATTTATTTCTACCATAATTTGAGCAAAATGTGGAGTTTAAATGAGTGCAACCATCTTTTGTGAACGTCATCTGTTGTTCACAATTTTTTTCTCGTTGATTTACATCGTAAAAGGGTGAAAATCAACTATGGTGAATAATTGGTACTCTAGCCATAATTGGTACACTTACCCTATATAGTTTCTAGAGAATGATTTTCTTGTTTTGTATAGGTAGGAATTTATTTTAGTTTGCATCAAATATTTGAAATTTTCAACCAATTAATATCATAGATCATTACACGAATAACACAACAAATTGTCTGACATACAATTGTGATAGAGTGACAATACAAACGCAGAAAAGTTATAGGTTTAAATTGACAAGCTTTGCTTAAGTATGTTATGAATAAAGTTTTCACTTCTTCGCCAATTTTAGGATCATACATATCGAAAATGTATTGATTTTCTCTTAAAAATAGTTACGATTGCTCATAATCGCACCTTTAGTTTTAGATTCGGCCGATCATTTCGGAACTAATATTTGAAGAAATGTATAGCAATTTAGTGAGTTTTGCTGTTTTAACACGTACATATTTGAGCCGGGGTTTCTACGCAGCAAGTAAAGCTTAGTTTTGCACATTTAGAAAAATGTCCAATCGCGAAGTTCGCTCCGACAAGTTCCAAAATTATCGTCATCCGTCGCAGATTCCGGTAGATTCCGGTAATAAGTGACCACAAGGTTTTCTTTCTTCACTTTCCGGGCTGAGATCCCCCGCTTTAAAAGAGCTTTGCCTCGCGTTACGTTTTGTCGTGTATATTTCAAAAAGGCAAAGGAGTTTTGGTTTGATTGCTGTTTTTGAAAATGGTGATCGTCAGTGGGTGGTTTATTAAATATAAATTTAAAAATATAAATCAAATAAACGAGACATTAGGAAGAAAGTGTGCGAAATGCGTAACTTCACCAATAGAAACAATAGGGCAAAGCAGAAAAAAAATCTGCGAAGACCATGTTAATAATACCGATCATACAGAATAGGAGATTCGACATTAGATCTATAAAAACAACCCAACAATTAGGGAGATCTTTCCAATATTACACATTAATTCATAGCTCTATTATACACATTTTCATGTATTCAAAACATATTCATCAACATGTAATCTGGATCGTTTGGTACAATATGTCCACGCATCCTTCCTCCCCTGTAAATTCGAGAAGTACCTTGCCGAAATAAAATATTCTGTACTCCATTATCCTGTATTTCGAAGAATCATCTTTGCGCGTAAATACAACGCAGTAGACCAGGCCGCTTTGATGCATGTGTCATATCTCTGATATGCTGCAAGCATCAGTATTGACAAGAAAAGTAACACGATTCCCAAGTAACAATTTAAGTTTTATAAAACTCTGCAAGAGTGTCATAAATCGTGATCAATAAAACCGGAGTCAAAGCATTTTAACCTCCAAACTATCTATCAAAACCTCTTGGAGACTAGAATATGTCTAGTTGGCCCAACCATCTCAAGGTTATGAAGAGATTATTAATGCTGCCCCAGGGATGCCGTTTGGCATTTATGATTGTCGTCTCTATGCCACTTTTTCTAGACAAATGCTGGTTCCACTACAACTATCTTTTATCATTGCATAGTTGAATTTGTGCAGTTCGTCAATTTTGACAGATTTATTTCAACCAAAACACAAGATTGAAAACAAAATCGAGAGCTGTTATTTCCTGATTTTTAATGTGAAATATCCCTCTTATAGAGGGGAAATTTATAGTGCCGTGTGAAATTTACTGCGGAATACGTAAAAAAAGACGTATATTTGAAATGCCCCTTCGGAAAGTGACATATTTAAAGTTAGTTTGAAAAACACAAAAAATAGCAAGTTGATGATTTTTTGCAGGTGGTGCTATTTTCGTTCACTTTTTATGTTCCGAACAACATTGCATCATGTTCTAAATCAGGTCATTTTTCTTTTATGGCAGAAAAATCGAGAGTAATACAATTGAAAATTCGCACAAATTCTTGAAAAGAGAAAAATAAACATGGCGGAGCCCGTAAGTGACAGTTTCAGTGATCAATGCTGTTCGGCCTTCATAAAATTTGAAAAAAAGAGCACTTTGCTTTAAAATGAAATTTATGAATGCCGAACAGCATTTATCAATGCCGATTGATGATCGTTTTGCCATTTTTCAGTTTTTATGGTAGTCAAACGGCAACCATCAATATTTGACAGCTGAAGCGTGATGTAAAATAGAATTCATCCTGAAATCAGTCAGAATGGCGATTTTTTCTTAATTTACCACTTGAAATCGACTTGCTTACTGATAAAATTGCTAAGTGTATTGTGAATTGCAAAGCAATAAATCGGAGTGTCGTTTTATAACGGTTCAAAATTGTGAGTAGTCAGTGAGTTTGGGAAGAGCTATCAAGCGAAATTATAGGTTTAAACGTAGCTTTTGTGATAACCAAAAGTGTTAGAAGATGCTTTTGTCACAGCGTTGATAAAATCATACTATTGTGTATTTTAACACGGTTTAGAGCAAGTTTTGAAAGCCGTAATA
This sequence comes from Aedes albopictus, assembly GCF_035046485.1. Taxonomy (NCBI): domain Eukaryota; kingdom Metazoa; phylum Arthropoda; class Insecta; order Diptera; family Culicidae; genus Aedes; species Aedes albopictus. Next base: position 136,694,374 of record NC_085138.1, on the reverse strand, counting down.
AACTTGTCATGAAAATAAAAAAATAATGGCTATTCAGTTTGTCTAGAAAAGGTTACGAAAGTAGCTTGACATGAAATTTGTATTTTTTTAGCTTAAGCATTGTTAAATGTTTCATGTAAGCCTTCTAGCATGCTCGTTACATCGATAAAACGATTATAAATTCCATCAAATGCCAAAATGCTGTCCAATTGATACTTGGGTTGTTTTCCAGGGTGATTCCGCGTATGTATGAGATTAGATAAGAGTAGTTACGATTTTTCAAAGATGTTTTGGCTGTACCTAACTCAACTCAGATATCATAGAAACACTACAGTTAGTTTTTTTTTGTAAAAACAAACTTAAATCATACCGATAAAAGTTTTAAAAAAGTCGAGCTGCCAAGTTTCATCAATTAAAATAGGCGGTGTGCAGGACTGCCATATTGTAGGTTCCTCGTTATAGAAAAAGCAAGGTGTTGGATGTTAAAATACAACAATTGTTGTATGAAGTGCCAAAAAGAAGAGTGGGCTCATTATGTACTTTGACAAATACGCAGTCTACTTCAAGCTCATAGAATCTGCTTCCAACAAAATATTCATATACCAGCATCCAAAAGATCGCAATATATATTAAGATTTCCGATTGATGCTTTGTAACTAAAAGGTTGTGACTGAGTATAGAATTAGCTGTTGTTAAAATACACGTTAATGAAAAAAGTTGCGCAAAATTATCGCAGACTGTTAGAAGACAGCTTCTACTATGACCAGGATTCAAGAACCTTGACCTACGCGAAGTTGTAAAGGAGACAACTACGTTATAAATGTGTCGGAAATGCAAGGGATGTAATTATTCAATAAACCTTATTATTAAAAAAGATGCTCATAATCTCAAATTCAGATAAATTTCTTGCGAGAAAGGCAACATGGATATTGAAGAGATGGATATTATTTTAGATAAAAATTCAGCCTATATGTCATACAGGAAGCAACAAACATATAATTTAAAAAAAAACATTATTGAGAAAATGATATCTTTAAACGCACCAAAATTGGTACAAATCTCCAAGGGAATTATTTATTTGAGTTCAATTTTTACTAACAGTTTTTAGTCTTATCCAAAACCACTTCTTTCAAAATATGAGCACAGATTATTATACTGAATAAGATTTTTAATAACACCATAGAAATACACAAAATATTGCGATGATTTACAGAAGTGCAAAAAACCGATGGTACGGATAGAATAGAGACTACCGGTGCGCAAAGGCGACCGATCATTATTTTACTCACATGGAAACGAACGACCGGTACGAAAATGGGTGGATAACGAAATTAAAAATCTTTAACGACGTGCTGTTGCGTGTGTAGTATGAAGCCCACGGGTGGGCTTGGTCTAAGGGCAGAGAGAAGAGGAAGGTGAAATGAGAGATTAAATATTAGCTCCCCATCACGGAATGCTGAAAATAACGTAAATCTAATGAAATAGTTTTGATTTCAAAACTTGTTATCGTTGTGGTATTGATTATTAAATATTTATGCACACTAGTATGGGACAAACATCAAATTCTCGCTCCAGTCGACTTTTTCGATTCCGTTTAGGTCCCATATGAACTGTGTAAAATTTCAGCGCAATCGGTGAAACTATAATTTAGCGCAAGCGGTTCAAAGTTTTCATAGGATTTACTATGGGAAAAGTGACACTTTCAGATAAAAAATCCCAGAGGTCGTCTCTTGTCTTCTTAATTCAAATCGATCAATGCTTCTTGTAGAAAAATCATTTATGAAACTTTCCTTCGAAAACCGCAAAACGATTGGATGCTTGTGGAAAAAGTTATTGATTTATTACCGATTAGTGATACAACGATCGGCTTTTTGTTTTGTTTTATTAGCAGCACTGTAGCTGCTGCCTTGGCTGTTGCTGTTTCTGGGAGTGGTGATGCCTCCCGCCACCCCATGCAACAACGCCAGCAGCAGTGCTGCTGATAAAACAAAACAAAAAGCCGATCGTTGTATCACTAATCGGTAATAAATCAATAACTTTTTCCACAAGCATCCAATCGTTTTGCGGTCTTCGAAGGAAAGTTTCATAAATGATTTTTCTACAAGAAGCGTTGATCTATTTGAATTAAGGAGGCAAAGGGCGACCTCTGCGATTTTTTGTTTGAAAGTGTAACTTTTCCCATAGTAAATCCTATGCAAACTTTGAACCGCTTGCGCTAAATTATAGTTTCACCGATTGCGCTGAAATTTTGTACAGTTCATATGGAACCTGAATGGGATCTAAAAAGTCGACTGGAGCGAGGATTTATTTTTTCCATATAAGCGTGTCCCATACTAATGCACACTCTATAGTTCAATAATAACTAAATTTGTTTTACAACAAAGCATATTATTTAAATGTTATTTACCAATACCGTGCTCATAACAAAATAAGATTGATCATCAAAAGATGTTATGGAGAAGTAATGCCTTGACAAGATAATGATAACAAACCAAGATATTAAAACAGGTTGTGTTATTTCGTAGTTATTAATTTGATATTCAACTCTGCTCGGGGTCTGCTGTTTCCGCTTCTGTTTATAACGTTCCACATTCTGTCGAGTCCCTTGCTGCAGCATTACCACCCTCGCTGCGTTCTTCTCCTCCAAAACCGTTCCGCCCTCTTCGTCGAACCATTGGTTCCGTCGAATCCGTTCCACGTATCTCTCGGCTGCGTCGTTGATGGCTGCTTTCACTGTATCCAGCAGTTCTCTAGAGGGGCCTCGTCTGGCAACGCGGCCTCGAGATTCTGCGCGTATGCTGAGGTGACATCCGGTTGTTTCAATCGCTCTAGATTGTACCGTGGCGGTCGCCGGTACCGTTCATAGTTGATCACGGAGAGTTTTAGGCGCAGTTTGACCATCACAAGATAGTGGTCGGAGTCGATGCGCAGTTTAACCATCACCAGGTAGTGATCAGAGTCGATATTAGCACCACGATAGGTCCTGACGTCGATAATGTCGGAGAAGTGCCGTCCGTCAATCAGAACGTGGTCGATTTGAGATTCCGTCTGCTGTGGTGATCTCCAGGTGTAACGATAAGAGAGACTGTGTTGGAAAAAGGTGCTACGTATGGCCATATTTTTGGAGGTGGCGAAATCAATGAGTCGTAGGCCGTTTTCGTTCGTTTGCTGGTGGGCGCTGAACTTTCCAATCGTCGGTCTGAATTCCTCCTCCTGGCCTACCTGAGCGTTTAAATCTCCTATGATGATCTGCACGTCATGGCTTGGGCAGCGATCGTACTCGCGTTCGAGCTGCGCGTAAAATGCGTCCTTGTCACTACTTCCAGTACTTCCGGAGTGTGGGCTGTGCACGTTTATTATGCTGAACTTGAAGAATCGGCTCTTGATCCTCAACCTGCACATTCTTTCGTCGATCGGCCACCAACCGATCACGCGCCTCTGCACATCACCCATCACTATGAAAGCTGTTCCCAGCTCGCGTGTGTTCAGCTCTGGTAGATGGTATGATTACCTCTAAACGATCGCACCATGGATCCTTTCCAACACACCTCCTGCAGCGCTACGATGCCGAATCCGCGGTCCTTCAGTAGATCGGCGAGTATGCGGGTGCTCCCAATCAATGAAGTTGAGAGATCGGCAGTTCCACGTACCGAGTTTCCAATCACAAGTCCTTTTTGTTCGCTGGGGTCGTTGCCGTTGGTCTCGGTTCGTATTATTCTGTTGCTGATTTTCTGTTACAATGGTTTTTTACGGCTGGCTCGTAGGGCCTGACACCAACCCCCTACTTTCCGGAAGACCATAGTGTACAGTTGAGCTTAGAGTCCTTCCCTGGCACTCGGACGTAGATCAGCCGCCCCTAACATGGGGATCAGACACTGTTGTTGTGCAAGAAATCTTTTGAGGAATTACCAAAAAAATCCCAAAAATAGATTCTCAACGAATCTCTGGAGAAATTCTCGTTAAAATTTCAGAAAAATTGCTAATACCATCTGTTGGATGAATTCCTGTAGAAATCTCTGGAAGTATTCTCCTTGAGAAATTCTTCATGAAATCTCTGCAGTAATTTTCCAAAAAATCCTTATAAAAAATCTAGGTGGAAATCTCTGGTGAAACTCCGCAAAGACGATAATTCGGAGATATTCAATGAAGTATCCCTTGGAAAATTTTCGATTTAATGAATCACTTGAGGATTTTCGTTTGATTTAATCGCAAAATTTACGAAAAGTTCTGACATTAAATAAATAAATTACGAAAGAGTACTCTGAGGAATTCCCATGAGAATATTCCAAGGTATTCCAAAACGAAACTCTACAGAAATCCAGTATAACTCTCTGGAAAGAATCTTCAGGAAGTACTTGAAGAAATGTAGGTTACCTGGAAAAATTTACGATTGAATGAGAAAAGATAGGGATATGATGAATTCCTGGAAGGATATCTAGAATCTCTCCAATGAGTCCCAGCAAAAGCTCCCAAGGATTCCTGGAAACATTCTACAAAGGAACTTTTGAATCAATTCGCTAAAGTGTTTCTAAAGAAATTGCTACTGGAATACTTGATGAACATTCCAATTGAATCCCTAGATGAATTTCTGAAAAAATCTTAAAGAATACTCCAATGAACCCCTAAAAAATCCCCAAAAATTTCTAAAATCTCAGATAGATTTCTTGGAGGAATACATACCAAAAAAGCCCCTGAAGAAATTTCCTTAATCCTCACTTAAGAAATTTTCGTTGATATACCTTGAGAAATATCCGATGGGATCTCGAAACTAAGACTTAAAAAAATACACGGGCGAAATTTAAAATTGACTCTTGCAAAAATCTACAAGGAATCCAAGTAGCAATTCCCCCAAACTCGCTAACCATCCAGGTTGCCGAAACCGGAAGTAGGGTATGTGTACCGTTCCTTGGCCTAATATGCCAGCCGGCTTGACAATTTTGACCATAACTCGTGAATTAAAAACAGTATAAACGATGTGTTCACTTTATCACGCACTCTAGGCAGTGCATGTTTCTGCAATTGGAAGTAAACTAGTGTAAATATTCAAGAACTTACTTATTTACGTTGAAAAGATTCGATGCGATGGTATGCAACGTTGGTCTACGGTACAAAAATTGGCCTATTAGTGGATACAACGTTGGTCTATTGCTTTCCAAACGCTAGAACCACTTATTCTATCATTTTTTAACCTTTTTGCTGAAGTATTATCACTGTTTGTTTACCAATCTTGCTTTCAAATTACATTTTCGGAGCCAAATTTTTACATAACTATAAATAAATCATTTAAACTAAAGTTCTTTCTTAATTTAGTAACGATAACAATGCAACCCCATTATTGTTTGCTATTTTTACTGTCACCGCACACAAAATCTTTCTTCCCGCTCGTTCTTTCTGGTTCATTCGCAAGCAATGTGGTTGACGTCATTTTTCGGTATTGTTGACGTTACTTTATTGATGGGCCAAGATTTGGGTACATAGTGAAAAAAATGTCCTCAATATTCGGCCCACATTTAATTTGTAAAATAGTTATTTTTCGTTGAAAACAAATATACAAGATTAAAATAGCGTCTTTGACCGTCGCATAAAATGTTCAGTTGTCGAAAAGTCAATTCGAAATGTTCCAGAATCAGGCCATTTATGATCATGTGTATAGACTACCCACTAAGCCAGAGAGTCATGGCATCTACAAAAGCTAAACAAAGTGACATTTTCATTCAATTTTAATGCTCCAAAATGCTAAAATTGAAACGAAATGTTACAGTTGTTTGGCGCAAAGCTTTTCCGATCTTCAGTTATGCGTGTTTGTTTGAGTTTTTGGTTAACGTTAAGATAGGCCGAATGAGGGGACTATGCCAACGAAGCATCCCGATACCCTATACGGTGAACAGAGCATATTGCAAAATTCAGTCTTATCTATGGAAACATGTTGCACTAAATAAACTGTATGAAATTGTAAAAAAAAAAACAAAATATGATTTTATTTTTTACGTGCACACTGTCGGTCAGAACGGTGCGTGATAACGAAGCACATTTATAAGAGCAGCATGACGAGGATTGCATCATCCTCTGAGCTCTAACCGGTGCGCGGTGGTGAGATTGTTCAGCAAAATGCACCCGTTGCGTTGGCACAAGATGACATGAAAATGAAAAATGATAGGGAAGAACTATTTCACGGCGGAGATTTTCATGGTAGCAGATGCTACACTAATTTATTTTTAGCTGTCAAGCAGGTTGGACAATATATTTTAATTTTTGTACCAACCTGACAAAATAATTAAACTTTTGATAATGTTATTTGATTTTCATAGTTTGTGTTAACTCGATCTTATCAAATTTAGTTAGCTCACTTGATTAGCACTGACTGCAAAGTTTACGTTGGATTATGCAATATGCAAAAAACCATCATCAAAAGCTTTCCCGCTAGAAAAACCGTTTCCATGGAAGGATCACCGCCAGGGAAATGCAATTATGGATAACGGAAAATAACCTTCATCTTCATTGTCCTGAACTCGCATCTCTATCCAGCGACGGAAATATTTCACGCTGCTCGTCTACAATGCAAATATTTGCAAAACATTTCCCCAGACAATTAGGTACAACCTCTCGTTCGTGAGATGCTTTGTGCGGCTTATTCAAGCGAAACGCTAAAATCGACGGACGGATCTTGCTTCCTTCTTCCTGCCTGCAAAGCGGAAACCAAGCACACGGTCTCGAACCATCGAAGGAAATTGGTGCAGTGTTCTGGACCGGTGTCCCATCGGAGGACCTGCTCTAGTAGTTGGTGTCGGTGAATAAAAAATGTATGCCATTTTTTTTGCATTGATATTCGCAAGCTGCACCACCACCACCACCACAGGTATCCCGTCATAAATATGGATCTATATTTCCAGGCCAATCTCGGATGACGATACATAGTGAAATCCGGTGAACTTGTGTGCACAATCTGAACCATCCGGGTGAACCAGGTTGCCACCTCGATGCACATATTGAATGCAAATTGAGTATGGGAGTAAAGGTCTTTGCGATAACGAATGAGATGTAGTTTTAAAAATAGTGCATCGTGATATGAGCTTACTCTTCCCCTTTTTCTCTCCGACGAGATGTCCCTGGGGCAGACCTTGTTTTTCGGGTTAGTGATCTTTGAGCACTTGTGTAGTTATTACCTGAGATATTTCTTTTCTGATTTATTATTTAGAATATGTTTACACAGCTAATCGCGTTCGGTAATTTTTACCGAAATCTCAACCGCTGAGCGTTCGGTAAAGGATTTTTAACGAAATTCTGTAAAAAAATAACAAATTTCGATAAAATCTTATCGTTTATCTGTCAAACTCTAACGAACTTCGGTAAAAGTTGCTACCCTTACCGAATTTTTCCTGTAAAACAAACTTAACGGTTGAGATTTCGGTAAAACATTACCGAAGTCGGTGATTTTTTCCAACTGTGTAAGTTTATCGTTCAACAGGGAGTATTGTATTATGCCTTGCTGGGAGTGCATCGCTCCTGTAAGGAGTGATCCTCCTATCATATGGCAATCCATGCACCAACGTGAACCTCTGCCAAACAGCCATTTTCCAAATACCAACATTTATCTAGTTTATCGACCGTATGAGATTTTATAATTGAAACTTTGAATCTTTCCTTTCCTCACCTGCTTTAAATATCTACTCCCTTGCTCTTTGAGTAGACAATGACCGCTAATATTGTCTACTCAGGTGAGGAAATGAACGATTTGATAGTATTCGCTAGGGTGCGAACAAGGCATGAAGACATTAGGCATGTATTGTTCATAAATGGTCTTCATGCTGCGTGTCTTATTCAAGAGAGAGTAGTTTTGAAGTGAATATCTAGAGAATTACGCAGTGTTTTAGTATACTGTCTTCGGAGAAGTTGTTCAGAAAATGGATTCATTGAACATGGATAATTTACTTCAGAACTTGCTTACAAAAAGGCGCAATCGTTGTTACCAAGATAGCATATAAGCTCAATGTCAAATGAAAAAAAAAAGTTCTGTTCCTTTGAATTCCACTAAGAATTTGCATCCTTTGACAGATACGTATTTCGACCTCAACTGTAAGGTCGTCTTCAGTGTCTTGTACTTGACTTGACTGAAGAGATCCATCGCATTCTACACGTCTAGTACATCTTGCGTTGCGTTGCGTTGCGTTGCGTTGCGTTGTAACGGAGTAATTCGTAGATTGCATACTGAAAGTTGTCATGTTAAAACTTTAATACTCCTATTCTAATTGCTTATGGAATGCTATTTGGGAAGGAACGGCTATCCAACTAGAGGTTGAAGTAAAAAAGACATGAGAACTTCCATTGCCGGCCACGCCCATCTTCTCCGTTACGAGGATAGGAAAGGATGTGATGATATGACACCTACTTTACAAGAGGTCAGCGACTCACCGACACTCCCATAGGTGTCAAGGAGTTGGATATTTGGAATGGGGTGATTTGGGAATCACTATAAGCGAGTGATGCGACAAGATTCAGATTGGGAAAGTGTATTTGAGTAAATCATGCAGATGTGTTGAGTGAGTGAAAGTGTTTTAGTATATTTAAACACCAACGTTGGGAGTGACATAGCTAAGAAATTTTGTCACTCCTTGGGCCTTTATGATTCCGGGATGGGGCACAGGCATTTACACTGTGTCCTGGCTAACAAGCCTAGGCTTAACCGCCATTGATCGGTCTCTGAAACGATAAGAAACACGTTATGTGGATGGGAAAGAATAGCAGGAAAGGGATAACTATTTATCGAGATGCCAGCGACTCACCGACGCTCTCGAAAAAATAGAAAGGAAATAGGATTTTGGTACAGGAATGGTCAGGAATTCAGTATGATTTTAACAGTACATGTAATTAAGACAAATAAATATGATATAATCATATTACTACAAATATAACCAAAATTTCAAATGTATATTAGCATTAAGGAAACCAATAACTCTCCTCCCATAAATACAGAGAAAGACAAATAAACCAATCAATCGTGACGTACTTATTGGATGGCCCCTAAATTCAAAAACGAAATGATATTCAGTGGGACCGTAAAAAACCTTTAAAGGACTTATCCAATGATAAACCGAACCCACCCCCACCCGGTCCACTGAGCAGGGGCAAGCCAATCAGAATTGGATGATTCGGCAGCGTCAAAATTCCTGAATCAAGAGATTCCACTTTTCCGACCGTCATTGCCATGCGTCGCCCAAGCAGCGGCGTCGTATATCCCATAAACATAAACCCTCTTCGTCTCCCCACAAGTAGTGTTCATCTGATTCACTAAAGGCAGCATACCATCGCACCGAAATTTTATCCTTGCTGCCTCTTATGCACTTAAGTGCTAGAATGCAAAACCCAAGTTCACATAACATGTAAGTATCAAATTGGTATTATCTCTCCCAGTTGTATGTTTTCTTTCTGGTAATTCAACAGCTGCGATGTGTTAGCGACGACGATGCATCTTCCAGAATCGTCCCTGCCGAATCCCGATGCTCCTCCACTTTGATATTGACGCCGCCTCAGAAGATAAGGGAAAATGCAGAATATTTTCACTGGCACATTTTTGGCTCTCATTAGCAATCCTTCTATTTTTCGCAATATTAAGTGCATTTCACTGCGATTCGAACCGAGTTAATACTATTTGGGAACGAAAATTCTGACGGGAACAAAAATGTTCACATCCGTCAGCAAGCGCGGCACACTACGATCTTTTCCCATTCTACACGTCTTGTACATCTTAGGTAAAAATAATAGGTAACTTAATCTAGGTATTTTTTTTTTCTTTTTATTTACAGATATTCCCCTAACAAGCCCAGGTTAATCATCATCAAAAAAGTTCTCCTGACTTTACCATGGTGTTAAATTTGAAGTTGGTGTCTTCGGAAGTGTTGTTCAAATGGAAGTGAAACTTCCAGTCAATTGCTCTTCATTTTTAAATTTTCTCACTAGATGTTGGTAATTTGATTATTGGTAAGAAAGAGATGAGACTGTTCCAAAACATTTGTTAGTGAAGAGAAGCCTTGAGTCAAAAGGTTTCCATTAAAAATTATCGCAATATACATATAGCATTGACATAATTGATATTGCGGATATTTCGGTTTACGCACAAGATTTATCTCTGAACAATTGAATATATTCAACGATTTTTCTCGATATGTATCTACAAATGATCTGCTAAAATTTCTAACAGGTTTTATCTCGTAATCACATGAAAAATATTGGGATTCTTTCCAGAATTGCTTATGAAATTCCTCCAGGTATTCCACTCAGGATTATGCCTAGGAGCCCTTCAAGTATTCTTCCAGGGTTTCCTCTTGCAATTCCTTCCGAAATTCTTTCAAAGACACCTCTCAGTGTTTTAAAAGGCATCCCTTCAGGGATTCCTCCACAATCCTTCCCCAGATTCGACCCGGCATTCCATCAAGCGTTTTTCCATAATTTTGTTCCGGGACTCTCCTAAGAATTCCTCCCGGGATTCCATCACTAATTTCAACTCTGACTTCTCAAGGGATTTCTTCCGGTATTTCTTTATAAATATTTCCTGGGGTATCGTCAGGGATTCCTCTCGGGATTCGTTCAGGGATTCCTCTAGGATTTGTTCATGTTTTTTTCTCGGGATTCCTTCAGATGTTTCTTCCGGATTTTTTTTTCCAGTATTCTTTCAGGAATTCCTCCCGGAGTTGCTTTAAGGATTTCTCCTAGATTTCCTTTGGGTATTTCTCCTGGGATTTCTTCAAGGATTTTTCAATTAATTTCCCTCAGGAATGCCTCCCGAGATTCTTTTAAGAATGCCTCAGGGATTTCTCCAGGATTCTTTCAGGGAATTCCCCCCGGGAATTAGGGATTTGTCCTGGTTTTAATCTTCAATGATTCCTTTGTGGATTTGTTAAGAAATTTGTCTTCCAGTATTCTTTTAAGTATTGCACTCGGCATTCCTTTAATTTCTCCCGAGATTTCTTCCGAAATGTTTCCTGATTTTTTAAACAGGATACTCCATGGAATACATTATGGTCTCCGTAAGGGAATAATCATCGTTTTCATCAGGGATTCCTCCCGGGATTCGTTTAAGAATTGTAACTGAGCAAGGGCCGTGTTACTCCCGTCTTCAAGCCTCAGGGTCGGCAAGACGCTCGTGACACTCCGCGAAAGAAAACACTTATAGATCGACTAAGGAAACTCCCACTAAACTAATCCGCAAAAGTGGGTTTCAAAACAAAAACCGCGAGGTCCTGGATGTCCGGATTACTCCAACTTCTTCTCTTTCCTTTTCTCTTTTTTTCCACTTTGCCGTGCTTCCATCTTTTTCTATTAACTTCTCCAACTAAACTTTCTTCCAACTTTACATTTCTTCAAAAAACTTTCCTTCTATCAACTTTTCAAACGACTGTTGTCTCTGAAGACCACCAGGCTAATGATCCTCCGTTTTGAAGATCGTTGACCCCGAACCATTGGCCATTGACCCATCGTAAGTGCCGAAGTTCCTCCTCATGATGGCCACTCAGTTCGCCTCCCATGGTCGCCCATTCGTGCAGCCCTGTGCAGCCTGATGGCGGCTAGCGTCGTCCTTACATGGGGCAGTGTAGTGATGGCTGCGTTTGTGGGATTATTGGGACGTTACACTTAAATACAAACGTTTTCTATTTTTTAAACAAAATTCAACGAATACTACACGTGACAAATCTCATCAATACTGGACGTTACACTGACACTAGTTACATTACAATTTCTTCCGGGATTCCATCAGGATGTTTGTCTGGGATTCCTTCAGAGATTTTTCCCGGGATGCCTTCGTTGATACGTCCTTGGATTTGTTTAGGGTTTTCCCGGCATTTTTTCATGTGTTTCACCCGGGATTCTTCCAGAATTATCCGGATTTTCTCCCGGAATTCCTTTGTGGATTTCTCCTGGGATTCCTTTAGGGATTTTTCTCAACATGTTTTATAGGAATCCCTTTAGAGATGTCTCCATGATTCTTCCAAGGATTTCTTAACGTTTACCTTCAGAAATATCTCCTGTGATTCTCTCATGGATTTCTCTAGGGAACCCTTCAATGATTCCTTCCGGGATATGTTTCGGAGTCTTCCAGACTTTTTTTTTACCAAGAATCCTTTAGGCATTTTTCCAGGATTTATTCAGAGGGTTTTCTTGCGGGATTCCTCAAAGGAATAATCCCAGGAATCTTTCAAGTATTCCTTCCGGGAGTCCTTACTTAATTCCTCTAGGGATTTGTTTGGGGATTTCTTTCGGAATGCCGTCAGTAATTCTACTTTAAAGGATACCTTCAAGAATTAGTTCAGGATTTTTTCAAGGATTTCTTCAGAAAATTCCCCAGGAATTCCTTTTTCAGGCATTTCTCGCAGGATACTTTCGTGGATTCTTTTGGAGTTACATCCCGGGATTTCTACAGAGATTCTTTCAAGAATTCATCTAGAATACTGAAAAACTCCTATGATGATTCTTTTGAAACAACTTAAAGGATTTTTCTGACGATTCCATGATTCCTAGTGGGATCTCCTGAGATTCTTCGAAAGATATTTTGAGGATTCTTTTAGGAATTCCTTCAGAATGCTTTCAGGATTTCCTCCCGGGATGTTTTTCGAAGATATTACCAAGATTTCTCCAAGGACTCCTCCAAGGACAGCGATTCATCCCGATCAAAAGTTTGGGGTCGGCCCCTCAAAAACTGGAAATGGGGTCGACTAAATTTCAAGATGGGAGCGGTAATACTAATTATTTTCTATGAGCTTTAAACTGCTTTTTGCCAAGCTTATTATAAAGATAATTAACTAAGCTTACAGCTGTGTTCATAAAAATAGCAATAGAAGCCATTTTTATTCAAAATGTCCAACTTTGACATTATGTAACTGTATGAATGAAGGGTTACCTACCAGTAGTCATTGCCGTGCCAACAGTAACTTTGTTCTCCTATGACCGATTGCGTTGAACGAGCTTGGTGGTCTAGTGGTTACCGCTTCTGATTCATATGCATAAGGTCCTGGGTTCAATCCCTGGCTCGTCCCTTTCCTCCTACTTTGTATCTTTCTATCTACTTTCTCTCTCACTCTCTCTCTCCTACATATACATTTTATGTATATTCGTATGCTCGTAGCGATCGCTAGAACCAGAAACGGATTGAAAAAAAAGGCCGTTTCCCTTCCTCTTCCAACTTTCATCACAGCACAGTGTCAATCTATCATATACCGCCTGCAAGTTATGCAACCAAGCGGACTGTGCCGCTTCACAGTAATCTTCACACAATCTGTCGCTTTACGCCTGGCGTGCCAAAAATAAAACATTTTCCACCAACACACCAACATCCGCATGACCTTGTGCAGGCGCAGAGGATTCAACGGCCTGATGTGGGCAAGCGATTGCAATCATCACTTCCCTCCCCTTCCCCATTGACCTGCAACCTGACGCAGCAGGCGCCATTGTCGTCTAAAAACAGAAGACCACCAACGCTCACACCCTGAAGATGCCTGTTAGTCCCAAGCAGCTATTCTCATTGGTTCCTTGTGTGAGTGTAGCTGATCTGGCGATACTGGAGTAGCGACTGCGGGCGGTCAATCAAGCTCAAGCTCAAGCTCAAGCTATGACCGATTGCGTTGAAAATTTGACAGTGAACCACAATTATGGTCATTTTTGTCATAGCAAAAAAAAGGATTCGAAAAGTCGGTACAAAGCAAACAATTTTTTTTTTCGGAGCACCTGTAAGTACTATATAAAATTGTTCAAAATAATAGAAGTGTGCACAAATTGAAATTCTACTCTACCATGAATAAGGAAAAAACAATTTCGAACGCTATTCGGACAACATCCGTCGAGGTTAAAAATTAGAATGTAATAAAAAGATATAAAAAAATAATTACTGAACAAATAAAAAATTAAAACAAATACTGCTACAGTAGACGTTCGCTCGGTGCAAACGGTTTAACTGCAATGGTATTTAACTGCAAGTCCGCTAAGTGCGACAATTTTGCAGTTATTGCACCGCTATCTGTCAAAAACGAAACGTCAACAAAGTTGCGATGTTTTTCAGATGCACTACAGCTGCATTGCGATGTTTTTAAGTGCATTCTGGCTGCGTCCAACAGCAATTGATAACTGTTTGACGGCTGTCAGTCGTTTCAGTTAGCGAATTTCATTCGGTAACTGAAACGTAAACATGTTGCACTTATCGAACGTTTAATGTAGTATTTTGAACATTTTCACATAATTTTTAACTTTTTTGCAACTGCTCCGAAGAAATCTTAATTTTGATATAACAAAATTGAGCATATCTGTAGTGTTCGCTATATTTTGTTTGGCTCGATCAGTCATAAGAGAACAAAGATACAGAGGGTCAAAGTTGACTATTTTGGAAATTGGCTTTCAGCTGTACGTATCATGCGAGGGGGTCAGTAGTAAAGGGGTGTAAGTGACAAAAACTCGCTTTCGAGTAACTGAGGTTTAAAGTTTGTGTTTTTTCTATAATTTGTTTTGTGTGTTCTATAATTTGTAGAAAACTCTATTGCGAAATTTATGAGCTCTTTTGCAAATTATTTAGAACTTTTTTTTTGTAGAAGATTCAATTTACTCCATTAATATTGTTGTTCTATGAAAATTATTGGAAACATATTTACCGGTTAAATTTCTGACTGATCCAGTATTAGGATGGTTAGTATATACACTTGAATGACTTCACAATAAAGTAATTCAGTGTTTTGTGTTTTAATTGATAGAAAATCAAAAAAGGTAGATAAATTCATTCAATATGTGTTTATTGAAAAAACGCAACAAACACATCTTTATTGAAATTGAGGGATAATACTTAAGAATTAGGAATTTCGGGAAGTGCATGTGGAATAACAAAAATAGCATAGAAAAATCGCTGACTGCATTTTTACAAATTTTTTGGTGAAGTTTTGTGAAATATCTTGAAAACATTTCGAATCGAATTTGCAACTGGCAGTGGAAACAATTATACAAAGTTTTCGAAAAAAACTGGATTTTTTTAATTTTTTTTTTATTTAAAAATTAGATTGATTTCCTAGTGACATTGTGAAAGTATTTTTTCACAGAGCTTCAAAAAGAGTTTTGCCGAATTACTACTGAAAACTTAATTAGGGTAAGAAATCAAACTTTGAACTAGTCAAATTGTAATCTTAATTTGAACCATTTCAAAATTCTTTAAAATGACGTACTTTTCAGGCAAATATTGCCCCGAAAAAGATGTTAAACAGCTTTCCGTAATATAACCTGATAACATGGAGTTTAAAAGCATTGAAAAAAAGCGTTTCTGACATGGAAAAGAGGCATTTGAAAAATCACTGTGATTTCACCCATTTCCCCCAAGAGAAAGCACATTTTCGGTGCACTCGTACAGCTCATTCATTGTATCACACGCAATATGTGAACACGTCAAATGAAAGCTTATTTATCGTAGAATCGACCAACCGAATAGTATTCCGCATAATTTGTCATAAAATTATCAAATTTATGTAATTCTTACTTGGAGAATGTAATCTTAAGTTGAACCATTTGTAATCTAAATTTGAACTAGTAAACGGGGGTGTGCTTCTAGTGTTGGCCTGTAGGTTGCGCTAGTGGTTGCTTTGTTTACTCTTGGGAGATGAAAAAATCCAAATTTAGTTTCCAAATTCCTAAAGAATTTCGAACATTCTGAGTTGAGATTCCACTTCCTAATGAAAAATAGGTATGAGAATTAGCAGATTCATGTGATTTTTCATTGTTTAGCATGGAATTGGCTGTTTTGTGAGTTGCTCGAGCTGTTGCCGCCAGTACTTCAAATTAAGATTAAAATTGGTTCAAATTAAGATTAAAATCATTGTTGATGAAAAATCAAATATTTCAATGAAATTCGGTGCAAATACAAACTTTTTACCATTTAACAGAAAGTTTGTACCCGTGGCTTTCATGTACATACGATTTTGCCGTAGTAAATTATTTCCATGTTGGAGAAAAAATCACTTAAAATTTGCACTACTTCAGAAAGCCACAATTTGGTTCAAATTTTGATTACCTACCCTACTGGAAAAAACATCCATCCAAATTCCTGAATTTGCAAAGATTTTGAGGGGTCTTACTGGGGGATCTACTGAGGATTCACTAAGAAATACTGCAAGATATCACTATGATTCTGCCGAATGAATGAGACACGCACATCGGTATGACCTGAGACCAGGGTACGAAAAACGGATCACGCCGAAAAACAAACGCTTTGTCCTAAGCGGCGCATGTTGGCAACAAAGGCGCTCCGCAACAAACGCATGTCAAGCAATGAGAGCAATAAAACAAACATCGTTTGCCGTGCGTGTGCCGACATTTCGGCTTTTCTGCTGAAATTTTCGACCTACATCATCGAATTCATGAGCATTAGGATGAATTAAGACTCTTGCCATCTTCAGAGTCGAGTTTCAGTTGTAAAACAATGCGAGAATCACGATATGAATAGAACGAGACAAATATTCCTACCGTTTTTGTTGTGAACAAACTCGGAAGCAATTTTGTCATTATCTGCTAACGAAAAAACAAAGCGTTGTTGCCATGCCTTCTTTGTTATCTATTTTTCGCTTGCGGTGCCGTATTCTGCGTACACTGCCTGAGACACAAAATCCGTAGTTAACGTTACCCACTACTAGATGATGATGGAGTAAACTCACTCAAGCAACCAGTAAGCATTTAAAATAGCAAGGCATTTAATGCTAATTGGCCGTAAATACGCCTAAAGTGCTATCCAAAAACAGGTTTTGGCAAAATAACGGGCTGTGTGAGTGTAAACCCCCAGGAACGTCGTATCAAAATGTCAGAAAAGCTTAACGCCTCATCGAACAAAACAAAACAAAAATAGATTTACGTCTGCTTCTCGCTCTTTCGACGATCCCGCTTCCTCCACACTACAGCTGATTTAGGTAGTACTATTTTGCTTGTTTTGCTGTAATCGCGGTTTGAACTTACGGTTCGGTGATGTTTTCTGCTCAAGCTGCTGCTTCACGCTCCAGGATACGCTACAGTTCGTCCGATGGCGTGCGCTAATTGTGTCTCCAATATAAAGAATGGTTGGAAAACAGCTTCAGTTTCGACACCCAAAATATGTTTTCGAAGAAACATTCCATAGTGTGTAAAGCGTTTTCATTCCCTCTTCCACAAATGACATACGATTCCCTCTTTCGAATAATCTTATGACCCGCCGAAGATCACCCTATTTGGTACACATTTTCCGACAAAATAAGGTGTGAATTGGCCTCTCCAGCTCAAAAATCTGTATTTCATATAAAATGAAATCTGTACAGATGCTCAAAAATCTGTATAATATAGATAAATCTGTATGTATGGCATCCCTGCTCTTAGCATTTGTAGAGCAGTTGAAGGGCATATAAATATTTTCCCTCTCAAGCAGTTGAAACAACAGTTGAAATGCTTATTAACTGAGTGTCGCGGACAGACTCAATATGCTCTCTCATCGGGAGCCAAACATCGGGAGCCAAACATTGAAGATGGAGGTTATGTTAAACCTTGTTGAACTGTGTGATTGGTTGAAGAGTATTGTTATCTAGGTGCTGCAGATATTATCAAAACTGTTGTTACGATATCTCCATTTGCCGCTGTCAAGCCGTTGAAAAGCGAGTAGAAGGATAAACATAGTGTTGAGCCTATTTTAGCTAATTTTGTAACAACTATCCATCAAAATTTCCATCGCGAATGGAAAATGATAAACTTTGAACACGAGAACAAAATCGGAATAATGGTGGATTGATCATGTTTACCATTTCCGAACAGCGTCGCGACGGCGTGTTTGACAACCGCGCTGAGAGAGGTGATTGCAAGAAAATTGAACGCTCGTGCGTGTTTACAAGCTGTGTGCCGGGAGTGTGTAGGTGTGTGTTAGCTAGCTTGAAAAATAAAACTGTTTCTATTCGCACCACCTAGCTTATTAACCTCGTCCTTTTTTTACGTCCATGCTTGGCAAAGCGACAAAAAATTCTACCGCTAAGACAATGAGCAAACTCAACAGTTATATATTTTTTAAAACATCTTCGTGATTAGGAGAAGTGTACAAAAATATAAAAATGTGTATTTTGATCATTATTTTGTCGGTAGAATTTTTCGCTAAGCCAATAGTGGACGTAAAACAAGGTTTAGGTGTAGCCGAAAGCTTTTGAATAGCACAGCTTATGTTGATTTAAGGTAGCTATGCATTGCTTAGCTGCTTATGTAGGGCAGCAAGCAGATAAAATGCTTAATACGGTCTGCTGTACGGCTTATTCAAATGCTTAGTGGTTACCTGGGCAGTGATCGAATTTACAGAAAATTGTTCTGCGTATTACTTTTTTTTTGTCTGTGACACCATCTTCAATAGTTTTTAGAGCTTCCAAGCTGGCCCCTTAAAATAAGGCGAAACTGGAAGCATTCCCTCACTTTTTGGTTTTTGAATTTTCATTAAATAATGAAGCAATATTTTCACAAAAGGTTTTCGTGCACATGTAGGGTATGGATCAAGGTATCTTCTGATTTTTTTTGTGGTGGAAAATGTTTTTCGTTTTTTAGAAACCATTTTTGAACAAAATTTCACAAAAAAATGGTTTCTGCAAAAATGGAAAACATTTTCCATCACAAAAAAATCAGAAGATACCTTGATCCATACTCTACATGTGTACGAAAAACTTTTGTGAAAATATTGCTTCATTATTTAATGAAAATTCAAAAACCAAAATGTGAGGGAATGCTTCCAGTTTCGCCCTAATTTATTGTGCTAAATAGGAATACTTCTGAGAAACGGAAACGTTACTGACCATATGTATGAATGAATATGAAAATTTCTTAGAGTCGCGCAATTTAACAGTTGAAAGGCATTGACTTCATTCAAATGCATTGGAAGCAGACGGGCGGCCTAATCGAGCGACTAGCCACGGATACGTAGGTATAGATTGCTAGGAATACTTACATAGGGTGGATCACAGTAGATTGCTTTGCACCAGAGTGGTTCCGAGTGGTAGCACACGCATAGACTGCAAACGCCCGGTCCAGGCACATACAGCAAACCGTGCGCCACCGAGTTGCCCTGAAAGTCCACACAGTCCTCTTCGAGACCAGCTGCAATGGGAATATGTGGAGAATATAGTGCTCGTTAATTGTACTGCTGATGCTGAGTTGACCGTCATCTTCAATAGCGTATGGTTTGTGTTTTGTTGGTTGATTCCGTCGTTGTGGCATTGTATTATTTTAATGATTTTGTTATAATTTGATCACACGTTTCAATGTAAATTGAGGTAGAGTTATAAAAATTTAAATCTATAATACATAAACCGATAAAAAATAACATTTGTTTCATTCGAGTACTCAAATTTTAGTAAATATGAGACAGATCTTCACCACATTGTGGTAAAAAGATATTCCAATTTTCGAACGGTTCAAGTTAAATACAACTTTCATATTGATTTTGTTTATAGGTTGATTCCATATCGTCTTAAATTATGTATACCCTTCAGTAAATATGCATATTCCATATCCTTTGAAAGCGAATACTAGAAGGTTGGCTAGATGCTATCAGATAACGGCAGTCATCGTCGTCCTCATCGTTGTTGGGTTGAATAATGATTCCCGAGTGAGTTCCAATTTCGTTGAATTGCTGGCTGGCAGAAGTCGAACAAAAGGAATTCCTATGTCGGCATTCTTGCCCTGGCAGAAGTGATGTAACCCATTCGGGGGTGGTGTCTTCTTTGGTTTGCAGTTGTGGATGGCATTTGTGTAGCAATGCAATGCATGGTAAATGCTTTCCGATGTAAATTGGATGCTGCGGCAAGGAATGCGGTGCCCGGTATGGAGAACACTTGAGCAATAGTGAAAGATTTGTGATTGGAAATTGTTTGTTTGAAAATTAAATGTTCCTTAAGTCTCATTAGCTAATGACGGTTACGATCTGCCAATTATTCAGAAAGCTTTCTGTTTGATTTTCATCTTCCTTCTACAAAAAAGCGATTTTCACCATTAGAACTGTCAAGCAGCTGTTACATCAACTGTTTTTGGATGCACCAAATGCAATGTATTAAACACGTCATCACGTTTATCATCGACCGACCCAAGTTGAATTTTCATGGTTCGTGATGTGGATTTTAGTTTGTTTGCACTGGAAAAATCAACAATGCAATTTGCCTAATGGGTAAATATTCCTACAACGTGATATATATTAACTGGATGATCCACTGAGTGGATAATCAGTTACAATGCTTCATTGAGATTTGAATTGTGATTTCATTCAATATGCTTTGACCTCTGTAGAGGTTGACGTGTCTCTGCTTTGGAGCCAAGCTTCTCTCTCAATAGTCTGATGAACAGTTATACTATATAGGGTCTGGAACCATTTGGGAAGCGGGGCCTATTTTGGGCACTTTACACTCTAACTCAGTCAATTTTGTAAAAATTCAATTCAAATTTTGTGCATGACGGGCCCATATAGCCGAGGCGGTAAACGCACGGGTATTCAGCATGACCATGCTGAGGGTGACGGGTTCGATTCCCGGTCGGTCCAGGATCTTTTCGTAAAGGAAATTTCCTTGACTTCCTTGGGCATCGAGTATCTTCGTGCCTGCCACACGATATACGCATGCAAAATGGTCATTGGCAGAGGAAGCTCTCAGTTAATAACTGTGGAAGTGCTCATAGAACACTAAGCTGAGAAGCAGGCTTTGTCCCAATGAGGACGTTACGCCAAAAAGAGAGAGAGAGAGCATGACAAGCCATTTTGTGCATTTCACTGCGTACAGAAAATCAAATCAATTGGTTAGAACGCAATCTGCCCCTGCCCAAATGGTTCCAGACTTTATACAAAAAAATAGAATATCAAGGATTCCCGCTCTGCCGACATGCGACACTCTGGGAGACACTCTGGCAGTATTATTTTTTGGATCAAAGTTGAAACATTATATATAACTATGTGTAAGTGATATAATGTTACAAGAACAAGCGCATGACACCTTCTCTTTGAACATATTACGAAAACAAATACGGGTATTTTTTTTTTATCTTGGGTTAAAATTTACTTCTTTATATTCGCTAATTCCCGTTACATCATTACAGATATTCCGACTTACCTTTACCAATGCCTCATCAAGCATTTAGTAAGCATTAGCATTAGTAATCAAAAATATGTAGACTATCGTTAACCAACCTTTTTAACGCTGGAAATCGAATAATTACACTAAATTTCTAGTGTAATTCAAATGCACACCACTAACGAGTTGACATTTTTTCTTGTTTTGCGTATGACGAAGGCAACCGCGCCAAAGCAGCAGCAAGCCGAATTAATCTTCATCACCGTTCAATTTTCATTTCGCCAGATTCACTTGTTGAACCAACCTTCAATTCACACGCCACAAAAGCTGTTTACTTGATTGAATAAATCACGTTTTTCCCGTCAGTAAAATGTAAATAATAAGTTTTCCTCATCTAGGGAGGATGCAATGAAATGTATGCGTGATTTTTCTGCATACAAAACATCGTATTTCACGACCACAGAGAAAGATTTCTTCTTTGCACTGTGATGGCGTACTATGATATGGTGGGCAACAATATTAATTAAAATATTTTGGTCGTTATTCTAAAGTTACATCCATCTCAGTTTGAAACTTTCAGCTTAATCGTACTTTGAATACATGAATTTCGAGTGAGAAGAATTTGACCGGCTTTTCGAATACACAGTCACTTGGTGCAAACGGTTCAACTGCAATACTTTTTAATTGCAAGTCCACTTAGGGCAACAATTTTGCAGTTATCGCACCGCTATCAGTCAAAAACGAAGCGTCAACAAAGTTGCGATGTTTTTCAGATGCACTACAGCTGCATTGCGATGTGTTTAAGTGCATTCTGGCTGCGTCCAACAGCAGTTGACAACTGTTTGACGGCTGTCAGTCGTTGCAGTTAGCGAATTTCATTCGGTAACTGAAACGTAAACATATTGCACTTATCGAACGTCTACTGTAAACACTTACGGTCAAATTTGAGCATCCTATGATCCATAGCATCACGTAAGCGGTGTTTCCCGGAATTGAATTCTGGTTGTGCCCGAAATAAACGTAGACGGAAACAGAAATCGAGGGAAATTTACTCGATTTTATTGTTTTAAGAAAATAATAGTTCTTTTAAATTATTTTTACACGATCTGGAAGCTAATTTATCAATTAGTAGTTGATACCAAATTGACCATGAGGCCGGTGCTTTGATTAGGTGTTCCAAGGTTTAATATAACCTATTTCCTATAAGCTTTCAAGGCTTCAAGTATTATCTACCGAACTTACCAGAAAAATCATGCAGGCACTCCCTCTGCTTCGAAACGATACCGCAATAGCACCATCTATGCATGCTTCATGAACGCTTTTCGCCTACTTCCTTATAATATTGACACAATGTGTGTAAGTACCATCATTATGCAAAAACACAACGTTCAAACTGATATAATGGCAAGGATAAAGTAAGCTCTGTTCGTTGTTGTTTTGCTTTGTGGTTAACTTCCAACAACTTCATTTCTCACATGTGTTTGGTTCCTTCAGTTCATTATTGTCTCAAACAGCTCGAATCCTTTTACTTATGCACATATAGGTATTCATGTTTCTTGTAGGCTACCATCTTCGATGTATACCAGCACTACTCGGCTTAGTGTCAAACCGGGTGTCAGACCACAAATAATTCAACGGAATATATGCGTAGAACGTAGGGGAACGTGGGATAACATTCATCATTATGGCTTTATACACAGTACCGGTTTATGCAACTTATTTGCTGTCAGTACAGCACACTCCTGGTTGTGCAGAGGGCTGTCTTGAGTTTCCGATGGGAGTGGAGATTGTCGGCTTTGCTGACGACATTATGCTTGAAGTCTATGGTGAGTCGATCGAAGAGGTGGAGTTTACCAACCACTCTATCACTAATTTTAGGGAGGCGTGGATGAGATCCAGGAAACTGGAGTTGGCTCCCCACAAAACTGAGATGGTTGTGAACAACCGGAGGTTGGAGCAGCAAGCGGTGATCGGTGTAGGTGATTGATTGCACTATCACGTCGAAGCGCTCAGACAAAAACTTGGGCGCGATGATCGACGATAAGCTCCACAGCTATAATGGCACTGTCCCGGATGATGTCCAATAGGTCTGCGGTGTACGCCAGTAAGCGCAAGCTTCTGGCTAGTGTCGCTATGTCCATACTAAGGTATGACGGCCTGGCGTGGGGCACTGCGCTGTACTGAATGCTACCGACGGAAGCTGGGAAGTGCCAGAGGGTTGCGAGCGCGTACCGTACCGTGTCACACGACGCTCTCTGCGTCATTACTGGTATGGTGCCTTTCGGCATCCTTATCAGTGAGAACATGGAGTGCTTCAAAATGCGCGGCACAAGAGGCATATGCAGGACTGCCATGATGGCCTCTACGGTGAAATGGCAGCGCGCGTGGGACAGTTCCATCAAAGGACCCATAGGTTGATACCGAGGGTAGATAGTTGGATTAATAGGCACCATGGGGAAGTAACATTCCACTAGACACACGTCCTTTCAGGCCATGGTTGCTTCCGACAGTATCTACACCGTTTCGGGCATGCGGATTCTCCCGAATGCTCAGTGTGTAATGGTTTAGAGGAAACGGCGAAACACGTTTTGTTCGGGTGCCGGCGTTTTCGCACAATGCGTGACCGTATGTTTACCACATGCGGAGAGGACACGTCTCCGGACAATCTTGTCCAGAGGATGTGTAGGGATGAGTTTGGCTGGAACGCCGTTTCAACGGCTATCACCCATATCGTCTGGGAGCTACAGAGGAGGTAGCGCGTGGACTTGGAGAATGGCTAGTTCAGATGCGGTACAAGAGTTGCTCCAGGGGCTCGGAGTCGGCTTCGTAGGTCATACCGGTACCCTGCGGTCGAGATCGATCCTTACAGCGATTAAGTGGCCGCGGAGAGGAAGTCCCGGTAGCGGTGCTGTCGTGGCGTCGGTCTACTGGGTTGGATCCGAGCTCGCGGTTGGACAGGGGTCCCCGGTAAGGGCCGGGGCAGGTAGAGACCATGCTGCATTGGCGTATCTAGGATTTTTTCTAGGGGGTGCCAGTTAGCCACTAAAACTCAGGTTTTTGTTTTTTTTGTAAAAGAAAACTGCGTCGCGGTAAAAAATAGCCCGCAAATTTAAACGCGCTATACATATTTTGAAGAACAGTTTTTTTTTGGAAAATCCAAACCGAAAAGAATCAGGTCCGTGAGAATACATTTTCACATGCAAAATTTGGACTCGATTATCCTGAGTTCCGTTCTGAAGCTTCACGAACATATTATCAATCCAGTTGAAACCCGAAATTTGGTGCGAGCGAATTCAGATTTTTCTCTTCGGGAGTCTGATGCTCACACCAAATTCCGATTTCGTCTGGATTGATAAATATCCGGCTGTATAAAGCTGAAATTTATTTAAAACCAATATTGTAGTAATAAGTCAAAATTTCAACTTCGTACATTTTGGATAATCGAGTCTGGTATGTACGTATAATACAAGAAATTTATGCTTTCGGCAAAATATTGTTTCGGTAATTCTTCAGAGAATATTCCCGACAATTTATTTGGAAATTGTTTTGCAATTTATTCCTCTCAGTAATTCCTTTGAATTTGGCAAATTTCTTCGGTAATTTCTTTGGATCCCCTTCGGCAATCTACTTAAGAATTTATTAGGTAATATGTTTGGACTTTGATACTAAACACCTTTCATGCATTCCTTGAAAATTTCATTGGGAAATTTGTGCGGCAATTCCATTAGGAGTTTATTTGGCATTTTATTTCATTAGGAAATCCTTTAAATGCTTTCTCGAGATTTCCTTCGCCAATTTGTAGTAGTATTTCAAACATTGTTTTGTAATGTCAGCAATACTATTGATATTTGCTTTTATAAATTCTCCCATTACTCTTCAGGCAAATGCTTTGGGGATTCTTTAAATAATGCCTTTGGTAATTCAGTGACTCTGGAAACCTCCCATTTTTTTTTTTGGAAATGTCTTCGGCAAGTCATTCTACATTTTTTTAAATTTTTGTCGATTTTTTGAACTACCATTATCTATGCTATTCGGTATTCCTTCACCAATTCCTTCGAAAACTCCTCCGGAAATTCTTTCATAAATCGCTTCTATAATATTAATGAAAAATCTTTAGACAATTTCTTCTAGATTTATTCATTATTCATGTAAGGAATTCCGGCAGTAGATTATTTCGGAACACCTTCGGCAATTCCGATGTTGCAGTGAAAATATATTTGGTAATTTCATCAGCAATTCCTTCGGAAATTTTGGTAACTTCTCAGGTAATTCTTTTGGAAATTGATTCGGCAAATTTCTTAAAGATTTTCTTCGGGAATTTATTTGAAAAAATCTTTGGCGGTGGTTTAAAAATGTTGTCGCGGTGATTCTACGGCAATAACATTTGGAATTCTGTCTAAATTTTCTTAAGAAATTCCTTTTTTGATTTTGGATTTTTTTAGAATCTATTTGATTTTTTTTTAGGAATGTTTGAGGATTTTTTTTTAATATATTTCGGCAATTTATTTTGAGATTGGATTCGGCCATTTAAAAAAAAGCCTTTTTTTTCTTCAGGAATTCCTCTGGTAATTCTTATATGAATTCTGTGGTAACTACTTTTAAAGTTCTAAATAACTTTTAAAGGCAATTTTACGGCAATTTATTGTTGAGGTTTTTTGAATTTCAAATATAGCAATTTTCAGAAGCAAAAAATATAAATACAATTAAATCATAAAAAATTACAAAAGAAATTACGATAAAATTGCCTGAGAAATTTGCAAAATAACTGAGAAAGAAATTATTGAAATAATTTCAGAGAAATAGCCATTGACATTATAGCAAAAAAAAATCCAAAGAAATTGCTGATTATTCCAATTAAAGTACCGAAGAAATTTTCAACAAAAAAAAAACAACTATGCCGAAAAAACCATCAAAGAATTGCCCACACTGCGGTCTAGCGAATACGGAGTCGTGGGTTCGAATCCCACCAGATTTTTTTTACAAATTCACATCTCAATTTATCAACTAGCAACATTCTGTGCCTTCTAATTAATTATAAGGTTTCCCCGTACATTCCTATAGGATTTCACTAGAGATTTCCCTAATAATACCTCCTAGGATTTCTCTGGAAATTCCAACTATTCCCGAAATTCGTTTAGGGATACCTCTAGGTCTAGAGATTTCTATTAGCATTCAGCTGGAATTCCTTGAAGAAGGCTAAGAGGAGTTCCAGGAGTAATACCATGAATAATTTCTAGAAATTAAAAAAAAATCTGGAAGAATCAAAGGCATTTCTGGAAGTATCCTAGGAAAGAATAATCGCAGCAAGGATGCCAGGAGAAATCCCTAGAGTCAAGAGGAGTTCCTGGAGAAATCCAATGAGAAATTTATGAGAGAATTCTTGGATAGAAATTCCTAGAGGAATCACCGTAGAGCTTCTGAAGAAATCACAGGAAAAATCTCAGGAGGTATTCTTAGAAGGATTCTGGAATGTATCATTGTAGAAATCTGAGCGGAAACCCTAGCAGGAATTGCTGGAGGAAACTATATGGGAATTTCTAGAGACACCCCATCAGGAATGTTCAAGGGAATCCAAAGAAAAAATCCTTGGAATACCTAGAGTAGTCCCTGCAAGAACCGGTAGAGATATTCTGGAAGAATCTATAGAGAAGGACCTGAAGGAATCTCAGGAAGATTTCCCGGAAGAATTTCATTCGTATAGGAATCACTAGAAGAATTTCTGGACGTATTATTGTAAGAATTTGTGGAGGAATTGTTGGAAGAATCGCAGAAGGAGTTTGAAATATTTTTGGAGGAAGGCCAAAAGTAGTTTCTGCAGGAAATCCATGTGAAATTTCTGGAGGAATCTTTGGATAACATCTGTGGAGAAATTCCTGGATATGTTCTTGGAGAAACCCCTGGTGGAACAACCAAAGAAATTTCTGCAAAAATTCCAGGGAGATTGCCTGGAAAGATCTCAGCAAAAAAGCCAGGAGAGGCTCTAGAAGAATCCGTAGCATAACTTCTGAAGTACCACAGTTGGAATTTCTGGAGGAAGAATCGCTGGATTGAGGAATGCCAGTTGGAATATCTGGAGGAATTCTTAGAATTCTGAGAGGTATCATAGAAGTAATTTCTAGAGAAATCCTAGAAACAGGAATGCCTGAGGTATCCTAAGAGAAGTTCCTCTAACAAATTCGTTGAGGAATACCTACAGTTCTCCTTGAAAGGATCGGTAGAAGTATACTGGAGGAATCCCTGATGGAATCGCAGAAGGATTTCTGGAGAAATCTCAGGAAGATTTCCCGAAAGTATTGCAGCAAGTAAGTATGCCAGGAGAAATCCCTAGAAGTATTTCTGAAGGAGTCCTAATGGGAATTGCGTGAAGAATTCCAGCTGGAATTTATGGAGGTCAATAGAAGTTCTTGGAGAAATCCCCTGTGGAATTTCTGGAAGAACCTCTGGATGAAGTCCTGGATGAACCTTTAAAGAAACCTCTGGAAGAATTACCGAAAGGATTTTTAGAAAAATCCCAGGGAGATTTTCCGGAAGAACTTCTCTGATAGAATTCCCGAAGGTACCACAATTAGAATTTTTGGAGGAGAAGAAATTGCTGGAAGAATCGCAGCAGGAGTTGCTTGAGGAATCCTAGCCACAATTCCTGGATGAATGCCATGAGAAATTTCTGAAAGAATCTCTGAACAAAATCTCTAAAGGAATTCCTGAAAGAAGCATCGTAGAAACTTTTGAAAGGATCCCAGGAAGATTGTCTTGAATAAACCCCCCAGGAACTCCTGAAGGAATCCCAATAGAAAGTTTTAGAGAAATCCCTAGAAGAATTCCTAGAAGTAACATAGTAAGAATATTGCTTTTGGAGATCGACTGTAATCTTGACTCTAAAGATTAACGGCTACGCAGTCTAAGACTTCAAAAAAAAAAACGTGTTTAATTACTCACCCGTCAATGGGTAGTACGCCGATCGCAAGAAATTTCTTGGCCTATCTCGATGCGTGGGAAATTCAGGCAAGAAATCGCTCAAGAAATAAAAAAGCGTCGCTTTATTGCGGATCCTAATACGGAGCTGAAACGAAACATCAAATGAAATGGGGCTTGCTGTGTTAAATTTCTTGACCATTCCGGTCACGGAAAAATAATGCACTGAACGAAAATTACTTGAGCGATTTTGTTTGAAGTGCATACATCGCATAAGACTGCATAGCCGATAATCTATAGAGACATAGTAAGAATTTCCAAAGAAATCCTAAGAGAAATGGCTGGATCAATCGCTGCAGAAATTTCTAGAATGTATAACCCTTTCAAGACTGCCTGGAGAATCCTAACGGAAGTTTATTGTAGAAATATTGGGAGGGATCCATAAAGGAAGTCTGAAGAAATCACTGTATGAATAGATAGAGGTATTTCTGGAGGAATCCATGGAGAAACCTGTTGATTGTTGTTCCCAATATCCAAAACGTCGATATGTACAACAGTTATATAAGTGATTCAGGGTGTGCTTAAGTTTTGTTTAAATGTGCCATTAATAAATATTGTGTGAAATTTCAAATTTTAGGTTACTGTTGTTGAGTGTCATGGAAAAATTCTAAGGGGTGCCAAATTTGTTCATGGGGATGCCAGGCACCCCTGGAACCCCCCCCCCCCTAGCTACGCCAATGCCCTGCTGTCTGCAACCTTCGGGTGCATCTGATAGGGCCTGAAGGGTAGTGATACCCTTCCTTACGGGCATACAAAATTGGGATTTAACAACGCTTGGAATTGTTTTTTTTTGGTCAAAACTTTGACAGTAATGTGGGAAAAATTTGTAGTCTCAAAAATGGCTAAATTTGACCGCGTGAAGAAAATTAGCTCAAACTGATTGTAAAATAATAGATTTGGTAAATATTTTAGGAAATAATCAAATTATGGTTTGACACGAGCTGAACTACATAGTTTGGGTTATTATGGGTTAAGCGCTAATCCACTCTAGAATCTTTTTTCCGGCTTTTTATCGAAGTCAAAAGAAGAAAAGTACCCTAAACGGGCAGTTGCAAGAATATTGCCTCCAGCGTTGGTGGCCTAAACGGACAGTGGCAACTATATTGCCACGTCAAAATCTCGTTTCTGGACTAAACGGTAAGGGTATGCGGTATACCGAAATGTTTCGCCAAATACAGGGTGCGGCAGGAAAAAATGCGAAAAGTTCAAGGCACTATTACACGCTAAATATGGGATATATATGACTATTTTTTCATGACAGTGTATCAGTCAATGTCTATATTCTAGCACTGAAAAATAAAAATGAACACATTTGATGTTTAACATGTGATAATGTAGGCCTAATAAGCGGATATCAATAAACTGCGCGCCCAATGGTCATTAAACAAAATGACTATAACAGTAACAAAATTAGCTCAAATTCGATGAACAACCAGACCACACTGATCCAGAGCCATGTAGTTTCACATACCAGATGAAATAAGTACATATATTTGATGATATTGTAGAGAAAAACAAAAATTTCGTTTTATCAGATGCGAAATTTAGCGACCTGTGCGATTTGCTGCGGTTTGAAAATTCTGGTTGTCTTCATCATCAGGCGCCGCCCTGTAAAGGTTAGTAACCAAAATGGGAAATTTTTTAATTAACTTTTCAGAAAACTAGCCTATTATAGATCATGGAACGTTGAAACATAGATTGGTTAATGTCAAATGGACGAAAATGAGGTTTGAAGTTGAAAAAGACTTTCGCATTTTTTCCTGCCGCATACTGTACACCTCGAAACGAAATTCCGCGGAATTCCACGGAATTCTACTAAGCGAAATTTATGATTTTGAATTTCGTTTCGTTTCGTCAAATTCTAAAAAAATCGCCTTCAAAAAATACAATTTGACGAAATTAAACGGAATTCCGCGGAATGTCTAAGAAATTTTGAAAACAAGTTCATATCGTAAATATCTATATCATCTATCGGAGATCTTGCTAATCTCAAGTTACTGATAGTTGTTGTAAAATCATTTCGAATATCGAGAACCAACCAGTGCCAGGCTGAAATTTCTATTATAAAGACAAAACAAATCTCGAATATACCTCTTATCTAGGACCTACCATAAAGACATTTTTTCAAAAGCAGGATGCTTTCAACGCGGTACCATAAATAATATTTTGTTTAAATTTCCTGATGGAATCAAATGTGAAAAAATGTAAACAAAAATCTTCACTTTAGATTCACGATAAGAAGTTTTAGCAGAGTAATGGAGAATAACAGGATTAGATGATATATTATGTGGGATGTACTAGCAAACGTTTTTAGATAACATGGAAGCTATCTCAGGAGATATCTCCATAAAAAATATTGGAAATCCCAGAAGAAATCGATTAAGACACATTCGGTTTGTTCCATGGAAAAGTTTCTGCACAGAGAAACAGACGTCACACTCCGCTCGCTTCCCATCGATCACCTTTTTAACGGTTGATTCGAATTTTCGGTGGTAGGTCGATTGACCACTCACTACGCTGGTGTCGGTTTTGCTCCTGTTTGACGTTTGCTCACTACCGCCACTTAGTTATGGCCCGGCCAAGCGCAGTACGTTTAGCATTGGGCGGTAATGTTTTTCAATTAAATTTGTTCTAAGAGTTGCGTCTGTTTCTTTGTGGTTTCTACATAGTTAAACTTTTTTGGAATAGTTTAAATTTCCACTGGAACTCTTGAAAGGGATTCACCATTAAAGTGAGGAATGGACCTCAAATGGAATCACTAAAATAATTTCCGTTCAGCGCATTATTTACCCTTTTTAAAGGAATTTTTTATTTATTTTTTGAGAGTTAATTTAGGAGTTCGTAGCGGTATTCTTATAGGGTATCGCGCCACTTGGGCGGTGGCTTCTATATTCGTCTGTTTTCCACTATAACTCAGTCAATTTTGAACCAATAGACTTGAAATGTTGTACACGAGTAGATACTATACCTATCTCACCACATTCCAAAAGTTGTGTCAAATGGTTCAAATTTGACTGAGTTATAGTGGAAAACAGACGAATATAGAATCCACCGCCCAAATGGCGCGATTCCCTAGTTATTTATGTAACGAATTGCAAACAGTAGATTTTTTCAGCACGAGTCGTACATTTAACCAACGAGGCTTGCCAACCGGCAAAATAACTCCTGGGAGCATCCATTAAGTACGTCGCGGTAATATTGGGAATTTCAGACCCCCCGCCCCCCCCCCCTTCGTACGGGTTTTTCCTATACCTAATACATTGCTTGTCATACTTTCACAAACCCCCCTCCCCCTTAGGACCGTGACGTACTTAATGGATAGCTCCTGATTTTGGGATCTAAAGTCCCGAATCAAAAGAACTGAAGATTGAACACACACTGGTTACTGGGTATTTTCTGAGAAATTCAAGCATCTATCAACTTTTATTAAGATTTTAGATTACAAGCTCTCTCCAGAAGTTACGCTATCCACAGAGCTTATGTTTCTTATCATATGTTTCAGAATTATGATAAACAAACGGCATTAGAGCATCTTATAGAGCTTTCGATTCCGGCGCTGCAGGTTTGGGAGATTGAAACGAAAATTTTAGATTTTTCCAACATTTCGACTCGTATTAGTCTCCTCCAGAGGATAATTCTGGCTAGCCAGTTTTCGTTTGGGGTGCTATAGGACTATCGGTGTCTGAACTACTGAACATTGGATATTTGGATATTAAGTGAAACGTAGCGGTTTTTCTTAATTTCACTTAGTGAAGCAATTGATTGCTTTACACTACATCTCTAGTAGAGGTACCGTTTGGTTTGAAGATGGTGGCTCGTTTGTAGTTTTAGAATTTTATAATATCATTGCAATGATGCAACGTATTTATTATGTCGTTGGAGCAATCTTGTTAGGTTATTAATGTTATTGTTGAAAATTTCGATATCTGTGGTTAAAAATTGTACTTGGGACAATTTGGGCAGGAGGACCTATTAAGGGCACTTTGCGTGCTAGCACAGTCAACTTTGCACCAATTTTCTTGATTGTTCGTATGCAGTGAGATGTGTACAATATCTAGTCACGTACAAAGTTTCAAGTAAACTGGTCCCCCTCCCCAAATGTTCTAACACCCAACTGTGGCAAATGAGAGTCTTAAGAGAAACACAATTCACGCGAGCGGTAGGAAAAAATGCAAATTTGCACAAAATTTATAAAACTGCAAAATTCCGCGGAATTTTTACGAAAATTTCGTTTCGTTTCGAAAAATACCGAGTAAATTCTGATTTCGTGTCGATCTCACGAAACATTTTTGAATTTCGTTTCGTTTCGTACCGCATGGCATCAAAAAGTTCACATACCGTTTCGTTTCGTATCGCTTTGAAAAAATCTTATACCGCATACCCTTACTAAACGGGCAGTGGCAACTATATTGCCACCTAAATTTTTGTGAGTTTCTTTCAAACAAAAACTGTTTTGTACATGTAATCATGTATATAATCATTTCCAGAATAGTATGCGTTAACAACTCTTCTAGTTTTATCGTCCTTAAAAAGGGTTAAACTTCCTGAAATGCCTATTAAATCCCCTCGAATTCCATGTAACGTATGTGGGAGGCTTCGAAACCCCCGAAAACTCCCCCGTAACGATTACGGAATGCCACTGAATCTCGCCGAACATGCTCTGAAACTTTCTGTAATGCCTCTAAAATCCCCCTTATAACCCCATCGGACCCCATGTAACGCATCTGAGACCCTCCGAAATTCACGAAAACGCCTACGTAACGCCTCTGACTACCGCCGAAAATGCTCTGAAACATCCTGCCTCCGGAATTCCCATAACAACCCCTCAGACCCTAACCCCCAAGAACGTACCTGTGACGCCTAAAAAAACCATCGGAAGTCCTATGAAACTCTTTGCAATGCTTTCAAAAACCCCTTCAGACCCCAAAAACCGCTCTTAAATTTTCTGGTATCCCCCTGTAATTCCTTGAGACCCCCTGAAACGCCCCTGTAACCTTCCTTCGCTCGCCCCTTTAAACATCCCATGGCCACCGTTGCAATAGTTTCCGTCATTATATTATTAAATATTCTTATGGGCTGTCCATTTATTACGCAAGGGATTTTCCACGATTTTTCGACATCCCTTTCCCCCTATTAAGATTTTTTGTATGAGATCCCAAATATTTTTGTACGCCTCGTAAGATTTCTCAAATCCTCGTAATTAATGGACAGCCCCTTATGCACAATTTTAGCTCTGAGTTGCTTACCCTCTTTTTATGCAGAGCATAAGGTGCATAAATTAAAAGTACATAAAAATAACATGCATAAAATATGTTTTAGTGTACCTGGAAGAACTAGAGAGCCTCTACATAGAAGAATTTATTGACAAATTCCTTAAAATGACAAGAACTTAATTCTGTAGTAATTCTGCAGGTAATGTCTTGAAGAACCTTTGTAGAAATTTCTGAGGCAATACCAGAAATTTTTTTGAAAGAATTCCTGAAGAAAAATCTGAATGAATCCGAAGCAATTTGTGGAGGAATACCTGGAGGATTTTCCTAGATGAATATACTCAGTGTAGCACTCCGAACCTCTTTCCCCTATCATGAATTTGCCTGCCATTCGTCGGCAATCCAACAACTGCGGTAAAACGATATGTGCCATGGGAGTCACGCGCTGAGACATTCGGGATATGTAAGCAGCTCCCCAAGTGCCATTGCCGAGGCCGAGACCGAGAAAGCAAGACACTCAACCCAGTAGTGCAGCACATCACATTTATGGAAATAATATTTCACTTTCGCCTGTCTAACAAGCCACCCAGGGGATGTGAACAACAATTTATGGATGGATATAGCGTTCGAAGCTTGGAGAAATGCACACGTACATACGGAATTACGGAATGTAGCAACGCAACCAGCATACCAGTCTGAATAGGTTAGGAATCCTGAATGCGCATTCCAAGATTGAGGTTGTGAACAAATGTGCGTTTGGGATTTGTGGCCGGGGTTGAATTAGCATATTCTGGCAGTGAATTTGTCTTGGGTTGTCAAAACTGGCACTTTATTCATTAGGATACCGTCTGTCGGATGGAGCATTTCCTATTCTCGGAAACAAAGTTCTTTCGAAGAAGGCAAACAGATTTGCTCATTACTCGACGTCTTTCTCCATCTGCATTGCTTTCGATTTAATACTTTCGGTAGATTTATCATCATGACTGGTTTGCTTTAGGTTACATTTTGTCTAAAACATAAAAATTTGGAAAATAAATCTGATGATAATTCAAAGACACAAGAGATTTCAAATGACACGAAAAGCAAACAATATAACGTTTTTGGCGTGATTGAGCTTGATTGACCGCCCGTCGTTGCCATTCCAGTAACGTCTACTTAGCTGAACTCAACTCAAGAAATAAGATTACTGCTAGGTTATAACAGACAACTCCAGTTTGTTAATGTTGGAGATTTTCTATTTTTTGCGAAAATGTGTGCAAACGAGAAGAAAGTTTAGATGATATCTTGCTCACAACGGATCGTGAAGCTCACTGCGTCTGCACAAGTTCATGTGAATGTAGGAGTGGTTTTGGGAAATGACTTTTCGGCAGAAGTTCGCATTGGTGCGTGGATGCCGGCCGTTTGATAGGCAGTGCGCACAAATGTGCCTCTGGAGCCGGCCTTCTGATGGTTATGAACATATGAATGAATAAAATGAGTTGCATATATAGCTAAAAGTGAGAAAATAAGCATGAAGTAAAAAGAAAGCAGAATAAAAGCATTGGCCTGGGATTGAACTCAGGACCTTTTGCATACGTATTAGAAGCGGCAGTCACTAGACCACCAAGCGGTCTATTGTTTGATTAAAGACGCAGAGCAAACTTTTTTGTTTATCCCCACCATTAAATTTTAGGCTTCTTTGTATTAATCCTACCCAAGCACACTCGCGTTTGCATAATTCAATTGCATACCAAAGTGCCGGCACGCTACTTAGAAAGAGCAATGCTAACCTTTTCAATTGGCTTGGGTCGTCATATGAATTTTCAATACACCCCTTCGCCACCACATCAGGCAGTCAAATGGTGAGCACACTTTTGTGTACGGTGAACTTTACAATGCTTTCACGCGGCTCGGAACCGACGACGACCCCGCTGAAATGAAATATGAATGGCGAAGCCTTTTCTGAAGTCGCGAGCGAAACTTTCACATCGTTCATAATTTATTGGTGTATATGTACGAACGTTACAGGCAGCATGGACTGACAGGCTGATACTGGGATATGGAATTCTAACGAGTGGCTTCGGGGAAAGTGGTTTAATGTGATTCCAAGAGAAGCAAAACGGCTGGCTCTACAATAAACAGACTTATAAGAGGTGCTAAAATTAAATGATATTCCTCCTTTTGTAAGTTTATCGGGAATAAGATTTCATACTCGGTCCACATAGAACATTGAGCTAAGGAGTAGGATCTGTTCCTCATGTTCGAAATAGGACAATCTTCATTACTTTCCCCTTTCCAGTAAAAAAGGCATCGCGCATTGGAAAGGAGAACAATGGCATCGTTTCGCCATGATTTCGATGTCATGAAGAAATAACTGGCTCGAGCCGGTTCTCTGTCACGCATTGTTAGATCTGATATTGTTAGATAAAATCAGTAACAATATTGGTTGAGCGCCGCAGCACGACTCAAACATATTTCCTCCCATTTATATCGGATTTTTTTTATTAAAATATATAGGGTGACCTTGGCCACAGACGGAACCTAAGCATAAATGTGCACATAACTCCTCAGAAAAGTTAGCGGGTTGGTATCAGGCCTTGTGAGCCTGTCGTAAAACAAACATGTAGTAAAAAGAAAACAAGACAAAAATTCGAACCAGATCCAATGACAAGAACCCACGCGACGGAAAAGGTATTGCAAATGAAAACTCGGTATGTGAGACTGCAGATCTCTCAAACTCATCGGGTGCACCCGCATATCAGTCGATGTATTGAAGGACTGCAAATTCGGCATCATAGCGCTGTTGGACAGGATCTAAGGTGCGAACGTTTAGAGGTTAGAGAACTGCGGCAACACAAGCGAGCTGGGAACAGCTTTCATCGTGATGGGCGATATGCAAAGGCGCGGAATCGGTTGGTGGCTGCTTGACGAAAGCATGTGCAGGTTCAGGGTCAAGGGTCGATTCTTCAATTTCAGCATAATAAACGTGCACAGCCCACAATCTGGTGAAACTGCGCCCAAAACTCACCGTCATTAACAAATGTACGGTATCGGCGACCGCCACGGTACGACCTAAAGGGACTAAAACAACCGGATGTCACCTCAGCATACGCGCAGAATCTCGAGGCCGCGTTGCCAGACGAGGGCGAGCTCGATGAGGCCCCTCTAGAGGACTGTAGGAGTACAGTGAAAGCAGCTATTAACGAGGCAGCCGAGAGCACCATCCGGTACGCGGAACGGAATCGACAGAACGAATGGTTCGACGAAGAGTGCAGAACGGGTTTGGAGGAGAAGAACGCAGCGCGGGTCGTAATGCTGCAGCAAGGGGTCCGACAGAACGTGGAACGTTACAAACAGAAGCGGAAACAGCAGACCCGCCTCTTTCAGGAGAAAAAGCGCCACCTGGAGGAAGCGGAAGGCGACGAAATGGAACTGCTGTACCACTCCTAAGAAATACGGAAGTTCTACCAGAAGCTGAACGCATCCCGCAACGGCTTCGTGCCGCAAGCCGCAGTATGCTGGGATAAGGACGGAGGCCGCTTGACGGACGGACGCGAGGTGATTTAAAGGTGGAAGCAGTACTTCGATCAGAACCTGAATGGCGTGGAGAACGTAGGCACGACTACGAGACCACGACAATGGAGGAAACAACGACGCCAGTTCAGCGGAGGAAGGAAATGAACCAACTCCCACGCTGAGGGAAGATAATGATGCCATTCATCAGCTCAAAAACAACAAATCAGCTGGTAAGGATGGTATCGCAGCTGAACTCATCAAGATGGACCCGGAAAAGTTGGTCATCTGTCTGCACAGTTTGATAGTCAGGATCTAGGAAAACGAATAGCTATTAGAGAAGTGGAAGGAAGGGGTAATATGTCCCATTCACAAGAAAGGCGACCAGTTGGAATGTGAGAACTTCAGAGCGATCACAATTTTGAATGCTGTCTACAGAGAGCTATCCCAGATGATTTTCCGTCATCTATCACCTAAAACGAATGAGTTCGTGGGAAGCTACCAAGCCGGCTTCATCGACGGCCGGTCGACAACGGGCCAGAGCTTTACGGCAAATCCTCCAGAAATGCCGTGAATACCAGGTCTCAACGCATCACCTGTTCATCGACTTCAAAGCGGCATACGACGGTATTGACCGCGCAGAACTATGGAGAATCATAGACGAAAACGGCTTTCATGGGAAGCTGAGTAGACTGATTAAAGTAACGATGGACGGTGTGCAAAACTGCGTATAGTTTGATGCGACGATCCGGGCTCAACAGCCGGGGAATGATTTTCACAAAATCCGGTCAATTCCGGACATGCACATTTGGAACGGTGGCAGAGCTGTACACCCGCCTGAAGAGCAAAGCAGCAAAGGTCAGACTGGTGGTGAATGCCTTTAAACAAAGTACATTTTTTCTTTTTTTCCTCATCTGTAGAGCCTTTTAACCACTGCGTCCATTATTTATTAATATTGAGGTATGACCCATATTTAATTTGGTGCTAGTCAAGTATCCTGTCACAATTGAGCTGTGATGGACAATAATGGTTGATGTAACACCTGATCCCAACTAGGCACAACTAGTTT
This sequence comes from Aedes albopictus, assembly GCF_035046485.1. Classification (NCBI taxonomy): domain Eukaryota; kingdom Metazoa; phylum Arthropoda; class Insecta; order Diptera; family Culicidae; genus Aedes; species Aedes albopictus. Next base: position 136,656,596 of record NC_085138.1, on the reverse strand, counting down.
TATAAAGTTTATTACCCTGTTGGGATTACTTCTCCAAATTTCCAAGAGCTCTAGAAACCCTTTACCAAATATCGCCAATCTGTGATGGTACAGCACTCCGCAGTTGCAGAGTAAATGCTCGGCAGTTTCGTTTTCCGTTTGACAGAAACGACACTCGGAGGATTAGATTTTTCCAATCTTACTTAGATGATATTTGCTCGGGCAGTGGCCAGTCATCAGACCAGTAATTACCCTGAGATTTCTTTTGTTTAGGTTCAGTATGGACCTGGTTTTTTTCTGCACTGGGTTTTATGAACCTTTTTGCTTGCTTGGGTGTATCCGTGGCATTCCAATTAGATTCTACCGTGGACATTTCCCAAGTTTTTAGTTTCATCCGAAGAGCACACTCAGGAACTCCACAGAAAGGTTCAGGGCCTACAAAGCATGATCCCGCACCCTGTCTCGCCAAATTGTCGGCGTTTTCATTTCCCAGAATTCCGCAATGACCGGGCACCCAGTATAACTTTACCTCGTTCCTACTGGCCAACTGCTTCAGAGAAATAATGCATTCCCACACTAGCTTTAGCTTTTAGAGCATTTAGAGCCGCATGACTGTCCGAAAAAAAAAAACAGATCTTGGCAAATCTATAATTTCTTTTCAGACAAATGTTGGCACACTCTAGAATGGCTTGAACTTCCGCTTGAAATACAATGGGACTGCATCCCATTGGTATAGCCTTACTGATACCGGGGCCAAAAACACCAGCTCCAGTATTTTTTCCCATCTTGGACCCATCAGTATAAAATACAATAGAACCTGGACGTAAACTTGGCCCACCAGCATCCCAAACATAGCGACATGGTTTCACCACTTTGAAGGGAATATCATAGTTGGTCTTCCTTATCATCCAATCTTCTACTGTTTTTATGTCCATGTTTAATTTGAAGTCTTTGATGATCCTCAAATGTCCAACAAGATCCCCGTCTAGGACTTTATTGTAATGTATAAACTGCAGGGCACTTTTTGCCGCTTGTAGTTTAACAAATTGATGCAATACCAGTAAATTGAGAAGGGCATCCAAAGCAACTGATGGAGTGCTTTTCATTGCTCCTGTCATAGATATACAAGCAAGTCTTTGTAGCTTACTTAGCTTCTTTTGACAGGTTACCTCATTTGTTTTGGGCACCAAACAAGTGAAGCATAAGTAATCTTAGGCCGGACTATTGCAGCATAGATCCAGTGAATCATGTTTGGTCTAAGACCCCAGGTTTTTCCTAAGGCTTTGCTGCAGACCCAAAGGGCATTGGTACCCTTGGGTAAAACATTGTTTAAATGAGAATTCCAATTCAGTCTTTTGTCCAAAATTACCCCAAGCTGTTTAACTTCTTCTGAGAACTGAATTTGAACTCCATCTAAAGAAGGTTCAGTAAGATTTATTTTTAACCTTCTAGTAAAAGGTACAATTACAGTTTTGGAAGGGTTTACGTTTAATTCTTCCTATCGGCACCATTTGATGGTAACATTCAACGCAGATTGTAGCCGGCTAGATATCGTGTCGTCATATATTCCACGTATCAGAATAGCTACATCATCTGCGTATCCAATAACTTCAAAGCCTTGATTGGTGAGTTTTTTAAGGAGTTCGTCCACTACAAAAGACCACAATAAGGGCGATAGTACTCCTCCTTGAGGACAGCCCTTCACAGATCTTACTGATAGTTGCGCACCTCCAAGAACGGAAGAGATCTCTCGATCTCTAAGCATCGATATTATCCATTCAATAATGCATTTATCCAAGCCCCTTGCTTCCATTGCAGAACGCATTGAGCTGTAGGATGCGTTATCGAATGCTCCTTCAATGTCGAGAAAAGCAACCACGGATATTTCCTTGGCTTGAAACGATTTCTCAATTTTGCTGACTAGCGACTGTAGCAGGGTTGTTAACGTTAATCAACGATTAACGCCGTTAACGTTAATTTTCGTCCGAATCAACGTCAACGGCGTTACGTTAATTTTCTAGCCAGTTAACGTTAACGTCAACGGAATGCGTTAAATTAACGTCAACGAATGCCGTTAATTTTGGCGTTAATTGATGTGATATGCTTTGTGATCTGTGTGACACTTGAGGTTTTTTTTTTCGTTTTTGGGGAAGATTATTATTTGTGTTTGGCAAGATTTTTTTTTTTCATTACTCACTAGCAAGAATTTTTTTTTTTGGAACTTGTGCGCCGGCATTTGACCAACAGTGTCATAATTGAATCTATAGACGAGTGCACTGATGAACATTGAGTTCACTAAGCCTGAAAATTTTTGACAGCACAGCGGGGTCGACTCTCAACAACTTCTACTCAGGGGCTGTCCATTAATTACGTAAGGGAATTTTTGCGATTTTCTGACACCCCCTCCCCCCTTTGTAAGATTTTTTGTATGAGAACTCAAAAATTTGTGTATGGCACCCCAAGAAACAGAACTAGCTGAATAACGGTTTCTTAGGCTAAAGTTTGCTTAAGAGTGGTTTGTTCCACTCTTGTACAGCTAAAATGTTTGTTGGGACGTAAGATTTCTCAAACCCCCCCTCCCCCCATAAACCCTTACGTAATTAATGGACAGCCCCTCAGAGATGCATTACCAAAATGCGCTGATATTTTTTTTTCTTTGATTTCTTACATGAATTTCCATTTAAAGTGATGCATATGCATAAAGGGTGACAATGGGCAGGTTTGTTCACTTCGTCATGGGGGGTTTTTGTCAGCCAAATTGCCTGAAACTTAGCCATATAATTCAGCTTTAGTTGGGAAGGATTTGAGACCAACTCTGAGTTCAATAGGTTTCAAAAACCCCCAAAGACGAAGAGAACAAAACGGCCGAGAAAAGGTAATTTCCCCTACTTAATGCACAAGTTCATATTTTTGCAACTTCATCGCGAAAACTAGTTGCAATAAATTAAACAAATATTTAGCTGGGTAGAAGTTGTTGAGAGTCGAGTCGACCCCGCTGTGGTGTCAAAATTCGCTGCCCGAGTGAACTTCCAGCGGGCGGTGCAGTCTTCTATATCGTCCACGTCAAGAACCTGCAAAATGCTTTGCCGACTTACTCAGGAAGCGTGAGTTTATGCTTCGGAAGGAAGTAATGGTGTTGGTGCATTATGCACCTTCAGCTGTGAAACTGAGCGCGCTTGTTATGCAATATGTAAATACACCCAGCGCGCTCGTCTTTGGGATTGGAAGTGCCCAAAGCGCTCTAATTTCGTCCATGACTATCCCCCGGTGTTTTTAGGCTATCCACATGTTGTTTGTGGACAATTATAAAACGTGACTCATCTTAAGTAGCTATGGTCCACTGCACGAATTTATGCTGGCTTGCTTACTCTCACAGAAAATTTGACGTTTGAGAGGTGCCGACACCGTTCAAACGTCAAATTTCGTGTGAGAGTAAGCAGGCCAGACTAAATTCTTGCAGTAATCCATTGAGTTGATCGCAGTAGCCATCCATGCAAATGTCAAAAATTTCAATCTCATATATCTCATGATCCTGATTACTTAGAGAGTTGGTGTCTTCGGCAAAGTTGTATGGCTGGTCGAGGACTAACCGATAATAAGACTTATGTTTTCAAATTCCACCGCTAGGCGGTGCTAGAGAGCTAACAAACTTTGTTTTCCATATATATCAGGAAAATTTGCAAAAAATTGCAACTAGCGCCGCCTAGCTGCAGAAACTCGAACCAAACGATAATTATTCTGAAAGCCCTTGATCTATCAAACAATTTTGCCGAAGACACCATCTTTCTAAAAAATCAGAATGCTGAGATATGTGAAATGTAAAATTTGTACGCTCTCTAGCGCCGCCTAGCGGTGAAATCACGAATCATACGACCCATATTCTGAAAGCCCTTGACCAGCTGAACAACTTTGCCGAAGAAACCAACTCTCTAAGTAATCAGGATCCTGAGATATATGGGATGGAAATTTGGTCAGTGTTGCATCTGCTTGTCTAAGATATCACATAAATCACAGACAAATAGATGTGACACTAACGAAATTTCAATCTCATCTATCTCATGGTCCTGATTACTTAGAGAGTTGGTGTCTTCGGCAAAGTTGTTTGGCTGGTCAAGGACTAACCGATAATAAGACTTAAGATTCAAAATTCCACCGCTAGGCGGCACTAGAGAGCAAACAAATTTTAAATTTTGCATATCTCAGTTTCCTGATTTTGTAGAAAGATGGTGTCTTCGGCAATATTGTTTGGTAGATCAACGGCTTTCAGAATAATTACCGTTTGGTTCAAGTTTCTGCAGCTAGGCGGCGCTAGTTGCAATTTTTTGCAAATTTTCCTGATATATATGGAAAACAAAATTTGTTAGCTCACTAGCACCGCCTTGCGGTGGAATTCTGAAACATAAGTCTTATTATCGGTTAGTCCTTGACCAGCCATACAACTTTGCCGAAGACACCAACTCTCTAAGTAATCAGGATCAAGAGATATATGAGATCGAAATATCGTTAGTGTCACATCTATTGGTCTGTGATTTATGTGATATCTCAGACAAGCAGATGAAACACTGACAAAATTTCCATCCCATATATCTCAGGATACTGATTACTTAGAGAATTGAATTGAGAACAATCTGAATTATGCGATTGTGCACACCTTACTGACAAATTTACTGAAATTTTTGGTTGGACCCAAGTAGATTCACTTAAATGTACAGTCTAGTATCAATTAAATATGTACTACAATTAACGAAAAATGAACGGAGTCGTTAACGTTAAATCAACGCTCCGCGTTAACGTTAACGTTGATCAACGCTTCCAAAAAATCAACGGAAGAATCGTTGATCGTTACAATTAACGTTAACGAATTAACGAAACGGCGTTAATCGTTGATTAACGTTAACAACCCTGGACTGTAGCGCTGTTATGGTAGATTTGTATGTTTGATAAGCAAATAGAAATTTGCTTAGAAGCATTTCTACTAAGCTGGTAGACTTGACAGAGTTGTCCACTATTTTCTCCATGGTCTTTAACAGAACATAAGAAAGGCTTATGGGTTATGGGTCTGAAGGCTTTTGGAGTTGTTTTGTCCCGTTTGCCAGCTTTTGGGATAAAAACAACACGAACCTTCCGCCACGCCTTAGGTATGTCAGCTAAAGTAATACTGGCTCTGAACATTTCGGTTAAGAGCGGACAAATCGCCTCGTTTCCATGTTGAAGTAAAGCTGGGAAAATTCCATCTTTCCCGGCAGATTTGAAAGATTGAAAAGAACTCAATGCCCATTCGACCCTCGACGGAGTAAAGATTTCACAAGCTTTTTGATAGGCATTGGTCTTGCCTTATCCGAGTCCTGTTCTTCATCCGAATAAGGAATCGATCCTGGGAAGTGAGTTCTCATCATTACTTCCAATGTTTCAGAAGAATCAACAGTAAAACTGCCATCTTATTTTTTAAGACATCCAAGACCATTTGAATGGTCTTTCGAAAGGACTTTATGAAGCCTTGCAGCCGTAGGAGCGTTATTGATGTCTTCACATACCCGTCTCCAGTCCTTCCGTTTGGCTAGTCTCAATTCTCTGTTGTATTCTGTAAGGGTTTGTTTATACTGAACCCAATCAGATGTAATTTTTGCTCTATTGAACAACCGTCTAGATTTCTTCCTCAGATCTGCCAGCTTATCATTCCACCAAGGGACATCCCTGTTGGATGACCTCTGTCGGATTGGGCAGCTAGCATGATATGATGAAATCAGTTTATCAATAATCTCATCAGAGACATTTTCCAACTGTGAAACAGACAAGATCTGCTCACCCTTATATGAATTTCCATTCATTAAATAAAAGCTGTAGAGGTCCCAGTTAGTTTTCTTTGGGTTTTTATAGCTTTCAATTAAATTTGATCCGGCTTTATAATCGAACCTGATATGTTTGTGATCTGACAATGATTCCTCAAAAGAAACATGCCAGTTCGCGATCTTATCTGATAGCAGATAGCTACAAAGCGTAAGATCTAAAACTTCCTGTCGAATGGCATTAACAAAAGTTGGAGAATTCCCTTTATTGCATATGTCTATGGAGGCTTGAAGCGCAGAGAGCACGAAGACAGCAGGTGGATCGTGACTTGGCGAGCATTGGGCGCGATCGAGGATGTAGAGCAACCACAAACCGAGTATTGTTGATTATGTCTTGTCTTAAATGTGATGTTGAGCACATAAATGTATGTATGTGGGGATAAACACAAGTGGAACGATTTTCACAAAGTCTGTTCAGCTGCTTGGTTTTACTGATGATATAGAAATTTTAGCTGGCAAATTTGAGACGATGGCGGAAACGTACATCCGACTACAGCATGAAGCCAGGTGAATCGGATTAGTCACTTTAAGTCCATCGTTAGTCATTGAATTTCTATCGACGGTGATGAAATCGAGGCTGTTGAAAAAATCGAGTAATTGGGCTCACCTCGGCTACAGCACTAGGCTTCACGACTCCGAATCACAGAAACGACTGGTACGATGGCGAATCTCGTTGAAAAACGAACGAATCTCATTGAAAAATTCATCGAATCTCGTTGAAAAAAGAATGCAGCATGGGCGAGAATGCTACAACACCGTACGAGAGCAAATGAGGCACGTTACAAACAGGCGCGGAACAGGCAGAACTCAGTCTTCCGGATGAAGAAGCGCCAGCAGGAAGAACGAGATCGCGAAGCGATGGAAGAGCTGTACCGTGCTAAGGACACACGAAAGTTCTATGAGAAGCTGAACCGCTCCCGCAGAGGCTTCGTGTAAAAAGCCGACATGTGCCGAGATAATCACGGGAATATTCTTATCAGCGAGCGTGAGGTGGTCGAGAGATGGCGGCAGCATTACGATGATCACCTCAAAACGTTGCAAGCACCGAAGGTGGCGTGGTAACAGATCTAGGAGTACGTGCGCAGGACGAAAGATTTCTAGCCCCTAACCTCCAAGAGATTGAAAAGGAGGTAAGCCGCAACAAAGTCGCTGGAGCAGATCAACTACCAAGCGAGCTTCTAAAATACGGCGGAGAAGCACTGGTGAGAGCACTACGCTGGGTCATGACCAAGATTTGGGAGGAGGAAGTATTACCGGAAGAGTGGATGGAAGGTATCGTGTGACCCATCTACAAAAAGGGCGACAAGTTGGATTGCGGGAACTACCGCGCGATCACATCACTGAGCGCTGTCTACAAGTTACTCTCTCAAATTTTGTGCCGCCGTCTATCACCGATTACAAGAGATCGTGGGGCAATATCAGGCTGGATTCATGGGTGAACGCGCTACAACGGACCAGATGTTCACCATCCGCCAGGTGTTGCGGAAATGCCGCGAATATAACATGCCCACACATCACTTGTTCATCGATTTCAAATCGGCATATGATACAATCGATCGAGAACAGCTATGGCAGATTATGCACGAATACGTATTCCTGGATAAACTGATACGATTAATCAAGGCGACGACGATGGATCGAGTGATGTGTGTAGTTCGAGTATCAGGAACTCTCGAATCCCTTGGAATCTCGCAGAGGGTTACGGCAAGGTGATGGTCTTTCATGCTTGCTGTTCAACATTGCGTTAGAGGGTGTAATAAGGAGAGCGAGCATAAACACGAGTGGAACGATTTTCACGAAGTCCGTTCAGCTGCTTGGTTTTGCTGATGATATTGATGTTATAGGTAGCTCGTAAATTTGAGACGATGCACAGTGGCTGATTTCGTCCTTTTGGCGCGCTTGATTAATAACTTTCCAACTATGACGTTTAGCGTCATGGTGTCTTCGAGAAAGTTTTTCGCTATAATAAGGAGCTTCTTTTGAACTATTGTAAAAAATGATCAATCCCCCTAAAAGTGAGATAGAAAAGTTATTTTTTGCATTTTTAAAGATACAAGAATGGTGTTTTCACAAAAGTTGTAGAAAATGTTATTTGGAGCAACTTTTCTAAAGACGTCAAGTTTGTATCTCCGTTACTTTTCAAGATACGTTACGTTGTTTATCATCAGCCCCTTGAAAAGGGTTTTTGCGCAATAACTTTCGAAGGATTGATTCTACATTTTTCTGATGTTCTACAAAGTTATAGATAATGGTAAAACACATAACTTTGTCCAACACGACATCCCGCTATTTTCAAAAATAAAATAGTTATAACGGTTTTTGTAGTTTTTTGGGCCATATTTCAAGCATGTATAACCTAGCTATAGGCAATTATATGCAAATTTCCTTCTACGCATGTAAATATACAAGTAATTGCCTCTCTTAGAAAGCCAAAACCATCAAACTGTAAGAGACTGTAAGATGGTTTTTGTACAGAAACTTTCAACCATCTATGTTACTTTTATATGGGATTTATTCGTATCTTCACCATATTTTTTGAGAGTTCATTACAGCTTGCATTTTTATTGTTATTGTAAGTGTGTGAATATATAGAAAGGATTGTGGTGCATTCTGCAACATTCATGAAGTACATTACATGAAAACTTACCATCTACTTCTATTTTCTGACTAACTGGCAGTGCTGCACGTAGTCCACGAAAAGAACGCATAAAGTGTTACTTTTCTTGTCAGATCACGATTAAACAGCACCTTACTGTAAAGAACAATATGATTTATAATTAGCTATAACTATTGTAAACATGTACTTGAGGGAGCGTTCACAAAATATGTCACGCGCAAGTTTAGAATATGAGAAAAAAATGAGACTTCATTCGCTCTTTTCGTGGACTACATGCAGCACTGTGAGTTAGTAAGAAAATATAAATAGATGGTAAGTTTTCGTGTAACGTACTTCATGAATGCTCCAGAATGCACCACAATCCATTCTGTATATTCACACACACACGTACAATAACAATAAAAATGCAAGCTGCCATGAACTGTCAAATAAATATATTGAAGATATGAATAAATCCCATATAAAAGTAACATAGATGGTTGAAAGTTTCTGTACAAAAACCATTTTACAGTTTCTTACAGTTTGATGGTTTTGGCTTTCTCAGAGAGGCAATTACTTGTATATTCACATGCTTAAAAGGAAATTTGCATATAATTGCCTATAGCTAGGTTATATATGCTTGAAATATGGCTCAAAAAACTATAAAAACCGTTATAACTATTTTATTTTTGAAATTAGAAGAATGTCGTGTTCGGCAAAGTTATGTGTTATACCATTATCTATAACTTTGTAGAACATCAGAAAAATGTAGAATCAATTCTTCGAAAGTTATTGTGCAAAAACCCTTTTCAAGGGGCTGATGATAAAAAACGTAACGTATCTTGAAAAGTAACGGAGTTACAAATGTGGCGTCTTTGACAAAGTTGCTCCAAACAACATTTTCTACAACTTTTGTGAAGACACCAACCTTGTATCTTGAAAAATGCAAAAACTAAATTTTCTATCTCACTTTTAGGGGGATTGATCATTTTTTACAATAGTTCAAAAGAAGCTCCTTATTATAGTGAAAAACTTTCTCGAAGACACCATGACGCTAAACGTCATAGTTAAAAAGTTATTAATTAAGCGCGCTAAAATGACGAAATCAGCCACTGTGGCGATGGTGGAAACGTTCATCCGAAGACAAAATACATGGTGCAAAGGGCTCCAGGGAGGAATCACCGCGCCCGCCACCCCGAATTTCTATCGACGGTGTTGAAATCGAGGTGGTTGAAGAATTTGTGTACTTGGGTCACTGGTGACCGCCGCGGCCGACAACGACACCAGCAGAGAAATTCAGAGACACATTGTGGCAGGAAATCGAGCTTACTTTGGACTCCGCAGAACTCTACGATCGAACAAAGTTTGCCGTCACACGAAGTTAACTATCTACAAAACGCTGATTAGATCGGTGGTCCTCTATGGGTACGAAGCATGGACTCTACGTGCAGAGGACCAACGCGCTCTTGGAGCTTTCGACCGGAAGGTGCTGCGTACCATCTACGGCGGATTGCAGATGGAAGACGGATATAGGAGACGGCGAACGAACCACGAGCTACATCAGCTGCTGAGAGAACCAACCATCGTCTACACCGTGAAAATCGGGAGGCCACGGTGGGCGGGTCACGTCATCAGGATGCCGGTTAGCACCCGGGTAAAATGGTTCTCGACAGTCATCCGACCGGTTCGAGAAGACGTGGTGCACAGTGAGCTACATAGGTGGGTCGACCAAGTGGAGGACGATCTGCGGACCCTACCGAACTGGAGACACACAGCCATGGACTGAGTAGATTGGAGACGGCTACTATGTACAACAGAGGCCACTCAGGCCTTAGTCTGACCGGTAAGGGGTAAGTTCATCTCAAGCAGCTTCCATTTTTTGCATCGAACACAAACTATGTTCAACTTTAGGGAAAAAGGCGTTAAGATACATAAAATAAAAAACTTAACAGTTGAACGGCATGGGTCTGAAATGATCGATTTTAGCGTTACGCTTGGAGTTATGTATTTTATATGCGCACCATGCCAAAGACCGCAGATTCTCGCTGCCGCTGTTAGTTCACGATCCAATTTGCATATTAAATGGTAAGCTGTAGATGCAATGCACGAAGTGCATTCATAGTTCTCAGCCATTCCGCAGAAATACATAATGAGCAAACTTTCACAACAGAAGCCTGACGACGCAACAGCAATCTTCATTGTGCTGTTTCATCATAAAGTTCGCCAAAAGTCACATGTGACATGGTAAGCTGTTGTGCTATTTAATGCAAATCTCCCAAAACGCCAGCCAAGCAAATCATGACTAACGACACTGATGAAATCAAGGCGGCAAAACTTTTGATGAAGTTAACCCTCCGTCTGCTTTAATGCAGAACTTGCACGAGACTGGTAATTTGATGTACTTGAATTTCTGCTTGCTTCGCTCCGTTGTTGTACGATACATCTAGGCGTGCTAGCGAAACATCACCAAAAGTTAGAAATCTCATAGATTCTCGTATGTATTGCTCTCTGCAGAGCGATTAAAGCGAAAAAACTTTTCCATCAAACATCGGTTTCCGTGAATGCGATGACGATTTTCGTCGTCATTCGGAAAAACTTCTGTAACTTCGTTGTAGGTCTGATACTCCGGAAAGCCTATATAGCAAAAAGTAAGCAAAAGAGCGTGCACCGAGTGAGGCTCTGTGTTAAATGGCTGGAAGATGGCGATGTACACATTCTTAGAAGATTTTTGAAACAGCTGATTGGTGCTTGTATTTAAAACACAGAGTGCAAAATAGAGTTCAGAGAACTATCCCATGGACATTTTTGGGAAGATGTTCGAGGTAACAGTAACGTATCAACCCTTGAGCGATCCCGAGCAGAAGGGAATAGCAACAGCATAATAAAATGTGTTATTTTGGAAAAATAACTGAGTAGCGGAAAGAGTTATTTTCATGTTATTTACATAACATATCCTGTCATAAACTTGTCTGTCATAAGCGGCAAAATAACAAAAATTATAACAAAAAAATGTTCCTGGAAGACCTGTTTAATACACACTCAGTAGAGCTCGGCTAATTTCCATTCTTTTGCCGAGACCCGCACAGGCGAGTGCTCAGCAATTGCAATTTGACTGAGATATCAGCAAAAATTCAAGTTCATTTATAGCAGCCCCCATGGGTGCCGCTATCATCAAACATTAAACGTCAAGCGTTTAGCCGAGATTTCAGCAAATGAACTTTAACCGAGATCCGCACAGCCGATCTCGGCATTCTGTTTTAAGTATGCAACATGTTTTGTTAGTTTCAATAACAACTTAATAACAGTGAATTTTTAAAATATTTCAATAACAAATTTTGATATGAATACGTTATTAATAACAATCTGTAAACAAAATTTGCTTTTTTTCTGTTGCGGATAGGAACTCCTCCAAAGTCCCATATGAATTCAATGGGATACGCAACAATAGTATCTATTGTTAAATGTTTCATTTATAATTGGAACGCTATTGTTGTCGCAAGCGATTTATTATCGAAAACAGAGAGAAACAATAGTTGTCGTTTATTTTCCAAACAACTTACGATGAAAAACTACCGTCGTTTTGAAACCCTTTATTAGGTGGTTCATTGTTTATAAGATTAATTTACATTATTACCTCATTGATTGACACATTTATCCAAGTGAATAAAAGTGGGATCGATGCAGTGAAATCAATAAAAATAAAATGTCTAAAAATAGTCAATGGAGTTCTTGATGACTTATTTTTTTTTACATTTTTGTCGAAAATGTGTTGTTCGTCGTTGAATTCCACCCGTTAATCCAAAATGTTTCGTAAAATGGCTTACACTCTATTATACTCTCTATTTTCGTATTCATACCTAACTGAAACTTGGACAAAAAAAAACAGATATACTTTTCAAAGTGCTTATAAAACAAAAGGCTGATAAGTTGGCACTGTCACAGTTAAAACGTAATGTCAGTAAGAAGAGGAACTGATGACAAAATAATATTTTCTCTTACGGAATGCTGTGAACAACGAAAATCTCGAATGGTGTACACACTCAGTTTTATTTCACGAGCTCGGCTGTGCAAATCTCGGTTTCTGAATTTTAACCTAGACTCAGCTAACAAGATGGTTGGTTGCTTGGCAACAAGGCGTGTTATACTGATTCTCGGCATTTGTAAGCTGAGATCTCATGAAAACATTTAGCTGACTTCTCGGCTGTGCAAAACTCGACATTCATAAGCCGACCCGAGCAGAGGGGAATATCAAATTAATAACTACGAAATCACAAAACCTGTTTTTATATCTTGTTTTGTTATTATTGAATTATCAAGGCATTACGTTTCCATAACATGTTTTGTTGGACAATCTTATTTTGTTATGACCAAGCAATTGGTATGCAGCCCTTAAATAACATTTCAATATTACATTCTGTTGTGGAACAAGTTTGGTTATTATTGTATTATTGAGAGTGCACAAATACTTTATGGTATTGCTATCTAAACTAAAACAAATATTGAAACAAAACCTACGTCATTCTACAACGTTATTTACAGAATTTGAGGGAAAACAACTGCATATTAACTCATCAATTTGTCTTCCTCTTCCATTTATCATTACATCCAAACTGAGACAAAGTGCATGCCCCATATCACTAACTAGTATTCCGTGGGCAAAAGTTTGCATAATGCACCAGAAAAACTGTTTAACGATTTTTTGAAAAGTGCGCAAAGTTAGGCCCTAGGTGCGCAAAGTATGGTACGCTTACGGTATCACATTTGATAAGAGGTGTGGTATATTACGTGACATGGAGGTGCTGTAATGTGTACAAAACAAAGTCCCTGCTGGGCGGCGCGAGGTTTTGCTAAATTTCTGAAATTGACTGAGTTGTAGCTGAAAAGTACCCAAAATACCAGCCACTGCCCAAGTGGCGCAGTACCCTGCATACATCTAAACGAGAACATAGCAGAACATAGCAGAAGAAGAACGATGGTGTTTTGAAAAATCCTATCCCTATCACTAGGGACAATGGAAATTCGCGATTTCGCGGAAGCCGCGAATTACGCGAAATTGGGCATTGGCCGCGAAATTTAAGAAATCCCACGAAATTGTGCGAAATTGGACAAAACTGTGAGAATACCTTACATATTTCCTTAAATTCCAAATTTTTAATCACAAATTGACAGATGATTTTTGACAGTTTGGGATAATTTTCAATTTCGTATCTGCATAATAAAAGTTCATAGCATCAAATTTATTGTTGTTTACTGATTTTTCGTCAAATTAATTACTTTTTCGATGAATTTACTCATAAAACCAAATAAATTATTCATTTTACATGCAAAATTGAAGTTTTCTTCTACAAAATAGTCAAAAACATGGGACCGCGACATTGCCGCGAAATTCACAATTGTAGCCCGCAAAATTTAAGAAATTTTACCGCGAATTTCCATTGTCCCTACCTATCACACAGGAGAAGATTTTAAAATGCCTCTATAAAATCTAAAACAAAATCTAATTAAAAACGGTTTCATGTACGGTGTAAGACTTTGGACGGACTACATATTGAACGTATAAATTTAAATTTAACATTTTTTTCTTGGTAAGGTACTTAATTTGTATCAATCACCAATTGGGTTTTTAAATTAAGAATAATATATTGATTTTTTGATTTTATTCGAAAGAGCACCTTTTTATAAGCCAGTATGATTTTTTTCAGATTTTTAAAGCTTTATTTTGATACCTAAATTCAATTACAAAAAGATTTTTTGAAATCACCTTTTGACAGCTGGGCAACTGCTTGACAGCTCCGCCCAGTACGAAATGCGACGAGGGGTGATTCGACAAATCGCTCCCATACAAACTTTAAATCGATTTTTAAATAGGTTCCCGGGTACCAAAGTTCATGAAAATTTGGATTTCGGCTCAGTTTGGCATGTAGATTGTGAATATGGAATTATCTCAACACCACTAAAGAAGCCAATTGCAGCTGGTTTATGGAAAATTCCACGTGTATGGCAATTCAGTAACAAATTTTGAAAACGACGTATAATCAATGCTACACCATTGATTATACGTCGTTTTCAAAATTTGTTACTGAATTCAGGTTTTTTCTTAACTCACGATGACTAGATCGATTCAGTCGGATTTGTTTTTGATGAAAAAAAAAAATCTGGATCAAATGAGATCAATATTGTCAAAATCGGAGAAAATTTATCGCAGATATAACCATTACATAGTTTACCTGCTTTATTTTATTGTCTGCTGTTTCATATTATGAAGTAAAAAATAAAGGCATTGCAATATCTAGAAATTTCATCAGACTCTTCCGTATTTTTTTATTTTATTCATTGCTATAATTTGAGTTTTGGGTAAATATAGCATCATAGCTATTGATATGTTTATCTTTGTATTAATTTCCTTCTTTCAATATCCCAGTCCCGTTACGGTGCCAAATTCCTATCACTTTTCTACGATTCCCAATTCTTATAGGTTAAGTATAATTTTAGCTTCAAAAAGTGATACATCTGCAAATGAGTTTTTTTTTATCTCAAAATTGAGTAAACTTAGTTGAATTTATATGTCATTTTAACAGTACCGCTATTCTAACCTCTATAACGTCAAAAAGTACCGAACAGACTATGTATTACGAAGTAATGAATGTTAGTGAGAGTGGAGATAGCAAATATGGTACCTACTAAATAATTCTAATCAATAAAAATGTCAACTATACAGACAATTCTGCTCAATTGGTGATTGCATTTGTCTATTATAACTTTTTCCTTTCGATCTATTATTATTCGATCATATATTGTTTGACATTATGTCATAAATATCTTTTTTCATTACTAAAAATAATCCTAAACAGAATAAAACTAAACAGCATCTGCAGAAGTAATCATATCGGCATATGATATAATTACCTTTTACCTTCGCTCACGTAGGTACGTGTATAATCGCCGTTCTCACAACGCGAACAAAACAAAAAATAAAATAAAAATCATCTCCGTCCGGAAAGAATCTTTGTCGCCGCCAAAATACACCCCATGACGAAGCTCAATCATAAATAGTCGACTACCTAGAACTTTTTCATCGTTCTCTTTACTCCTTGGAAATAGCCGACGACGGGCCATGCCACCACTGTTATTAAATAGTGTTTCAGTGCGCATGTCTGCGCACCGCGATAGCGCTGTTGGTAAGAGAGAGAGGTTCATTGTTTGATCTTGCATTCAAATCTCTGTCTATTTTTGTCCTGCGACAGGCAAACATGAAATGGGGGAATGGGGAAACTGGCAATACGTAGAACCAGTAAAGCTTCTATCGTCCCTCACTGCAAGTGCTGTGATAGCCTCATTGGTAAAGGCGACTGAAAATTTACGATAGCAGGATTGGAGGTTCAAATCTCGTCCATGTTTGTAAGTTTTATAATGAATTCGAAATTTTTTTATGTGACCTGTTATTTTCTAAAAATAGAATAACACACTTAAAATAATTACCCAAAAATGAGTAAAAAAAGTTAGTTTTTACCCTAATTTTGCTTTCGAACAATAACTCTTTAATACCAAAATTTGTTATTGAAATATTTCCCAAATTCACTGTTATTAAGTTGTTATTGCCACTAACAAAACATGTTATTAAATTGATTTTTCAGGAACAAATTTTTGTTATGTGACTTGTTATTTTGCCGCTTATGACAGCCAAGTTTATAACTCAATATGTTATGTTAATAACATGAAAATTACTAATTCCGTTATGCAGTTATTTTGCCAAAATAACGCATTTTGTTATGCTGTTGTTTTTCTCTTCTGCTCGGGGAGATTCGGCATTCTAAATTAAGTGTGTAGCTTTGATTGCAAAGCTAGTTATGTTGTAATATTATTGATCAAATATGTGTACAGTCTCAATGACACAATAATAACACTAGTTTACAAAATAAAACGAAAGTCGTGAACTTCTGTCAACGACCAAAGTTTTTGAAGCATAATTTAGCGCTGATTTCGAAACCGTGCTCTAAAAAAATTAAAGTAGAACAGTTTTTGAGTTTTAGCTCAATATCGAGTTTTACAACTTTTTAAAATATGGAATTTAATAAAATTCAAATATCTTGCGTTTTGTTCAACCAATTTTAAATCTTTTTCCATAAATTAGAAGCTGAATATAATTCCGTTCGATCATCTGAATGCAGGTTTTGCGTCAGATTGATAAAATTCAAGATATTGGCGAGTTTTGGGAACGATCTCCTTAAATTTTAGCAAAATTTCCTAAAATATATGAAGAAATGTATTTTTTTCAATAAGATAAAAACAATTTAAAAATTCTTTCTCATCGTTTTTTTGACATATCATATGTAGGCGAGATACAGTAAAAAAATCAGCTCAATCGGAGTATTGATTACGGAGAATGAAGTGTGTGAAATGAGCGACTTTGCTTAAAAATAGAACAAAAATCGATTTCAAATCATCGACCTTGTATGGAAAGTCGAAAAAATTTCCGCTCTACTGTAATTTTTTTCCTTCACGTTTTCGAACTAAGGGCATGATTCTACACCAAAAACGATCATCAGCTTACCGAGCTCAAAAATGCTGTAAACTAGTGTAACGGAACTTGTGCTACAACAAAACATGTTATTGAAATGTAATTTGAAGAAAATATACCAAGAGCACGATCATAACAAAATAAGATTGCCCAACAGAACATGTTATGGAACGGTGATGACTTAATAAGTTAATAATAACAAACCGCGATATAAAAACAGGTTTTGTGATTCCGTTGATGTTTTGATATTTGATTTTTGATTTTTGATATTTTCCTCTCCTCGGGATTGCGCTGTTGTATTTTGTACAACACGTTTTAAAAATCTCGCTTTTTGTACTCAGCATTAGCGTGGTGCTGGCGATGGTGGCCAACCGCGTGAGTAACGGAAGGTAAACGAGATGTTTAACCCGGGGCTAGTTCATCCCGAGACCCACGTTTCACTTCCCTTTCGAAGGAAGAAGGAAGTGGGATTCGATCTCAGGCGCTCTGCACGATAGCCACGGGTTAAACATCACACCCGATCCGCTCCACGTTGTAGAATGTTTTGACAACATAAAAGGAAGAATAGCATGCGCCATTTCCTGTAACAGTTTCTGGTGATGGCTGATTTTGAGAGCGAATTCCCAATAGTTACATAAAAAAAAAAACAAAATAATGCTTTGGCTATAGTGCACTGGAGTATTCTTGAACGAATCAGTGCACTGTAGTGAGATATTTCTTACACATCGCTGAGAGGATGTTTTACATGTGTCCCGAAGGTGATACAATTAGCTTAAGCTGGAGCGGAAGATTAAGCTGGAACCCCGGCAATAAAAAAAATGCAGTATTCCCTGGTGAAACCCTGGAAGTATTTCATCCTTCAATTACACAGCGCAACATTTTTTTGTCTCATGAGCAAACTTATGTGTCTCCGAAGGATTTTGGGCCGCTGAATCCGAATCCGGGCTCAGATTTGCTCCAACACATCACAATTTATAGGGCAAAATATGCGATTTTGGGCTTTTTGGACTGCAAGCCATTAGGCTTGGAAATACTTTTTTTTAGCAATCAAAAGGTTAATTGATCAATTAACATCTAAATGACCGACTCATGCAAAATATTTCGTTTTACCTAATCAAATTTGATAGATTTAAGCATTTTATGTTAGTATGAAAACTTGCATGCAACTTTTGGAGGATGACTTGTATGGGAAATATCGCACATAACATAAATCGTAAAAAACTATCAAATGCGATTTGGTAATACAAAATATTTTGCATGAGTCGTTAATTTAGATGTTAATTGACCAATTAACCTTTTTATTGCTTAAAAAAATATTTCCAAGCTTAATGGCTTACATGAGCATGAGCATGAGCATGAGCATAGATGACCGCACAATTCGTAGTTGCTACTCCGTGATTGACCAGAGCAATCGAAATTGCACAAGGAACCAATGAATAGGGCTTGGGACTAGCTTACTATTCTCAATGTACACAGGTCGAGAGCTCTCAACTTTAATAAGGTCAATAACGGCGCCGGCCACGTCCTTACGGTCATCGAGGATGGAAGGGAATGTTAGTAAGACAAACGTTGTTATAAAGACCGCGACTCGCTGCATCTCCACGTTTGTCTCAGGAAGGAATTTTTTGTTAGTAGGGTAAGGTACATTGTCAGTCCGGGAGTCACCTATGGTTGGTGATATGATTTGACAATGGATCAATATACACAAACCGCCGTTAACAACCGACCACTTTTCGACGCAAGAACTAGCCAAAAAGAAAATTCGATCGCGCGTCTCCACTCCACTAGGGAGCAGAAACCTTTAGTCTATTCCACACAGAAATACACTGAACGCGACTCACTTGTCGGCGCCCGGATTTTTTCTCGACCGGCGAACCCGAACCCGAACCCGAAATGTAAAAAATGAAAGAAAATATTTATTATCAACTAAAAGTGTATTGGAAACTAGCGCCGAAGGGAAGCGAAAAATTCGGAACCGACTCAACCACGGCGCGCGCACACTCGTCCCGTCGTCGGAGCCCCGCAGAGAGAAGAGAAAAAAAAATCGCAAAAATCTAGCAAAGCGAGCGCGCGAAGCTTTGCTGCTGTCGAACTACCGCACACTACTGACTGCTTGGCGTCCCGTCGTCGGTGCCCTGCAGAGAAGAAAAAAAAAATCGCAAAACTCTAGCAAAGCGAGCGCGCGAAACTTTGCTGCTGCCGAACTACCGCACACTACTGTATTTCCAAGCTTAATGGCTTTGGGGCAGCAGGGACGGATGTCCTGGGGCCTGACGCACCCCCCCGCTTGCGAGTCAGCCGCGTAGTTGCCGGCTAAGAATAGGACTACTAACCCCAATTCAAGGTGTCAAGCGACCCGTGCCGAGGAATGAGTGATCGAGGGGGTGAAAAAGATGCTCGATCTTTAACGGAGCCTGTGGGGCACCTGGGCACCCCCCACAGTAAGCTGTCCCTTACCGCGTTAATGCAGAGCTCTGGCGTGGTGGACATTCTTTCTCGTGCGACTCGTGGGAATCAAATATGAGTAAACAAAATTCTAAATCAAGTGTATCAGGTAGTAGCGGTGCGATCAACCTGTTACATGTTGTAATTTTGATGGGAAAGTTGAATCGGTGAATAAGAATTAGGCCTATGGTTAGCATCAAAATTGTAAAACAAAACAAATGTTATAGTTAAGATAGTTGTAAACAGAGAGCAGCCAAATCACTCGAAGGATGAATATCCCTCGTTTAGTACTTCGAATGTGCGAAAAGTACAATAGTCCGTCCACACGTACACAGTCACCCAACCGAAGGCCGTGGATCGGAAACAGTCTCAGCACAAAAGCAGCAGCCATTCATTCTCCACACTGCACAAGCGCCAGTATCGTGAGGCTCGGGTCTGCGAGAAAAAACGTGGCCGGACAACGGTATCAACCAAGTAAGTTAGAACACGATGTTCGAGAGACCACAGCTAATCTTTATCTACGATTTGTGTTTGGCAGAAACCCTGTGGAAACCCCACCGAAATCAGGCTTCTTCGAATCTGGTTGCCTCCGCTAAACCGTGATGTAAGTGGATGAATTCCTCCAATAAAGAGGATGTGTCTAACAGATATTATTCACAGATAGCAGAAGATATCCTGAACGGGAAAGGCATTCCCGCGACCCACCTCACATTTGAATCTGGATTCTGGATCTGGCCTATTGTCCATCTACCTACGCGCCCAAGGCGCGCGCACTCGTACGTGCAGTGCGAGTAGCCAAATCAATCCACGTGAGCTACCGTAAAGGGATTAATCGGCATGGAGATGCTCATACTGTTGTTTATCTCTCTAGGAACTTGGCCAAAGCAACGGTTATAACGACGCCACTGCGCGAGAATTGTGGCAAGGCTAGACAATCGAGGAGCCATCGAAGCCGGAGAAGACCAGGCCTTTAATCCACGAACAAAAGGAGCCCCGACAACGGGTAAGTTGTCGAATTTGTAATGGTTGTTCTAGATGACTAACAGTGTGGTCTCGACAGGGCTCTTTGTTCACGCTCGCGGGCGCTCAGCAGCGGTTGTGATCACCATCGGCCTTGACCTTCGAAGCAACGTGAAGTGCTAGACCGGAATAGACGCGATAAGCACGGCTCGGTAGAGAAGAACCTGGGAGCTGGGACGAGAAGTGAGACGTAGTGAGTGAGATAGCTGATTGAGCGGTGGTTAGAGATGCCGAGACGGACTGCTGGTTCGGAGAAGAATCGCTCATAGGCCGATGAAAGTGCATTTAGTGTGGTGCGTGCGGACGGGACTAGACAGTTCGATCTCTCATCGATATTAAGCGAGCGAGGAGCAACAACAGGGCGCCAGAGGCGACGAAGATCGGCATGCATGCTAGCGTTATGACTTCACGGGCCCGTGAGTAATAGCTGTTAAGTCACAATTAGTTTAAGAACAAACCCACAAATGTATCTTAAGCAGAAACTCGTAATACAGTTATGAATGAAAGTTTGTTTGTATTATTAAGAGACACTCATCCATTATCGCTCAATAGACGGGAAAGTGTCTGCCTAGCTGTTTTGGTCAGCTAGAGGGAATTTCGTTATATTGGCGCCCAACAAAAACACCCACACATTCAAAGCCACATTAGTTTTGCTGAGTTGTTTAATTTTGCTTATGGTTTACCTTTGCGTTTTTGAGATTTTGGTTTGTTGACTTTGGAATAATCATGGATTTTAATCACCTTACTGATGAGGAAATAAGCTACGAATTAGCCTTACGGCACATAGTGAACGTGGCATCCATGACACATCGTAATAAAGTGCTAAAATTGAAAGCACTGACTCAAGAGGAAGTATTAAGAGACATCGCACACAGTAGTTCGAATCAAGCAATAGATCCAGATGTAAATATCGAAAGTTGCTCACATGGCGTCCAACAACTACAGTCTTTAGTGGCGTTGGCCCAGAAGCCTGGAAGCAGTCAAGATCTGTCAATAATAACTTCGCGACTTACTCATTACAAAAACAGACTGGCAATAGTTGACCCCCCTGAACACTTAGTTCCGGCCTTGCAATCGCTTCGGCAAATTGTAGAAAATCTCTTGGTGAATGTGAACAGTGCAGTGACGAAATTAGTGAACCAGCAACCGGACCGAGTGAATAGTGGAGCTGGAGCAATACCAAAAGGACAAAGGCAACAAGTGACAGCGACAAGCCAACGTTCGCCGTCAAGAACAACCGGAGACAAAGAAGGAGAGTTGAGTTTCCACAACTCGTTAAGGATGTCGGAAGAGGAATCCCGGAAATTTGGATTGCCACTATCAAGCTCGCCATTAAACACAAGCCGTGGTAGAGGAAGAGGGACATCTCTATCGTTGCCAGAATCCGCACGGCAAAATATCGCCATGGACGAAGCAAATCGTAGTCGTTACGCAGCCGGGATCAATCGGGAGGAGCCGCAATACGACCGTCCCTCGCACAACGAACGTCAGTACAATCAACTACGAGATGATCTGTTAAACAGACTCATTCAAGTTCAGCTACAACAGCAACAAGGGAATGGAAGAATGGACGATAGGAGGATGCAGAAAGCCATTCATAATTGGCCCTTCAAATTTCGGGGCGAGAGAGATACGAAGGCACTCAATACTTTTCTGGATAGGGTCGAAGCGTTTGCGCGTTCGGAAGGTGTGAGTGATGAGGTTCTGTTGACGTCAATCAAACATCTCTTACAGGAGGATGCTTTAGATTGGTATGCACGGGCGGAATATCAAGGTCTACTGACTTCTTGGGCAAGCTTCAAGCAACAAATTCGGAAGGAGTACCTACCAGCGCAGTACGGTCAACTCCTCAGAGCAGAAGCGTTCTTTCGTTACCAGGGTCATAATGAACCGTTTGCGAAGTATTTCCGGGATATCACGGCGCTCTTTCGATTTGCGGAACCGCAAATGACGGAGGATGAAAAATTATTCATAGTGAAGAAGAATATGCATGCAGACTACGCAATCATCCTGACGGCAGCAAAACCAGCGACTCTGACGGACTTAGTGGACATTTGCTCGAGCTACGATGACACCAGGATGCTTCTAAATCGACAACAACGCAAGATGGGTATTCATCAGGAGTCACTGATTGAACCCAATCTGGCTACCCCGACATCTGGACAAAGGTCATTGCAACATAACCATTCATCTCAGAGGTATAATAGAGTGCATGCAGTTGAATTCGAGGACTCGGAATATCACTCATCTACTGTGACTGACAAACACCATCTAACTGAGCAGAAAGAAGAAAGAGCTGAGGACGACTGGACTATGAAACTCGATCAGCTGATGGAGCAAGTAAACGCACTTAAGATGCAAGTAGACAGAAGATTCTCTAGGATTCCAGGCGAACAAACGAACAATTCAGAACGTAAAAATGTAACAGATTCTCAACAACGAGATTCATGGAGACCTCTGCAACACAACCCGCAGCAACCGTTGCGGGTAGAACGCCAATCACCAGCAACAAACGACACAGGATCACAACAGCAATTGCAGCATAGAAACTTGCGACACTACCAGTCAGGCCAAGAAGACCAGTTTTTGGACAACGGTCGACCAAGAACGATTTGTTGGAATTGCGAAGAAGAAGGACATCGATTTTCAGACTGCAGAAAGCAGCAAACATTTTTGTTTTGTCACACCTGTGGAAGAAGAGGATGTACACTACGGAACTGCCTTACATGCCGAACGGCTGCGGGAAACTCTCAAGCGGGGATTCAATAGACGTAGGGATGGACTCTCCGCTTAGCAACATGGAACATCAAATCATCCCTACAATACCGCAACTCAACTCGATAATTATCAACCCCGGACACGATAACAGACCCCACGCTGTCATCAGCATCTTAGGAAAGGAACATACAGCTCTACTAGACAGTGGAGCCAACTGTTCACTACTCGGAGGAAGGAACGTGGATATAGCCGAAGATCTGGGGCTACGAAAAGGAACAGTGTCCGGCGGGGGAATTAAAACAGCAGATGGTACTCAGCACAAGATAGATCACTTTGTTCGAATTCCGATTGCTTACAACAACCGGAATGAAACCTTTCCGCTTCTACTAATTCCATCGATTCCAGACTGTATAATCTTGGGGATGGATTTTTGGGAAAAATTCGGCGTTAAACCGGTATGTTATGCTATAGACACGATACTCCCCGAAGACGGTCAAAGAAACTTGTCATCCGACGAGAAGCACCAGTTGGAAAAGGTGATTCAAAAATTTCCAGTGGCAACGGAAGGAAAACTTGGAAGAACACAGATATATGAACATCGAATCGACATCGGTACGGCGCCTCCGAAGAAACAGCGTTACTATACAATGTCCCAGTACGTTTTGGAAGAAGTTAATAAGGAGATTGATCGTATGTTGGCCCTAGACGTAATAGAAGAGGCCTGCTTCTCGCCGTGGAATAACCCATTAGTGGCAGTTAAGAAAAAAACGGGAAAATATCGAGTCTGCCTTGATGCGCGACACCTCAACTCGATAATGATCAACGAAGGCTACCCAATTCCACAAATTTCTTCCATCCTGAACAGCTTAGGCGGATGCAAGTATATATCGACGATAGACCTCAAGGATGCTTTTTGGCAACTGCCGCTACATAAAGATTCACGACCGTTGACGGCATTCACCGTACCATCAAGGGGACACTTTCAGTTTAAAGTTGTTCCTTTCGGCCTTTGTACGGCCAGCCAAGCGTTGTCAAGAGTAATGACGCATCTTTTTGCGGACATGGAACCATTCGTCTTTCACTACCTAGATGATTTGGTGATCTGCTCGCGAAGTTTCCAGGAGCATCTTAGCGTTTTGGAAGAAGTAGCAAGGAGGTTGCGATCGGCTAATTTGACAATATCTGCAGAGAAATCCAGCTTCTGCCGCAAGGAACTCAAATATCTCGGTTACACCCTGAGTGAAGAAGGATGGAAGGTTGATGGGGAAAAAATTGAATGCATAGTCAAGTTTCCGGTTCCCACGTGCAGAAGAGAGGTTCAACGGTTTCTTGGAGTTTGTAATTGGTACCGGAGATTTATATCTGAATTCGCCAGGATCGCAGCACCTCTCACGGAACTGACCAAAACTAAAACGAGATTCCGATGGACAACGCGGGCGGAAGACGCATTCATGCAGCTAAAATCAGCTCTCGTTTCAGCTCCTGTTCTGGCCATGCCAGATTATGGGAAGCCTTTTAGTATCGCATGCGATGCAAGTGATATAGCTATTGGCGCAGTACTTACACAAGAAACAAATGGCGAAGAGCATCCGATATGCTTCTTTTCGCAGAAGTTGAACGGTGCCGAACGAAAATACTCAGCCACGGAGAGAGAGTGTCTGGCCGTAATACGAGGAATAGAAAAATTTCGAGGATACGTAGAGGGAGTAAAGTTTACCGTATTCACCGATCATGCAGCGCTCAGCTATCTCCGATCAATGAAAAATCCGACAGCGTTGATGAGCCGATGGATACTGCGTTTAAACGCCTACGATTTTGAAGTGAAATACAGGAAAGGCTGCTTCAACATAGTACCAGACGCATTATCGCGCATTGCAGTCGTCACTTGCGACTTGGAAAAGGATACCGTAGATGAATGGTACTCACGATTGGTAGAACGGGTAAAACAAGAGCCGGAGAAATTTCCAGATTTTCGTTTGGTAAATGACGAACTCTATAAAAATTGCCCATGCCGAGATGAGTCTGGGGTCACTACTCACAAATGGAAGAAGGCGGTGCCATTGAGGAACAGACTAGACATCATAAAACGGTGTCACGACTGGCCTGCGGCAGCTCACCTGGGATTCTACAAAACGTGGCAAAAGGTCCAAACACACTTCTTCTGGCCAAAAATGCAGAGCGATGTAAGCAGTTACGTTCGAAGCTGTATCGTATGCAAAGCAAGCAAAGCTCCTAATACAACGATGATGCCAGAAATGGGAGGAATGAAGCCAGCCAAACTGCCTTGGGAGTTGGTCTCCGTGGACTTTGTCGGACCATTCACAAGATCAAGGAAAGGAAATACGGTGATGTTAGTAGTAGTGGATTGGATAACGAAATATGTCATTGTGTACCCTATGCGGAACGCAGATTCATATCGAATGGTGGAATTCCTGGAACAGGAGGTCTTCCTAAAGTTTTCGCGGCCTCGAATTGTTCTATCGGACAATGGAAGACAGTTCGAATCTCTTGTTTTTAAATCACTGCTGTCCAGACAAAACATCAAACATATGAAGACCGCATATTATTGTCCGATGGTCAACAACGCGGAACGTGTCAATCGTGTGCTGATCACGTGCATTCGAGCACTTCTAGACGAAGATCACCGTTCATGGGACGAGAATCTACCGGCGATAACAGCGGCAATAAACAGCTCAAAACATGAGGCAACAGGAGTAAGCCCGCATTTTGCCAATTTCGGCAGAGAGCTCCTTCTGCATACGGATTTATATACCCAGGAAGAGCTTAATACTCCAGAAGATCCTATGCGGGCGCAAGACAAGCGGTTGTCAACCATTCGTAGGATACAAGAGTTCGTTCAGCAGAAAATCAAAAACAATTACGCCAAAACGAAACAGCGTTACAACTTACGGACAAGGGCTGTATCATTCAAGATCGGGGAGCTTGTGTGGCGTAGGACGTTCCAGCTTTCATCAAAGGAAAACCAGATAAATCAGAAGTTAAACCCAAAATTCATTCCGGCGATTGTGCGAGAGATAATTGGAGCGAATCTGTACCTGTTGGAAGACGTTGCCAGTGGAAAACGAGGTCGATATCATGCGAAAGACATAAAATCAGACTAAAAGGGTAAACCGCGCTGCTCCGTACCAGAACGAGATAAACTGAAATCAGGACACAGCTATGTACACAGTTAGCAAGGAACTGTCAACCAGGAGCAAAATTGCCACGGAAACACGTTACACGGAATCGGCTGGAGGACCAAGAACTTTGAACGAAACCCCGCCATCCCTTGCACACAAGTAGGCCTGCAAACGCACCCATCAACTGTAGTTGGTCGTTCTAGGATGGAAGGCTCAGAAGAACAGCAGATGGGGAACAAACAAGCCACATGTCACATGCCAAGGGTCGTACTACACTGATAGACCTACTAGAAAAGTCGCGAAGAGTCAAAAGCAGGTTGTTCAGGGGTCGGCAAGAAACTCCTTCCACAAAGTAACGCGACCCGGGGCGCGGTAAAACCCCTTATAAATGGGCTCTTGTCGATTCTGGAGACCAAATCCTCCTGGCCTGAAACACTGCTTTTAGTCAAACCAGTCCAAACCAAAATAAACCATTAACACTCAGCATATTTGTAAGATAGAGGTAGATGTTATTTGTATGGTCGGATTCCTTTAGCCAAAGGATTCAAGATCGTGCTGCGTGTTTGCTGCAACGGAAGTTAAGTCATGAGAAGCAGGTATTAAGAACTTTGTCGGAGACTTCTGGCCATTACTTGGCGTGAGATCATACCTTCTGCCAGAACTCGCTGGCGTAAATTTGTGTATAGTTTGTGTGCATTTACTGAGTAGTCAGTCTAATCCTTCCACGGAAGATTTGCTTGAAGTCTGTTCAAGCGTTCCCATTCATGATCATTTGCGTCTCCGACCGACTTCTTGAGAGGAAGTTGTAAAATTTTTCATGAGCCAACTGTCGTTGCCTCATGAAAAATTTTCCGTTGTGGCAGTGTGGTGTTACATGTTGTAATTTTGATGGGAAAGTTGAATCGGTGAATAAGAATTAGGCCTATGGTTAGCATCAAAATTGTAAAACAAAACAAATGTTATAGTTAAGATAGTTGTAAACAGAGAGCAGCCAAATCACTCGAAGGATGAATATCCCTCGTTTAGTACTTCGAATGTGCGAAAAGTACAATAGTCCGTCCACACGTACACAGTCACCCAACCGAAGGCCGTGGATCGGAAACAGTCTCAGCACAAAAGCAGCAGCCATTCATTCTCCACACTGCACAAGCGCCAGTATCGTGAGGCTCGGGTCTGCGAGAAAAAACGTGGCCGGACAACGGTATCAACCAAGTAAGTTAGAACACGATGTTCGAGAGACCACAGCTAATCTTTATCTACGATTTGTGTTTGGCAGAAACCCTGTGGAAACCCCACCGAAATCAGGCTTCTTCGAATCTGGTTGCCTCCGCTAAACCGTGATGTAAGTGGATGAATTCCTCCAATAAAGAGGATGTGTCTAACAGATATTATTCACAGATAGCAGAAGATATCCTGAACGGGAAAGGCATTCCCGCGACCCACCTCACATTTGAATCTGGATTCTGGATCTGGCCTATTGTCCATCTACCTACGCGCCCAAGGCGCGCGCACTCGTACGTGCAGTGCGAGTAGCCAAATCAATCCACGTGAGCTACCGTAAAGGGATTAATCGGCATGGAGATGCTCATACTGTTGTTTATCTCTCTAGGAACTTGGCCAAAGCAACGGTTATAACGACGCCACTGCGCGAGAATTGTGGCAAGGCTAGACAATCGAGGAGCCATCGAAGCCGGAGAAGACCAGGCCTTTAATCCACGAACAAAAGGAGCCCCGACAACGGGTAAGTTGTCGAATTTGTAATGGTTGTTCTAGATGACTAACAGTGTGGTCTCGACAGGGCTCTTTGTTCACGCTCGCGGGCGCTCAGCAGCGGTTGTGATCACCATCGGCCTTGACCTTCGAAGCAACGTGAAGTGCTAGACCGGAATAGACGCGATAAGCACGGCTCGGTAGAGAAGAACCTGGGAGCTGGGACGAGAAGTGAGACGTAGTGAGTGAGATAGCTGATTGAGCGGTGGTTAGAGATGCCGAGACGGACTGCTGGTTCGGAGAAGAATCGCTCATAGGCCGATGAAAGTGCATTTAGTGTGGTGCGTGCGGACGGGACTAGACAGTTCGATCTCTCATCGATATTAAGCGAGCGAGGAGCAACAATAGGGCGCCAGAGGCGACGAAGATCGGCATGCATGCTAGCGTTATGACTTCACGGGCCCGTGAGTAATAGCTGTTAAGTCACAATTAGTTTAAGAACAAACCCACAAATGTATCTTAAGCAGAAACTCGTAATACAGTTATGAATGAAAGTTTGTTTGTATTATTAAGAGACACTCATCCATTATCGCTCAATAGACGGGAAAGTGTCTGCCTAGCTGTTTTGGTCAGCTAGAGGGAATTTCGTTATAAACCCCTTCGCAAGAAGCGGGTTGATGAGGTCTCCTATAAGGAGAAGCGAGGAGTCAGGTGCTGGAAGCTGCTTACGCAGCTCAAGCGTGGGAGCTCTTGTCCACTCCACGGCAAGCCAGCCGGCGGAGGTCATGGACGGAGCATGGCTGCTGAGGGCCATCAGCCAAGTTGCAGAAAAAGGACGGCCCGCATTTGAGGTAGCTGAGCAGTAGCTCGGCAAAATTATCGACTTTGCGACAACTAAGTCGAATATAAGCAAGGACCTGAAAACGGCCTTGCTTCGGCTTAGGGCGTCTGTCGATAATGCCAAGCAGGAGCACGCGGTTGCGTTGCTGGCTGCAGCAGCGGCGGAACCCGCAAAGGAGAAAGCGTCTAAGTTTACACAAACGGAGGCCTTCTCCTTCGCGGGTAGTCCGAAGAGAGTGGAAGCGAATGCTCGCGACAAAAGCGACAAGCATTCGCAGAAGCGGGCGAGGCAGCCGTCAGGTGAGGAGCTGTCTGGCGGCGCCCGCAAGGCCAGGCGTATAATAACCCCGAAAGCCGGTGGTAACGCTGGAAAGTCGGACCCCAGCCAGGGTTCCCGGAAAGCTGGGAAGGGTGGGCCTGAAAAGGCCGGCCCGTCCCAGAATGATGGGAACAAGGGGTTGCGACCAATGGTGGGCCCTCAGCAGCCGCAGAGCAGGGCGATCCAAGGAGAGGACCCTCCTTGGACAAAGGTAGAGCGGAAGAGGAAGAAGAAGGGAAATCCGCAGGTAGAAGTGCAGGTCGCCAAGCCAAGGCGTAGGAAGGCAGGTGCCAGGCGCGAAAAAGGTGACGCTATCGTCATCAAGACCGAACAGTCGAAATACTCGGACGTCTTGAAGGCGATGAGGTGCGACGCCAAGCTCGAGGGTCTTGGAGCCGACGTACGCAGTATCAGACGTACTCGCACGGGCGAAATGATCCTGGAGCTTAAGCGCCAGAAGGATCACAAGGGCGCCGCCTACAAGAGGCTGGCAGAAGAGGTCCTTGGAGATGGAGTGGAGGTGAGGGCTCTTACGCATGAGGCGACTCTGAAGGTCAAAGACCTAGACGAGATCACCGAAGCGGAAGAGCTCGTCACGGTACTGCGGCAACAGTGCGATGTTCAGGTGGCCGCCACAGCCGTCAGGCTGCGGAAGGGGCCAGCAGGGACACAGATAGCTCTGGTTCAGCTACCTGTGGCGGATGTTAAAAAGTCCGTTAAAGTAGGGAGTATTAAGGTGGGCTGGTGTGTTTGTCACCTGACATTCCACGAGCCACCTGAGGTTTGCTTCAGGTGTCTGGAACCAGGACACAAGTCGTGGGACTGCAAAGGCCCCGACAGGCGCAAACTGTGTAGGCGATGCGGCGCTGAAGGTCATAAGGCCCAAAGCCGCACGAGTCCGCCCATCTGCATGATCTGTACCGGGAAAACCTCGAAAAACAGACATGCGATGGGTGGTCCAGGGTGCCCGGCCTTTAAGAAAGCCGCAGTGAGCAACAAATCACAGTGCAGGTAACGCAGCTGAACCTGAACCACTGTGATGCGGCTCAGCAACTGCTTTGTCAGGCGGTTTCTGAGTGGGAGACGGATATCGCCATCATTTCGGACCCATACCGAGTACCCGCCGGCAACGGCAACTGGGCCTCGGATGGGACCAGGAAAATGGCGGCGATATGGACGACGGGTAAATACCCCGTGCAGGAGTTGGTGTCTACTACCTATGAGGGCTTCGTGGTCGCCAAAGTAAACGGGGTCTTCTTCTGTAGCTGTTATGCGCCTCCGCGGTGGCCGATCGAGCGGTTCACGCAGATGCTGGACCGCTTAACGACCGTGCTAACAGGGCGAAGGCCGGTGGTAATAGCGGGTGACTTCAATGCCTGGGCTGTGGAATGGGGAAGCCGTTTCACGAACCAGTGGGGTCAGATCCTGCTAGAAACACTGGCCATCTTAGATGTCGACTTGGCTAACGTCGGTACCAAGAGTACCTATAGTCGAAACGGAGCGGAGTCAATTATTGACGTGACCTTTTGTAGTCCTGGCCTAACAAGTAGTTCGAACTGGAGAGTAGATGATGGCTACACTCACAGCGACCACCTGGCGGTTCGCTACAGTATCGACTACAACAACAGCAGACAGCGGATAGAAGAAGAGGCGGCTAGGCCAAGGCCAAGCCCTCGTAGGTGGAAGACATCATACTTCGACGAAGAGGTATTTAGGGAAGCGCTCCGCCGTGAGCGAAACTTACTCGGTTTAGACGGCGACGAGCTGGTAGCGGTGCTCTCACGTGCGTGTGATGCGACCATGCCTAGGAGAGTCCACCCTAGAAATGGGAGGCCACCGGCTTACTGGTGGACCGACGCGATTGCGGACCTGCGCCGCGCCTGCCTACGGGCTAGGCGGCGGATGCAGCGAGCACGATCAGAGGAAGAGCGAAACGAACGGCGGGTGGTGTTCGCCGCTGCAAAAGCCGCGCTCAAGACCGAGATAAGAGCAAGCAAAAAGGCCTGCTTTGAGGGTCTCTGTCAGAGTGCCAATACGAACCCGTGGGGTGATGCCTACAGGATCGTTATGGCCAAGACGAGAGGTGTGATGGCTCCTACAGAGCAATCTCCAGAGATGTTGGAGGGGATCAGTGGAGGACTTTTTCCGCGTCATGATCCTAGTCCTTGGCCTCCTTTCGTAGGACAGCCGGGGACTGGGGCTGGCGATGAGGAGAGGGTCACCGATGTGGAACTTGCGGGGATAGCTAAGTCCCTTAGCGTAGGTAAGGCCCCAGGTCCGGACGGAGTTCCGAACCTGGCCTTAAAAGTAGCTATTGCAGAAGCTCCCGAGATGTTCAGGTCTGCTATGCAGAAATGCCTGGACGAGGGAGTTTTCCCAGAAGCTTGGAAGAGGCAGAGCCTGGTACTATTGCCAAAGGCGGGGAAACCACCCGGAGACCCGTCAGCATATAGACCAATATGCTTGATTGACACGGCGGGGAAAGTGCTCGAAAAGATCATCCTCAATAGAATGTTGAAGTTCACTGAGGGCGTAAATGGTCGCTCGAGCAACCAGTATGGCTTCCGGAAGGGGAGGTCCACCGTAGACGCTATCTTGTCGGTTACAAAAACCGCCGAGAAAGCACTCGAGCCTAAGAGGAGGGGAATTCGCTTTTGCGGGGTAGTGACTCTGGATGTAAGGAATGCATTTAATAGCGCCAGTTGGGCTGCTATTGCTGATGCGCTCTTGCGTCTGGGGATACCGGAGTACTTGTACAAGATTCTCGGAAGCTACTTCCAGAATCGCGTACTAGTATACGACACGGAGGTGGGTCGGAAGTGCTTTCACATAACCTCAGGAGTCCCGCAAGGTTCCATCCTGGGTCCGGTGTTATGGAATGTCATGTACGACGAGGTGTTGAGGTTAGAGTACCCAGTGGGAGTGGTGATTGTCGGATTTGCCGACGATATTACGCTCGAAGTCTACGGTGAAACGATCGAGGAGGTGAAGTTGACTACCGACCACTCGATCAAGGTTGTGGAGG
This sequence comes from Aedes albopictus, assembly GCF_035046485.1. Lineage (NCBI taxonomy): Eukaryota > Metazoa > Arthropoda > Insecta > Diptera > Culicidae > Aedes > Aedes albopictus. Next base: position 136,624,440 of record NC_085138.1, on the reverse strand, counting down.
CGTGGATGCGGTCCAGAAAACTGGAGCTGGCTCACCACAAGACAGAGGTGACGGTTGTTAACAACATGCAGTCGGCGCAGCAGACGGAGATCAGTGTAGGAGAGTGCACTATCCTGTCGAAGCGCTCTGTCAAGCACTTGGGCGTGATGATCGACGATAAGCTTACCTTCGGTAGCCACGTCGATTATGCCTGTAAAAGAGCCTCCACAGCTATTGCGGCACTGTCCCGGATGATGTCCAATAGCTCAGCGGTGTACGCCAGTAAGCGCAAGCTTCTGGATAGTGTTGCTACGTCCATACTTAGGTATGGCGGCCCGGCGTGGGGTACCGCGCTAAGTACTGAATGCTACCGACGGAAGCTGGAAAGTACTTACAGGCTTATGTGTCTGAGGGTTGCAAGCGCGTACCGTACCGTGTCACACGACGCTCTCTGTGTCATTACTGGTATGGTGCCCATCAGCATTCTTATCAGTGAGGATATGGAGTGCTTCGAAATGCGCGGCACAAGAGGCATACGCAAGACTGTCAGGATGGCCTCTATGGTCAAATGGCAGCGCGCGTGGGACAGTTCCACCAAAGGAAGGTGGACCCATAGGTTGATACCGAGGGTAGATAGTTGGATTAATAGGCGCCATGGGGAAGTTTCATTCCACCTGACACAGGTCCTTACAGGTCATGGTTGCTTCCGACAGTATCTACACCGTTTCGGGCATGCGGATTCTCCCGAATGCCCAGTGTGCAATGGTTTAGAGGAAACGGCGGAACACGTTTTGTTCGTGTGCCCGCGTTTTCGCACAATTCGTGACCGCATGCTTGCCACATGCGGGGAGGACACAACTCCGGACAACTTGGTCCAGAGAATGTGTAGGGACGAGATTAGCTGGAATGCCGTTTCAACGGCTATCACCCATATCGTCTGGGAGCTACAAAGGAGGTGGCGCGTGGACTCGGAGAATGGCTAGTCCAGATGCAGTACAAGAGGTGGTCCAGGGGTTCGAAGTCGGCTTCGTAGGTCATACCGGTGCCCTGCGGTCGAGATCGACCCTTACAGCGATTAAGTGGCCGCGGAGAGGAAGTCCCGGTAGCGGTGCTGTCGTGGCGTCAGTCTACTGGGTTGGATCTGAGCCCGCGGTTGGAAAGGGGTCCCCGGCAAGGGTTGGGGTAGGTGAGACCCTGCTGTCTGCAACCTACGGATGCAGCTGATAAGGCCTGAAGGGTAGTGATACCCTTGCCTTCAGCAGGTCAGATCGGGTTGCATGTGGGCATCAGTTCTTGATGTCCGCTCAGCAGTAGGGCGCGGGCGGGGTTGACCCTGCCCGCCTTCCGAGGACAAAGGGAGTGGCGAGGACCACTCGGGAAACTGGCTAAGCGCCAGCATGCTATCGTGATGGACTCTCCAGTGCGAGTCATCGATGTTCGTTGCTGCTAGGCTACGGCAGCTAACCTTGAGGGTGCGATATGCACTAGCCCCTCTCTGAAGCAATACCTTCTTGGTGGTTCCGGAGAGACGTAGGGTTTGCCGACCATAGGAATGTGTTTTAGTGGGTCGAGGAGAGAGTAGTCCTGGCTTCTACCGGCATTGTAGAAGACGGCCTCATCCCCACACTACCCTAACCTTCCTGTTAGGGTGTCTGATGAGCAGATTTATCCCCCTATGGTTTAGAAGGGGAAAAAAAAAGCTTAACCTTTCAGTACTCGCGCCAATTTTTGTAACGCGAGCAGTCGCGCGTTGTACTTTGTACAACACCCATACATTCTGAAATATCTAAGGATCCTGATTGTTTGGAAAAGGACTGTCTTTGGCAAAGTTGTTGTAAATTTCATGGGCTACTTGATGCTGACAAAGTTTATTCGTAATACGTCCACTAGGCGGCGCTAGCGAGCAATTTCATGTTATATCTTATATCTCAGGATCCTGATGTCTTAGAAAGATGGTGTCTTCGGCAAAGTTGTTTGGTAGGTAAACGGCTTACAGATTATCGGCCGTTTAACTGGGAATTTCACCACTAGGCGGCGCTAGTGAGCAAATTAACTTTATATCCTATGTATCTCGGGAACCTGATAACTTCGAAAGATGGTGTCTTCGACAAAGTTGTTTGGTAGGTCAAGTACTTACGGATGATTCGCAGTTTAATTTGAAATTTCATCACTTGGCGGCGCTGGTGAGCACGTAAATATTATATATTATGTATCTCTGGACCCTTATTACTTAGAAAGGTAGTGTCTTCGGCAAAGATGTTTGGTATATCAAGGGCTTATAGATGAGTGACAGTTTGATTTCAAATGCCACCACTAGGAGGCGCTAGTGAGCATGTAAATTTTTAATCTCATGTAGCTCAGGATTCCGATTAAAAAGGCACGGGACACCGTCTTCAGCCAGAGGCTGTACAGACTGAACAGAACTTAACACTAGACCATGGACACGACATGCATTACATTCACCAGTGGATAGCATGGTGCGGTTACACGCTTGGTAACGCTAACCGAACGGCCACGAAGCTCCACTTTACTCAGAAAGATGGTGGCTTCGGCAAAGTTGTTTGGTAGATCAAAGACCAAATGGAGGAAAAGTTACCTCTCGTGCCGACCTTCTAAAAGATCGAAAACTTACAGATAGTTGTCCGTTTGAATCGTAATTTCATCACTAGATGACGCTAGTGAACATAAAAAATGTATATGCAATAGTTCTCAGGATCCTGGTTACTAGAAGAGAGATGATGGTTTCGGCGAAGTTGTCAAATAGGTTAAGTGCATTTGGTTGATGGGTCGTTGAAATCAATATTTCGCCAGTAAGTGGTACTAATGAGTATGCAAATTTTATATCTTATCTCCGAGTCTGATTACCTAAGAAGTTGATATCTTTGGCAATGTTGCTTGGTAGATCAAGGGCTTTCAGTTGATTGACCATTTGATTCGTGCCACCAGAAGACGCTAGTTGTAAATTTGCATGAGCATGAACGTGTTATTATTCATCTAGAAAAAAATCAATGAGCTGTAAATTTTTATACTTCCGAAAGTTTCCAAAATTTGAAAATTACACAACTAGTTGATTATAATTTGTTTAAATTTGCACTTGATTGATTAATTTTTTTTAGTAAAATATGCAATATCTGACCGTCGTATTTCAATATACTCTATCTTAAGATTGTCAATGTCACGGGATAAGTACATCCATCCTTTATCAATCAAACAACAATGTCGAAGATATCATCTTTCTAAGTAATCAGGATCTTGAGATATATGAGGTATAAAATTGGAATCCTCACTAGTGCCACCTGGATGTGAATTTGCACGTCATATTTGTCTTCATTAGTTAGTGTTTGATCTACTAAACAACTTTTCTGAAGACACCATATTTCTAAGTAATCAGGGTCCTGAGACATGAGTTATAAAATTTGAATACCCACTAGCGCCACCTAGATGTGGAGTTTCAAACCATACGGCTCTCCATCAGTTAGTGTTCGATCTACTAAACAACTTTGCTGAAGACATCATCTTTCTAAGTAATCAGGATCTTGAGATATATGAGTTATTATATTTGAGTACTCACTGCGCCACCTGGATGCGAAATTCCATATCATACTTGGTTTCATCAGTTAGTGTTTGATCTACTAAACAACTTTGCAAAAGACACCATCTTTCTAAGTAATCAGGGTCCTGAGATGTATGAGTAATAAAATTTCAATGCCCACTAGCGCCACCTACATGTGGAGTTTCAAACCAAACGGCTCTCCATCAGTTAGTGTTTGACCAACCAAACAACTTTGCCGAAGACACCATCTTTCTAAGTACTCAGGATTCTGAGTTATATGGGATATAAAAATTACATGCTCACTAGCGCCGCCTATCGGTTGAAATCTGAATTTCTCAGACCATTCCGCGAAGGCCCTTGATATCCCAAGTAACTTTGCCGAAGACACCATATTTCTAGATCATTTAGATTTTGAAATACACTAATTCACATTCAACTGTCTATCTTATCTTAAATATAGTACGTTCTTCATATTGCGATTTTCAATTTTCCGCATTATAAGGAGTTATACTGTTTTCAAAAAAGGTCTTATAATATTCAAAATAAGATTCCTGTAGAATACATTTGGGTTTGACATCGATAGAAAAGATGATTTCAAAGTAACAGTCGATAATTCTCATGTGTTGTACAAAGTACAACAGCGCGATTAACGGAAGGTTAATGGCTTACAGTCAAAAAAGCCCAGAATCGCATATTTTCCCCTATAAATGGAGGTATAGCTCAAAATTGTGACGTGTTAGAGCTATTCTGAGCCCGGATTAGGATTCAGCGGCCCAAAATCCTTCGGAGACACATAAGTTTGCTCTTGAGACAGACAAAAAGTTATTTTTTGTTACGCTGTGTTATTTATGGACGAGGTTGAAGCGTACACCTCAAAAATATTCGTGATAGAATGAGTGAAGATTCTCGCTACTTTACCAAGATAAGCTCGAATATTCCGTCAGATTCCTTTTGGCCCTTTGGAATCTTAAGTAATATATTTTATGCATTTTGTCAAATACAGATATCTGACATCAAAAACTTTCCAACGAATCTCTCTAAAAAATCTGGTTTTCAAACAGAAAATCTTCGTGAACGTTATAGATTGTAAGCGCTCCACGAACTCATCTTGATATTTTTTTACGATTTACTCAAGGATCTTAATGATAGTAAATTTTCCCAGATATTTCTTGTTTTTTTTTTTAAATAGTTTACAAGAATTCCCGTCAGAGTTTTCAGTGAAATGCTTAGAAGATAATTCCTGAAAAATGTCTGACAGAATCCTTTGAAAATCTCTAGGTGGAATTGCTGAAGGAGCAACAGATGGAATCACTGGCGAACCTTGCGCATGAATCCCTGACAAACACCCTGGTGGAACTCTGGTTGAAATCCCCGGAAGAAATTGAGGCAGAATTTTGGGAAATAGACTTGGTGTAATCTGTGGAGGAAGTATGCTCAAAATCGCACTCCCGGCAAACCCTTGAGACGCCCTAAAACACTTTGAAACACCTGCTCTGATACCTGTTCAAACCTCTTCGAAGCCTTCCTGAAGGCCTGTGAAGCCCCATGAATTCCCTGAAGCGCCCTAAAACACCATGAAACGACTCTAAAGTCTCAAACCCCCAAAAGCCCTGTGATACGGCCTTGAAGCTTATCCGGAAAGCCTGTGAAGCTTATAAACATTTCGAGAATACCTTTGAAATACATAACCTCAAAGCCCACCAAAAACCCATCTAACAACCCTTTAGTATAAGCACTTAAAACGTCTTTGCAACCCCCTGAAGCTCATCCGAAAGTGTGTGTAGCCCCCAAAGATGCCTAAGACCTCAAGACCCTTCTGGAACTCCCTGAAAAGTGCGTAAACACCTTGAAAATTTATCTGAAACATAATAATACCCTAAACCTATTTGACACTCCGTGAAACGTTAGTACGCCTCTAAAATAACCGGTAACCCTCCTGTAACTGCCGGGCAACTCACCGGAAAGCCTGTGAAACCTTCGAAAATTCAACTGGAAACTCATATAAGGCACTGAAACGCCAACAGCTTGAATCGAATCTGAAACTCCCCTGAAGTTCATCCAAAAGCCTGTGAAGCACTCACTGGAATCTTTCTCTAACCCACTGAAATGCCTCCCAACCCCCTAAGAGCTCACCAGAAAGCTTGTGAAATCTCTTACAACTCCGAGAGTCGCCCCTCTCCCCTGCAACTCTCTAGAATGTCTTAATACGCCTCTAAAGTCTCCTCAAACTATTCTAAACCACCTAAGGCCCTAAGGTCCCCTCTCTCAGAGACCACCAAAGAAATATTTTGAATCGCATTGAATCCACCTTGAAACCTCTCTGAAGCCGCCTTAAAATCCCCAGATCCACTTTGGTCCCTCCTCAAACCCCTCTGAAACACCTATGAAATCCTCCTGAAACTCCCTTGAAAAACCTTGAAATCCAGTTAGATGATAAATTCATGTAGTTAACATTATATTTGGGCACCCCTTACCTAAAAGAAGGTTCCGGTGTAGAAACTTTTGGGGAACTCGTTACAAAATACCTTGAATTGTCAGGTGGAAACTCTGGTGGAATTCACTGTAGAACCCGTAATGGAATTGAGGTTCATGAAATAACCGTTTTTACAACTAGACACAACCCTGTGACAAATGAGTAAAAGTGTTATTGCAAAAATTTGTACAATTAAGCAAAACCATGACCACACGACAAGCAGAACAGCAAAATCTTTAAAGACGAAGACGACAAACCGTTTTTCCCTTGAAAAAAAATGCCACACCCAATGGCCGAAACGTCGGGTAAAATAAACAAGTAACTTTAAATGAATTGTATGACTGAGATAGGCACAAATTTAAGTCGATTTCAATACAATTTGGGAATTTATCCTTCGCTAAAAGATTGTTTGAATTAAAAACTATGTGTTATGGCGATCAAACTGTATATACTCAGGGGCCGTCCAAATACCACGTGGACAACTTAGAGGGGGGAGGGGGTTTGAGAAAAGTCCACGCTTGTCCACGGAGAGGGGGGTGGGGGTTTGTCAAATGTCCACGTGGACAATATTGATTTAAGAGAAAAAAAAAATCATCAGCGAAACAAATTCTGTCGTATTATTGATGTGGTTCTTATTCATGAAAGTTTATCTATTATATTATTTTTATTTAATTACTTGTTTTTAGTTGGCGACGGCTACTCAAAGGATGAAATCATAACATTTCATGCCAATTTCTAAATTTATATAGCAAAATTTCTTGAAAAATTATCAAGATTTCGAACTATTTAGTAAAAAATATTAAACAAAATTCTGGAGTTTCAAAATGAAGCGTAGATCGTCACAGTGATGGAGTTTCTATCAGAATTTACGTTAAAATTATAAATGAGTTTTTAGAGGTTTATATCACTTTTTAATACTAGGGGGAATCCATTTAGTACGTCACGCTGAAATTGGGAATTCTCGACCCCCCCTCTCCCTTCATACGGGGTTTTCCTATACTTATTACATTGGTTGTCACACTTTCACAACCCCCCTCCCCCTCAAATCGTGACGTACTTTATGGATGACCCCCTACTTCAAAGTTTTGAAATACATATCTGTAAATACTTCCAAATAAAGAATCTTTGCAGGTAATTTTTTTTTTCTATTTTATACTACTCATTGCAGTATCATAATGACCTACTTATTAGTACCGGTTCATTATGCAACTAAAATGATTTGCATAATAAAAATTAGTTGCATAATTTTCATAATGCAACTCATTTGAGTTGCATTATGAAAAAAATATTGCATAAGATCGTATGAAACTCGTTGCAAAATCTGGTTTTTCAGCACTCTTCGTATTTATCCACCTCGGCAAGCCTCGTTGGATAAATGTACGACAACTCGTTACATAAATAACTATTATGCAATTCAGTATCATAATTTCTATTTAATACTACCCATTTCAGTATCATAAGGACCTACTTTTTCGTACCGGTTCACTATGCAACTGAAATGAGTTGCATAATGAAAAATAGTTGTATAATGTTCATAATGCAACTCATTTGAGTTGCATTATGAACATTATGCAACTCAAATGAGTTGCATTATGAAAAAAATCATCGTATAAAATTTTGTATGGAACTCGTTGCAAAACTCGATTTTTTCAGCACTCTTCGTATTTATCCAACTCGGCATGCATCAGCTTTTTGCAACTCATTACATAAATAACTATTATAGCACTTTAAAGTCAAAATCATATCACAATGGGTGAGTTTTGAAACTACACTATGCACTTTTGAAATGTTGCTGTAATCATTTTTTGGGCAAAGATTAAAAAAAAACATAATCTTTGATATTTTTCATAATACAAAAGCATAAAAGTCATCTATATCCCTTTCGGGACGGAGCGCAAAAAAGTGAAATTTCCATACAAATTGGTCAACTTTGGCTCTCTAGAACTCTTAGATTTCCCAAAAAAGCAACAATTATTTTTCCTCATTTGAAAGAACTACTCTTTATCTTTCGATTTCTTGCTTTGACTACGTGGATAAATCGGAAATAAAATATATACGACAGATAAAACTTTTTCATGTTTTACGGTTTTTGTCCACTTTTTGCTTACTTTGTCGTGGTAAATATCACAGGCAACGTAAACTAAAGTTTGTTTGCGCACATACAAGTATGAGTAATGGCTGAATTATTGAAATAGTTTACATCACATAAAACAAAGTCTAAACAGATGAAAAATAAATGCAAAACTGTTACCGCTCAACAGCACAATTGTGCTGGTTCGTCACGAAAGGGATATATATGGGACAATCATGGGTTGAACATTCAGAGAGCCATGGTAGCCTGTGTAGATAATTTGAAATACGAAAATATTCGTAATATATAAAATTAAGAAATATATTTTGTTTAATGCATCATATTCTGAAAAAAAAAACACTTTAAAACGAATTAAAAAATCAGTTTTTTTTTAAATAAAAAAACGAAACATTTTTTTCTGAAGTCCACGTGGACATTAGGGGAGGGGGGTAGGGGTCAGTGAAAAGTCCACGCTTGTCCACGAGGAGGGGGGAGGGGGTCAAAAATCACGATTTTTCTGTCCACGTGGTATATGGACGGCCCCTCATTAGAAACATCATGTTAACCCGCTGTTTCATTTTGCCCCATTCGTTTAAACTTGCCCCACCTTATTTGCTATTTTTTGGTTTCGTCGGAAACCGTTTCAAGTTTGAGTGCTTTCTAAGTTGATGATTATATTGATAATATTCAAGTCTAAAAACAACTGTCAGCATATGTACTGTAGATATTTATTGAACAATCTGATAGTTTTATTTATCACATGCTTAAGATACCTTAACTCAGCCCAATTAGGTGAAATTCCATTGCATGTAATTTCCATTAAATTGAATGCCATCGTCATTATCGAATCTTTCACCAGTCTGACACGCAGAATTTCAGATGCTGCTCCACCTTCATCACCGAAATTCCTAGGTGGAAAACTTTTCGCCGTTGCATTCATTTCTTTCGATTCCAGCGTTAAGAAAGTTCAATCTTCACGCCGCCTCCCACTTAGACACTTCCTTCCGTCCGTGGAACACCGTTACAGCTGTCGCATACCTGCCGGAGAGAAGAAATCCCGTGCTGTCTGACAAGCTTGGCTCGATCCGCTATTCACCATCCTCAGCTGTTGAGAGGAAAAAATTTTAATTACTACTAAACACCCTCGTGGTGTATTAAACGACCACACTCAGCCACCCTCAACCCCCCAACCTAAGCTAACATCCGACCCAGCAGCCACTAGCTACTAGTGGTGCAAGCAGGAAAGTGAGGTTAGAACTTTCCTCCTCCGCCCAACTCATCGCATCGGCAAGTGGCGCGCAATGGCGGCGGCGTTTTTCTTGAAGGATGATTCTCATATTCTAAGAACACTTGTACAAGACTCTTTCTGCAGGTCTTCAGGAGCCACATCAGCAGCCACCGCCGTCATCACCATCATAACAAACAACGCGTTGTACCTTCCTGGTAGGGAGGGGGAACATGGGACATCCCCCCTTTTGCAGTCAGTTTTTTTTTCTCTATTTCTGCGACCTGACCTGACCGACTCAGGGCATTGTTGACGATTGCCTCGAGTGTTGTTATGCTCTTCAATCTCACTTTTGCCTGTGTAGTGGATGAATGGCTTGGAAAGCGGATGGAGCAACGTTTTCCTCTAAAATGGAGGAAGTTAGTAACAGGCTTGGGTGGCGGTGCGATGGTGACATTCTGACATTATTTTGCGATGGCGAATCTGACCTTACGTAGGGATGTGTTGGGTGCAATCATGGTCGGCACGATTTCACAGCTTGAGGTTAGCTAATAGAGGAAGCGGACAGCTGAAGTGATAAGTGTAAACATAATTGAAAAATGCAATGACGTTGTAGGCTTGAACGGATTTGAAGATCGATTGAAATCAATTATGGACAGTTATTGAAAACACCACATTTGAAAAATGTCGTATTATTTTTCAAGATACAATTTTGCCACTGAAAGTTAAAGGCTGAGCAAATCATGCTGGTATCAGCTCGAATCAATCTGTGTTACTCATTTGACTGGCGGGCAACAGCCAGTCAAAAATCTTGTATGCGACGGAAAATGTGCACGGAATAGCTGGAACTCTGAACACACATAACTTTGGTCAAAATTTGGCAGAAATGGATCACGAGCAGGACAAAATGGTTTCTAGATGTTTGCCCGATCAAAGAATTCGCGTTGGTGGTTATCACAGATGAGAGGAACAAGAACAGATGGATGAAAAGTTCCAGGAAAAGACGGAATAGTGCGTTAAGTAGACATTTTCACACCTAGCAGAGCTCTGAGGAGAGCTATCGCTAAACTGGTGATACTGGCTATTGAACCAGAGCATGGTGGCTCCATAGAGGATGACACACGTCCATAACCAAGTGCGACATGCGAAGGAGGATGTCTCCGGAAAGCCCCTTGGTTGAAGAGCTAAAATAATGACCTAACGAGCGAATGTCAGGAAAGGGGGGAGACGATTAGGTTAAAATTAATTGTAAAGTTTTTTTGGAAAAATTTCGGCTTGCAGTCTAACAAATTGCGTTGATTAATTACATATCATCGCCGACGTTTCGGTCCGGCTATTGGACCCTGAAGATGGTCCAATAGCCGGACCGAAACGTCGGCGATGATATGTAATTAATCAACGCAATTTGTTAGACTGCAAGCCGAAATTTTTCCAAAAAAACAACCATCATACAGTCGAAACTTGTAATTAATTGTAAAGATTAGTTGAATTATGGTTGCTTTTACGTCTAAAATTTTCAGTTGCAGATCGTTTTTGGATTCTCTAAATAATTATTTGTTCGTCGAAATACTTGTTCGACCACTAAATTGCAAGTAGCAGTGAACTGGATGAGAACATCAATTAACTGACTAGCAGTGCCTCCGAGGTTACTCCAAGTTACTCACTGAGTAACTAGCTCTATCTAAAAATCAAGTTTAAGAATACACTTCTTTGAAAAAGTTATCCTTTCTTGTTTTCGTTTACACATAGTTTTACTCAAGTTTTAGGATATTCTAAAATCTATCAAGGAATCGTTTGGAAATTTTATTTCTAATGTTCATTCTAGAAAATCTTGCAGGATTGCTTCGGAAATTCCTTCATGAAATTCAGCTGAAATTCTTTAGAAATTCCTCCTAAAATTCGTAGAGAGATTCCTCAAGAAACTTTACAAAGAATTGATTTAGAAAACCATTAAAAAAATTCTTCAAAAAATCTTCCAATGATTTCTTCAGAAAAAAATCCAGGAAATTGTTTAAAAATTCCTTGAGTGATTCTTTAAGATAGTCTTTCATGAAAACTTTAGTGATTCTACCAGGGATTCCTATACATATTATATGAATATCCCCAGAAATTCTAGGAATCTATAAAAAAATCTTTCAATAATTCTTCCAGCGAATCGTTTATTTATTTCTCCAGCGCTCCCTTCAGACATACCCTTAAATATTTATTCGGAAATTTTTCCAAGAATTCGTTTAGGAAGTTTTTCATGGAATTCTTCTGAAACTTTACCTGGAATTATCTCAGAAATTTTACTAGGGTGTCCTTTATAAAATACATCTGAAGAAATCGAAGTTTGACTTGTATTATTTTCTACAGTTTTATATTTCGACGGGCTTGGTGGTCTACAGGGTGCGTGCGGTAATTTTGCACTAACCTTCAAACAGGAATATTTCATCAAAGGGTTGCAATGAAAATATAAATCCCACATCATCAAATGCACCATATTGCTAGTGAACTGTGAAAAATATAAAACTATTAATAATCAAAAACGTGGTGGTATGAGAAAACATTTTCAGATCCCATGTTTTACACTAGCGCGTCCAAGAACATTTCGGGTTCTACTATTTGTTGTGTAAATAAGACAAAATCAGTAAATGTAATGTGTAAAAGCCCGATACATGATACACGAGACGTAATGATACAGATATGCTTCAAAAATTATAATTTAAATAATTTTGACGTGGTGATTTTAGCACATTTTCGAATAGCATCAATAAAAACTGGTTGTTTTTTCGATACACTAAGTCTAGGGTACAACCTTTTTTTTAGCAAGTATCGGATCACTTAGCGGTCTTCAACAAAGATGTTCCGCATAGAATTCCCTATAATTATTCTAAAAATAAGGGTTATTGAACGCTTCCAGTGCCATCTAGTGGCAGAAAACTAAAACTATGCCATTCCTGCACATATTTGTACCAGTTTTACCATATAAACTTCAGACTAGTCGAGCGATACCTAAGACCTTATCAATTCAGCTCAAATTTGTGATGTAGCTTATGGGAGTCTAAAACAGCAAATTGAGGTGGTCAGACTTAGGATATTTTAGTTTTAAATTTTCTCATAAATGTTTGAGCAGCCCTAGTAGAATACCATTGCTCAAATTAGAATTTCCGACTTCTTCCAGTTATTTCTCTGCTATCTTCCATTCCAGTGATATAGTTTTTTGTAGGTAACAAGCCAATGGAATCCCCCAACTACACTGAAAAAATCAGCTTCATAGCGTTCTTGACAGCTGAGAAAATGCAGATAGTATGCAGCTGCTCCATATATTTATACTCAAGTTGTTCGCATTTTCGTCTTCTAGAAACCTCTTTTTCAAATTTATGGGATATTTTTGAACGGCACACATAACGATGATACCATTGGAGCACCTCGTACAAAAAATATTCTAGTTTTACCTAAAATAACACAATCGTTGACCAAAATATAGAGAACAACACTAAAATGGACTTGCAGCGGTTCTCAGGATCGTTCAAAAAAGGTTATCGATATTACGACCATTTTTTTCTTCCTAAATCATTGAAATAATCACAATTGTTCGCGAAAAAATCATTTAGTATAGATCTATTGTCGAATTCTTTTTAAAACGTGTTTTATGATTACGATATGATTTAGTGCAAAAATATCGCACGCACCATGATTCTGATTCGTATGCAGAAGGCCGTGGGTTCAATCCATGGCCCGTCCCTTTCATTTTAGTTTGTATCTTTCTCTTTCTCTTTCTTGTTCGTATATCAAGATTTGTATCTTTCTGTATAATTTCTCCCTCCTCTCTACATATACAACTCATGTATACATTAAATATGTTCATAGTCATCGCTAGAACCAGAAACTGATTCTCTTCCTTCCAGCTTCCACAGCACAGTGTTGATCTATTAGGTAACTCCTACGATCTATTCGATCAAGCGATCTGTGCCGCATTAACTTCACAGCAATAATCATTATTTATTTATTTATTTATTTATTGACTTCATCTTCAGCATACGCTGTACAGCCTGTATATACTAAACCTAAACATTAATGTAAGTTCCTAATACTGACTTTAAATCTATCTCGGCCAACACTAAAATCGAAATCACTAACATTTAACAAATTAAAACATACTTCTAGAGGGTGATTCTGCCCTAACACGGTACGGTGCCTACTGACTAAGAACAAGGAACGAGAACGGGTACGGCGCACAGGAACGAAGAATCTAGCCTGTTGTAAAAGATCAGGACAGTCAATTCGATTATTTAAAATGTCGTAAGCGAACATTCTCCGCAGGAATATTCGGCGTGCTTGTAAAGTCTCAAGTTTGATAAGTTCACAACGGTGCTCATAGGGGGGAAGTCTCAGTGTGTCATTCCATGGGAGTCTTCGTAAAGCAAACCGCACAAAGCAACGCTGCACTCTCTCAATACGTGCTATATGTGAGTTATGGTATGGTGCCCATATTTGAACCGCATATTCAAGAATACTACGAACAAGAGAGCAATATACAGTCTTTAGCGCATACACATCACGGAACTCCAACGCGTTCCGACGAACGAAACCCAACACTGCGAAGGCCTTGGCAGTAGTCATCGTGATGTGCTTGTTTAAATCCAGTTTACTATCCATCGTCACTCCCAGATCATTAATGGACGTCACACGTTCGATGCCGACACCGTTTGCCACGTAGCGATAGTTGAAATGTCTTCGAGATTTGGTAAAGCTTATTACTTTACACTTCGACGCGTTTATCTCCATGCCGTTCAAAACACACCAGCTTTCTATCGTTTCAATGTCTTGTTGCAAGGCGGCACAAACCAGAGTAGAGCTGATGATACGGTAGATCTTTACATCGTCTGCGTACACGAGGTGGTGCGAATGTAGTCGTTGGCTCAGGTCATTAATAAAAATAATGAAGATAAGAGGACCGAGGTGGCTCCCTTGCGGTACGCCAGATGGAGTTCCAAAGCAAGTGGACTTATCGAATCCCAGTTTTACGTAGGCAGAACGTTCACGCAAGTATGACCGTAGCCACTTCACCAACCAGTTTGGAAAACCAAGTTGCTCGAGTTTCTTCAACGCAAGTTCGTGGGGGACTTTATCAAAAGCTTTGGCAAAATCTACGTAGATACTGTCCACTTGGTAGCGTTTTTCCATGCTAGAGTTCAACGCCATGAGATTTGTAGTAGTGGACCTGCTCTTCACAAACCCATGTTGATACTGCGATATTATAGGTTTGGCAGCTATGTACATTTTCTCGTGCACCATTAGTTCCAATGTATTGGCTAAGCAACAAAGAATGGAAATCGGCCTATAGTTAGAAACGTCATGAACATTTCCAGCCTTGTAGATGGGCGTGACAGCAGAGAGCTTCCAGACATCCGGAAAGACAGCTGACGATAGCGACAGGTTGAATAATCGGCAAATGGGGGGCCCGAGTTCATTAGCGCATCGTTGAATGAACGCTGGAGGCAGTTAATCCGGTACAGGACCTTTGGACGGATCCACAGAGTTTAAAGCACTGATGACGTCAGCTACAGTGAATGTGAATGTGAATGTGAATGTGAATGTGAATGTGTGAATGTGTGAATAATCACACAAGTCTGTCACCTTACGCCTGGCATCCACGCGCCATTGTGTGCACCTTCTGCCAACCATATAACACCAACACTCTGACATTGGCATTAATTTGTGCAAACGCAGAGGTATATTCGGTCTGCTATGGATACAAACGATTGCAATCATCAGTTTCTTCCCCTTCCCCACATTGACCTGCAACCTGACGTGACAGATGCCATTGTTGCATTCGAGCTGTGGTTTCGTCATATCTTCACCCCAAAAATAGAAGATCACCAACGCTCACATACTGTAGATGTCTACTAGTCCCCGGCAGAGATATCATTGCTTTCTAGCTGGTCTGGCGATACTGAGGTAGTATCCACGGGCGGTCAATCAAGCTCAAGCTCAAGATCCTGAAGCTTTATATTTCTTTATTAGTTAGATTTTCGGCGTTAGGCTGGTTTACCTTCGCATTTAGAAGTTTTCCTCGGAAATTTCTCAAAGCAATTCAATATTTTTCTTGAAATATTCGCAGGAATGTCTTAAGGATTTATTAAATTCTTCTGGAGATTCTTGCACAACTTTCAGTGGTTCTGGCAGGAATTCTTCCAGAGAACCCTGGAGAAATTCATAAGATATTCTTTCGGAAATTTCTCTAGCATTTTCTTTAAGGGTACCTGTAAGATTTTTTACATGGATTCAGAAATTCCCCCAGAAGTAGTTTATAAAAACTTCTACAGCAATTCCATTGGAAATTGCAAACTAGATTCTCTCAGTATTTTTTTTAAAGAAAGTGCTGCGGATACTCTCCTGGTATTATTTCAGGGATTTCTGAAATTCCTCCTGAGATGCTTCCAAAAATAACGATTAGAAATTGTTACAGTTATTATGCAAAAGATTTATTCAAAAACTCCTTCATTGATTCTTATAGTAATTTATCCATGGATGGATACCTTCTGCAATTTCTTCAGGGCCCCTCTTTCGAAAATAAGAAAAAAAACCCGTTAAATGATTGTAGTGTAGCTTTTTAGCGTAATAAATCGATTGACCTGAATGACTATTCTGGTTAAAATATTGTTAAAATATATAAATATTAACGGCATGGTGCGTCAAGCAGACAATTCTACACCAAGTGAAGTCCTGAGAAGAGTTTTCGCTATACTGGGGATTGAATGTTGAATAAGAAGATGGTGGCTCTATAGAGGATGCAAGGATGACCCCAGAAAGCCCCTTGGTTGAAGAGCTAAAATAATGACCCAATGAGAGAATGCCAGGAAAGGGAGAGTCGATTAGGTTAATATCATTGAACAAAATTGAATAACCACAACTGAATTTTAAAGCAGCAGAAAAACATCACTTTTTGCAAATTATTGAATTTACGTAGAGTTTATTAGCGTAATGAATCGATTGACCTGGAGGACCATTTTGGTTAAAATGTAGGTAAAATATTAAAAAAAAACTCCAGGGACTCTTTCAGTATTTTAAAGACTTCTTTTGGAAAGTATTTCTTCAAAAGTTCTTCCTTAAAATTTTCTGCAAGAATTTTTGCAGAAATCCCTACAAAGCTTCTTTTTAAAATTGCTTCTGCGATTTCGTCAGAAATATACCTAGGTGATATTCCTTCAAAAAATTCTCCAGAGATTTTTCAGGAGTTCTTCCTATAGTTTTACCAAAAAATTGGAGAAATTCTTGAATTTCCGAAGTAATTTCCTAAGAAAGTTTGAAGGAAAAACCTTTTGAAGAATTTCTGAAGCAATTTGTTGTAAGCAAGTTCTAGAGGAGTTTCCGGAGAAATTCCGCTTGAGTTTGTCATTGAAACCCTAGAGAAAATTCTAAAGCAATGCTTGAAATAAATCCTGCTGATGCTTCAGCAGAAATACTTTGAAGATTTTTTTGTATGTACAACTACTCAAGATATCAAGTGGAAATCCCGATGAAATTGAAAAAAAAAAATCCCGGAGGATTTTTTAAGATGTCACTGTGGAAATTGCTGATGGTACTCTTAGAATTATTTATTGGAAAATTTCTAGAGAAGGGCCAAGAGTTAAAGCTCAGAAAAAACTTCTGAAATAAAATGACTGAAAAATATAGGAAGCAAGTCTAAAAAAATCTCAAAATGAATTTAGGAAGCAGTCCTTGGATGCATCCCTTGAGTGACTGTTGGAGAAATCCCTAGAGGAACTTCCATAATCGTGGAGGAATTTCTGAAGAAATTTCCTAGGAAATCACTGCAACATCTGACCTGAAAGAACTTATGGAGGAATTCTAACAAGAATTTCTCAAACAATTCCCCCAAAAAAAAAGAAAACTCAGAAGGCATCCGTAGATGTATTCGTGCAAGAATCTCTGGAAGAATCTGCGAAGAAACTTATGCAGAAATCTCTGAAGGAATTCCTGGTAATGTTTCTAGATGTAATCCTAAAAGAAACTGAAAAGAAATGGCTGGCGGAGGTATTCCTTGTGAGTAATTTCAAAAAGCTTTTCTGGTGAGAATTCAAAATTAATTCCTTAGGAAATCGTCAAGAAACATTGCTGGAGGAACTTTTGATAGAATCCCTGAAAGAATTGCTTAAGAAATTTCTGGAGGAATGCATGTACTAATTTCTGAAGAAATCTTTGAAGGATTTTTTTAAAACCCAGAAAGAATTTTCGGATGAATATCTGGTTATATTCCTAAAGAAACCCATTGACTAATCCGAAAAACGAATCTTTCTAAAAAATTCTAGAGAAGCTCATGAAGATGTTCCAGGGAAAATCCTCGGATGAGTTCCCGAGAGAATCCATGTAGGAATTTTATAGTTTTCGTTGTAGAACAGCACGTGGTGCTCTTTCGCAAGAAATTTACGGCAAAATTCGTGAACGAGTCGAGTAAAGTCGACAATTTCAAAGTGGATTTACTAAAAATTTAATAGGAATAATTGTTGGAGAAATCTTAGACGAATTTTTGATGATTCTTTTTATGAAATTCTTTAGGAATTAGTAGTTTTTTCTGAACCTACTGAAACTTTTGTTTTTAATTCTTGAGGATCTTTCCATATGTGAACATTTGGAGCCTTTTATAAACCAGGTGGATCATGGATGTGAAGCCAAATATTTTAATACTAGATACTCTGGAATTGTCTTATATTGTAAATCCTAATGAAACCATGCATTTTCGAGTGATACATCGTGTTTTTGTATCCATAGTTTCAAAAAGATTAAAAATATGATAAAATTTAAAAGAAATCTGGTTAGTGGAAATATGAGTTTTTATTATCCAGAAATCATATCTAAAAAAAAAACTATCATTTCTATTTTTTGATTTGTTATGGCAAATTTTTCGATAATATTTAAAAAAAACAACAGGGTACTCCTGTGCTCTCCAGACAATGGAAACGTAAAATAACTAATATGGTGCAGGCATCGGTTTTTCCAGTCTAAGAGAAATATTTTTTATAAAAATAGCCAATATTCCTATGAAAACTACCAATGTATCAAAAGAAAGATTTTAATATATATTTTGAAGGAAAAATGCGGAAATCAAGCTCATATTAGATTTTTGAATTGAATGTGACACTTGGCAGCAGGGATGCCAGATTTTTTTTTTTTGAAAAATCTGTATCACTGTTTTCTAAAATCTGTATCCCATATAAAAATAAAATGGCCCCTCTAGCTCAAAAATCTGTATTTCTTATAAAACGTAATATCCACGGATGCTCAAAAATCTGTATAATACAGATAAATCTGTATATATAGCATCCCTGCTTGGTAGAACAGAAGCACTGCATCAGTTTTGGCCATATTCTCAACTTTCCAAGCAGGTGTATTTCTAATGGGAGTGGCCAAAATAGAAGAACCCTGGCCAAAATAGATACATGAGAGCTGATTTTTCAAGATTTTTTTTTCTATCACAATTTTAATCAAAATCAATGGCTTTCACAGCTGTGAATTTATTTC
This sequence comes from Aedes albopictus, assembly GCF_035046485.1. Lineage (NCBI taxonomy): Eukaryota > Metazoa > Arthropoda > Insecta > Diptera > Culicidae > Aedes > Aedes albopictus. The sequence goes on along the minus strand of NC_085138.1, from coordinate 136,605,632 downwards.
GGTTTGGATTGCAACAGGCTGAATAACGTACTATGGCCAAACACCTGACTGGCCAAAACTTATGCTTCTACCTTATATGATTTTACATATTTATTGTAACTCAACACAATGTAGCTCTTTCAACGTATTTTACCTAGAAATTGCAACTCAATATCTTTCAAAAAAGGTTTCTCCAGAGAGGCATGCCAAGTTCCAGTGGGATCGTAGAACCACAAAGAAGAATGATGCTTCATAAAAAAAATGAATAAAAGGAAAATGAAATTGGCCAGCTTGTTCAAAAGCCACGATTTTGTTTTTAAATTGTTGGTTTCAAATACTCTGACTTTTTGGACCACCCCATCTTAAAATTGATCAATTCAATTATTCTGCCATTACGAGAAAGGCAAAAAATATCAGCCATTCCATAGAAAAAACGATGTAGTGCTCCGATTACTCCGATTACCGTGAAACTTGGTGGATTCATTGAAAATAATTAGAACCGTATTTTTTTTATTTCGTTATCAGGGTGACCAATTTTCAGATAGGGTGGTCCTAAAAATCAAGTTTTTCTAAACTATTTTTTTCAAAAAACTATAACTTTTGAGTCAGTTTTTTGTTTGAAAGCATTTCAATAGTTTCAAGGATAAATACGTTGAAGGGGTCAAATAGTGTAGAGGTGTAAAAAATATGCAATTATTTTGGTATTTTCAAGTTTTCGTGACCAAAGAGGTACCCTGGTTTTATATTATTTTCAGAAAATTCAGGAATTTTGGTGTAATATATGAAAAAAATCAGAGATGTATGTTATTTAGTTTTTGAGATATGATTTTTTTCGCATCTAAACACAAGTTGGCCCCTTCAACGTATTTTTCCTTAAAACATTCAATTCAATAGCTTTCAAACAAAAAAAGTTTTGAAAATTATGATTTTGGGAAAAAAAATAGTTTAAAAAAAAATGATTTTTAGGTTAACCCTATCTGAAAATTGGTCACCCTAATGACGAATTAAAAAAAAAATACGAGTCTAATTATTTACGATGAACTACAAACCCACCAAGTTCCACGATAATCGGAATTGCGCTATATCGTTTTTCTATGGAATGGCTGAAATCGAATATAGTCGATGTGCTTCAAACCCAGTAGGTATCACGATATTCGTAGATCCAGTACCTATATCGATTTTCTATGAGATGACTGTTAGATGTATAGATATGAACACTGTTGGATATATAGTTTTCTCAACCTGTTTAACATTTTACATACCCTTACCATCAGCGAGTACCACAACGACGGAATTGATAACATTTTCCACTGCAACCATTCAAATGCATTGAGAACTGTCTGTTTACTGTCTCTCTACACTTACCGGCATACCCGACGAGCAATCCCAACAGCGGAACTACCAGGTAACTTTTGTTGATCATTTTGATGATGATGCTGACGGAATCTATTTTACGTGAATTGAAATTGGCGTGACCTACAACTATTTTCACGATATAGCACGCCTTTTTTTTTTGAAAGCCTCGTTCCACTGACTGGCTCGGTTGGCTCTATTGCGGAGGGTGGCTGCTATTCACTTTCTTCGTGGAAAATTGAATTACCGACCGATTTGCTTCCTTCCTGTTTTCCCATTCACAACAACACTCGACCTATCTAGTGAGAGAACTATGTACACCACCACTTCGAGCCTATGTACAGGAATATTGCAGATACGGAGAGGAGAACTTCACTTCACTTGAATTTCGTTGGATTATTGACACACAAGTGCAGGGGAAAAATGGCCAATTTCAATCACTTATCGATCTTCGTTGCACAATAAAGACCTTCGCACCTTCTTGAGCTGCCTTCGAAGCAAAATCAGGAACTTTTCACCTTCGGACTCAGTTTTGTTAGGAAATGTAGAAAACTGTTATCAAACCGGTTGTTCGTACAGTAATATCTATTCCAACGCACGGGGTGATGCTTTTGGTTACCCGGTAACTGATGAGACAGACGTATTGGACGGCTTCTGCCAGATGATTGCTAGGAACGATTTATGCCGGTTTTGTGGAGCTCATGAACCCGTTCTGCGTCTTCAATGTTATCCTACGAAAGAAATTAAGAGTGAAGCATAAGTTAGGATTATTTCCTATTTCTGATGGTAAAAATAATTATAGGGATTTATTTTAATGAGATAATCATAATCTTATTAAGCACATCGAAATACCCGATTCTATTTTTTCGCTGCTATCCAGATCTGATCAAAGCAAGAGAAGATAAATCCAATCATGCATGCCCTCGAAGTGAAGAGTAAATCCTTCGGCGAAAACGTAGGTCACAGTTTGTAGAGGATGGTTGCTCAAAAGCAAACCCACTGAAATGGGTAAATCAAATCGCAATCGTAAGATGGATGAGATAATGATAATGATGATGTAAAGCTAGCAGTCAAAAGTCAACTCGATGGTGGTGATGTCGTAAAAGTGATGAAGGAATGAGCAGAAAAGTGAAATCCAAACAAATCAATCATTCAAAGGCGAAGTATTCCTAATATAGACTTAGGATTATTAAAGCTCCGTACCAAATGAAAAATATCAATCTTCCTAAAAATCCTCCTGGTATTCTGTTTTTATTTAAGTTTGTTGAGATTATTTTGCCAAATAGTCTTGGAGAGGTTCTTATTGTTAGAACTATCATAAAACCAAAATAAAAGGTATTAGGTTTTGTGATGGTTATTAAAACCTCCACAAAATTAAATGATCATTAAAATGTTACTTGAGCTGCCAGAGTTGTTCCAGAGACTACTTCGGGTATTTTTTTCTGCTATTCAGGGTTTATTTCTGGAGCTTCGGCTGGGATCCTTTCTGGACCTCCTCCAGTGATGTCTTTTGAAGTTCTTCAAGAAATTTCTCTTAACCTTTTGGAGCCGATTTTTTTCGCCGCTGTCGACGCAACCTCGCTGGTGTCGAACACGTTTGTTATGCTCGGTTTCATCGTCGGGGTCATATATGACCCCTCCGGCGCCAAAGGGTTAAATTACCTTTAGGATTTAGAGTTGAATCAATACATACCTTACCGGTCAGACTAAAGGGTGATACGGTCAAAATTTGGTCACACAATTTGTTTCATAACTGGAGACTGCGTACACCAAAACAGCTGATTTTTGGACCAGTAATGGTACATTATATGTAGCTTATACCATAATTTTTTTTTTTTCAAAATCGGTTTAGTATTTGCGGAGATATTGTGAATCCTGAAAACTGCAATTTTAAAATTTTGTACAAAGAGGATTAAAAAATAAGAATACATTTTTACTCTTTTATTTATAGAGCCAATTTCAATAAAAAAAAATCTATTTGCAAAGTATACATATCAAAATGTTGTGTAAAAATTTCATTCAATTTGATCCAGCCGTTACATAGTTGGTCAAATTTTGTCAAATTTTGTCAAGTCAAGTCAAATTTTGTTCACACAATTTTTTTCATAACTTTAAACTGCGTACACCTAAACAGCTGATTTTTGGATCAGTAATGGTACATTATATGTAGCTTGTACCATCAATTTTTTATCAAAATCGGTCTAATATTTGCGAAGATATTGTTGAACCCTGAGATTTGCAATTTTAAAATTTTGTGCACAAATAAGAACACATTTTTACTATTTCATTTATAGAGCCAGAGATACTTATCCGATTTCAATGGAAATTTTTCTGTATGTAAAGTATGCATATCAAAATGTTGTGTAAAAATTTCATTCAATATGATCCAGCCGTTACAAAGTTATATTTGCTTAAGTGGCACCCGATCAGTTTTTTTCATATTCAAACTGCTACAACTTTGAAAGTATTCATACAAAATGGCTCAAAATTTTACTAAGTACATATTTATATAAAAGGATTATACTGTAAAATTTTGATAAAAATCGGAGCAGTATTGGTAGTTCTACAATCAAAATTGTGCTTCACTGACCTTAAATTTCCGAAAATTTACTATGGAGCACCTTTGTTCAAAATTTTAAAAAGGTTGGTCGATGGTTTTATGTATATATCAGCCAATACTTAATCGATTTTGATGAAAATTTTATATATTTTATATAATGTAGCATTACTGGTCCAAAAATCAGCTGTTTTGGTGTACGCAGTCCAAAGTTATGAAAAAAAATGTGTGACCAAATTTTGACCGTATCACCCTTTAAGTGACCTCTGTTGTACATAGGAGTCGTCTCCATTCTGCTCGGTCCATAGCTGCGTGTTCTGCACTCTGCAAAGGGTCCGCTGATCGTCCTTCACTTGATCGACCCACCTAGCTCGCTGAGCACCACGTTGCCATTCGACATCCTGATGACGTGACCCGTCCACCAGAGCCTCCCGATTTTCGCGGTGTGGACGATGGTTGGTTCTCTCAGCAGCTGATGCAGCTCATGGTACATTTGCTTTCTCCAAGTCTCGCCTATCATCTGCACTCCGCCGTAGATTGTACGCAACACCTTTCGTTCGAAAACTCCAAGGGCCCGTTGGTCCTCTGCGCGTAGGGTCCATGTTTCGTGCCCATAGACGACTTTTGGTCTAAGCAGCCTCCTGTAGATAGTTAACTTCGTGTTACGGCGAACTTTATTCGATCGTAGAGTTCTGCGGAGTCCAAAGTACGATTTCCTGCCACAATGCGCCTCTGAATTTCTCTGCTGGTGTCGTTGTCGGCGATCACCAGTGAGCCCAAGTACACGAATTCTTCAACCGCCTCGATTTCATGTATTTACTTTGTTTTCGACACATTAATGACTAACCCGTTCGCCTGGCTTCACTCTTTAGTCGGATGTACGTTTTCGCCATTGTCTCAAATTCACGAGCAATAATATCAATATCGTCAGCGAAACCAATCAGCTGAACGGACTTCGTAAAATCGTTCCACTCGTGTTTATCCCCGCTCTCCATATTACACTTCCTAACGCAATGTTGAACAGCAAGTACGAAAGACCATCACCTTGCCGTAACCCTCTGCGAGATTCGAAGGGACTCGAGAGTGTCCCTGATACTCGAACTACGAACATCACTCGATCCATCGTCGCCTTGATTAATCGTATCAGTTTATCCGGGAATCCGTATTCTTGCATAATCTGCCATAGCTGCTCTCGACCGATTGTATCATACGCCGATTTGAAATTGATGAACAAGTGATGTGTGGGCACGTTGTATTCGCGGCATTTCTACAACACCTGGCGGATTGCGAACATCTGGTCCGTTGTAGCGTGTTCACCCATGAATCCAGCCTGATATTGCCCCACGAACTCTCTGGCAATCGGTGATAGGCGGCGGCATAAAATTTGAGAGATTACCTTGTAGGCAGCGCTCAGTAGTGTGATCGCGCGATAATTCCCACATTCTCCAGTAATACTTCCTCCTCCCATATCTTGGTAATGACCCAGTGTAGTGCTCTCACCAGTGCTTCTCCACCGTGTTTTAGTAACTCGCTTGGTAGTTGATCTGCTCCAGAGGGTTTGTTGTTTTGCAACCGGCTAACATCCTCTTCAATCTCTTGGAGGTTAGGGGCTGGAAATCTTTCGTCCTGTGCACGTACTTCTAGATTTGTGACCTTCGTTGCTTGCAACGTCGCCATTGAGGTGCTCATCGTAATGCTGCCGCCACCTCTCGACCACCTCACACTCGCTCGCTTATTCATAAATTCGTCCTGGAGTTGATCTAGGAATTCTTCTTGAAGTTGCTCCTGGGTTTTCTCTCGGAGTTCTTTTAAAAAATTCTCTTAGAGCTCTTCCTTGGATTTCTCCTAGAGTTCAGTAAGGTGTTGCTTCCTGAGCATCTATAGCAGTGATTCTTGGAGTTGGTTCAAGCATTTTTCATGAACTTTCTGCATTCCACCCTTTTGATGTTCCTCTAAGGATTTCTCCAGGGATTTCTCCAGAAATTCCACCAGAGATGCCTCCGTAAATTCTTTTTAGGAATTTCTAGTTCATGCTGATATTGTTCCTGGAATATCTCCTAGACTTGAGATGTCCCAAGCTAGAATTGACGAAACGATAAATAAATCTTTTTTTTTTAAATGCCTCATGAGTCTCTCCAGTGTTTTATTCAGGAACTCCTTCCGGAGTTTTTTTTTTCAATGTTACTTCTTAGAGTTTCTCCAGGGATTATTTTAGGGAGTTCTTCTGGAGTTTTTCTAAGAGTTCATCCTGAAGTTCATCCAAGCATTTCTATGGTTCGATTTGGTTGATATTTTACCATTATACAGCACGAAATGGTGGTCTTCCTACGTTACAGGCTCCATTAAAGGTCGAGCATCTTTGAAACGCCCTTAACTATTCATCCATCAGCTCGGGCCGCCTGTCACCTTGGATTGGGGTTCCTTCACATGTGATTCCTTGTTTGGTGGAATTCAACCCCGGGAACATGTTCCTGCAGGTGGTTGGTAGTGTTATTCTTAGCCAATTGGGACAACGCCTACCGACACTACACAGTTATCTAGGCTGATCGGGAAAAGAAGTTAACATTGATGGATAACTTCCAAAAGAGCCCAAACATAGCCTTCGTTCGAGTCGATAATACAGTTTCAACAGTGCTTCAAGTGGAAAAGAGCTGCGACATATTCACAGAGCTGTGGTGTAAATCTATGAGAAAATCCTGAAAAAAAACCAAAAGAATCCTCCAAGGAGGTAATCTTGGATGGAATTTTATGAAGATTCCCGGGAGGAAACCTGAAACTGTTGCGGGAAAAATCTTTGGAACAATTGCGGCGAGAAACTGGAAGAATTCTGGGTGGAATAAGATGTAACAATTCAGAGCAAAATGTTTGGAAGAATTATACTGGTTGAATTCTGAGAAGAATTTCTGGAGAATTCTGGAAGAAATTCAAAGAATTTTATGAAAATTCATGACAAACATTGCTTAAAGAATTTCCAGCCTTACTACCTGACATATTTCTGAGAAGAATTCGTTGAAGAAGGAAACTAATAGAGGAAATTATACCAACATAAAACCACAATTAAAGATTGAACCCTGTGAAGACATCTAGGAGAAATCGTTGGAATTCTGGAAGATGACCTTGTAAAAGTTCCAGGAAGGATCTATGCTAGAATTCCAAGATGAATATCTTTAAGAGTTCTGAGAGATTTACTCTGAATTAATTTTAGGAAGGATTCTTTGGAAGAGTTTTAGAAGGACTATTCAGAAGAATTATGAAATGATTTTTGGGGAAAATTTCACGGAGAATTCTAGAAGAATTCTTTAATCACTGAAAATATTTTAGAAATTGCAGCACTAAAAAATATGAAAGGAATCTTAGGAAGAATTTTAATTTGATTCCTTGTATGAATTCCGGGAGAAATTTCTTTAGGAATTTCAAGATGAAAGGAAAAATCCCAAAAGAAATCCTGGAGGCACAAATATTCCAAATAGAAGAGAACGTGCCTCTGGAGTCGACATGACAGCTTTTCGTATGGACCATCCGCGAAGGTACGAATCCGGGTTCCCCTGGCAGACATCGCTGGTACCCAGAGGCAGAACCGAATTCAACTTGTTTAATGTTGTTATTCGTATATCGACGGAATTATTATGGCGTTTAAACTTTTCTTTTCGTTACTTTTGATATCACGACAAGAAAAACATTTCCAATCATCCTTTCCACCTCAGCCGGGAATCCTCTGGGGATTCATTCAGGCAACCTTTCAGTGGTTTTCTCGTTGATCCCAAAGATTCCTCCTGGAGCTTCTCCAGGGATACTTCCTGGAGTTCCTGCATGGAGTTTTCATGGACTTTCTTCAGAGATTCCTCCTGAAGCTTCTTCAGAGATCACTTCTGGAATTTCCACAGTAATGAAGTTTTACCACAGATTTCTCCAGGATTTAATTCAATTAATCTGCTTGAGAATCTTCAAGATACTCATGCAGGTGTTATTCTTCCTACTAAAATCTTATCAGCCTGGAGTTGAAAATCTTTGTAGTTATTGGATAATAATAAATAAGTTCTTCCAAAAACTCTGTTCTTCAGAAATTTCACCTTGAGTTTCTTTAAAGATTCCTTCATTGGCCCTTCCTGGTATCCAGGGGTTCCTCTTTCTCCATTTTCAGTTTACACTTGAATTGGTATGTGAAAGAAAATCGAATTGAATATTTTTCCCTTTAATTCCAACTATGTGTTTGCATCCTATGACAGATACACATTTTGACCTCACCTGTAAGGTGTCTCGTACTTGACTCGACATGAAATAGACTTTTTGTGTGTACTGCTAAAACATTAGAATTGGAAACAGAAAATTCGAATTCCTAGACCTTCCTCTTTGTCATTCCTGCCATCACGTCAACTCGAGGAACACATTTTCAATTATCCTTTTCACCTCTGCGCGGTAATGCTTCATCGAGTCCGTGGTGCTTAAATTAAAACTGACATAACGGGCGGGACAAAATTGAAAAATGCCGTAAAGTGGCATCAGTAAGTGATGTAATCCCCCGACAACCTTCCATTGTATTGTCTGAGGGGCTGTCCATAAACCACGTGGTCATAGGGGGGATTCGGCTAATGACCATTTTGTATGGACAAATAATAATTTTTGTATGGACTAATGACAACGCGGGGGGGTTGAAAAGTCAAAAAAAAAATGACCACGTGCTTTATGGACAGCCCCTAATGTGAAAAAATGTGACACTCAATGCTTTATTGGATGTCTGCTTACGTCCAAATATGTACCTCCGAGTACATGAAAAGCACTTCCAAATAATTGTACGAATTAAATATCAACATGCCTAATAGCAGCGCGCTATAATTTGCGAAGAGTTTTTCAACAGGAAGGTGCTTCACTTGTAATTTTCTACATCAAACTGTATAATGATTCTTTAAACGTGCAGAAATCTATTCAAAGAAACAATATGGCCCTCCTTATTACAATACAAGCCTTCCTGGTAGGTTCCTTTTTTCACATTCCACGCTGTTCTCAGCATATGCTATCATCAGAGCCGTAGCGTGGGGTTGGCCAGGTTGGCCCCCGCCAAGGGCGCCAGCCTCTAAGGGGCGCCGAAAAGGTCTAAGGCTAAAAGGAATATTATGATGCTATTGTTTTCTTATACGTTACCAAGACTTCAAAATATCTAAGATTGATCGAGTGTTTTTTACATTACGTTGTACTCAAAAATTCGTTCTCTAGATTATTTATCATGATGTTACCTGGGAATTTAGCTTGTTTTTTTTATTTTGGGAAGTTATTTTAGTTGTTTTTTAACGAGCAAAGCACAATCAATAAGCTTTCAAAATTCTAGTGAAAGTTTTTCTCTGAAAATTACCGGAAACTTATTTATTGACATATTTTAGAGTGGTTATAACAAGTATTTTAAATGAAAAATATTCAGACGATGCTGTTCATTCCCTTCAAACAAATGAAATATTGCGGGAATTTCTTCATAAATTTCACCAGGTATTTTTTCGGATTTTTTGCTGGGCTTCTTTAAGAAAATCTTTCAAAAACTATTTCAGAAATTTCTCAAGAGACTTCTTTGAAAAAATTTCAAAGAATTTCTCCAGAAATTCTCTCCAAATCCTCTATTAAAAATAATTAAAAAAAAAAAACAAATAAAGAAATCTTCTGGAGATTCTTACTAAAAATTCTCGAAGAATCCCTTTAGAAATGCCTTCAGGGAGGTTTTCAGGAAGTTATCTAGGGATTTAATCAGAAATTAGTCAAAGGATTCCTCTTGACATTTCTACATGGATATTTAATAATTTCCTTCAATGGATTCCTGCGAAAAATGTCTATAAGGATTACTAAGTAACCCTTTAATAGATTTCTTTAGTAATTCCTCCATGGATTTCTATGAAAAATCCTGTAGAGATTCCATTAGAAATCACTCCAGGGCAAGCATGGGAAAACTCATTCGCTCACCCGAATGCCGGCGATGCAAAATAGCTAAAAGAACGCCAACAACCCAATACTGAGTGAGAGCACGGCGCACTAAGAACGAACGCAACACGATCGGCTCGCCACCGACGCCACCGAAGCGAATCAGGAGAGAAACAAATTGAGTGCGAAATGAATCAGCTTGCATCGGTGTATACGAAAAGAACGTTCGCTCTCTCAACTACCGAGTGGCATTCAGCTGATTGAATCAAAACACACTCACTGATTCAATTCCCAGTACTGAATGCTTCCATTGAACGCTAAATGAACGTTCCAAAACGAATGCTCTCGCTCCCGACTCAGAATGCTAACAAACATTCGTTCAATCTTGGTTCGTTCGCTTTCGGCACTCAGATTCGGTAGCGATTCATTCGGCCGTCGTTGCTTGCGTCGCCCGGTGCTCGGCGATTAGAAAGAATGTGCAATGAAAGTGGAAAGATTTTACTTGGCTGGGGGAGAAGCACACTCGCATCAGATTGTGCTTGGATGTGAGTGAGAGATACGCAATAAATGAATGTTTTTTTTCCCATCCTTGCTCCAGGGATTCCTTCAGAAGTCCCTCTGAGAATGAATTCTTTCAGAAATTCTTCTAGGGATTTTTGAAATGAAATCTTCTATGAAACTGTACCATGCTCACTAGGCATTGATCCATAAATTTCTGCTAGAATTTCACTAGAAAACTTTTCATGAATGTCTTCATAAATTCCTCCATAAAATTATAAATTTGGAATTAATTCAGAAATTTTAACAGGTTTTCCATTAGAAAATCTGCCATTGACTTCATCCAAAATTTCTCCAAAGCTTTCTTCTGAAAGCCATTCATAGATTCCTTCAGAAATTCCTCCAAAAATTCCTTAAGAAACTTTTTCAGAGATTCCTTCAAAAATTCTGCCAAGTTTTTTTTTAACTTTTCTAATGGTCCTCTACAAACTATTACGGGCATTTCATCAGGCATTTCTTTACGAATTGCTCCATGAATTCCTGCAAAAAATACTCCATGAATTCCATTCAGAATGCTTACTTAAATTTCTTGAAGGTTTTAATCATTTATTCCTGCGAATAAATGCAGGAATTCTTCCACAATCTCTTACATAATTTCATTCAATAAATCCAGCAAAAATTCTTTCAGAGATTTCAACAAAAACTCATATAGAGATTCCTTCAGGAATTTCTCCTGGTATTACTCATTTCCATTTTTGTCTAATGATTTCTGAAAATTTTCTAGGAAATATTTTGTTTGAACTTCAGAAGAAACTTTTGGTGAAGTTATTAGAAAATTCTGGTAAAACCAGTTGAAGCTATAGCCAAAAAAATAGTAAAAACGTTTGAGGATTTCTGAAAGCTCCTGAAATTCAATTCAGTATTTTTGAAAACAAAATACATTTAAAAAATCCGAAAAAAAACCAAGGTTTCCTTAAGAAATGTATGCATCATGCATGTTAAGAATCTGAAATGTCATTTTTATCTATTGTGCTGGTCTAAGTATGATTCTTGAAATGCAAAATGTGTTCGTACTTATACTCTTTGAAAACTTCGAAAACGTACTCATAACCAGGGGACCCGCATGCGGCAAGGTAGGCCTACTACTCATCTTTTGCGAGTGTGTTAGTGTGACTGGCAACGCAACCAGAAGCCTAGTCGAATCCTGCTTGGAAATCGGTTTGTTTTGTCGATGGGGGTGGCCCGCGAAATCGCATTGTGTTGTTTGGGAAGGCCCGCTCGATGCATGTTAGGTAGGCGTAGTTTGTTCGAGTTTGACGTGCCTGCACCCTCCCTGCTCATAACTTTGAATATTGTCGCGCTTATCTTTTATTAGAGTCCTGCGGCGGTCGTACGCTCGCAAGGCATACCGCCGCATGACAGTCGCAATGCAAAACAAAAGAAAAAGTGTTCCCGCCAAAAACAAAAGCACGTGGGTTTCGCAAAGTGACAGATGTTTTTGAATGTATTTGTGACAAACGGCAAGAGTAGCTCAGTGGAATGAGTGTTCTTGCTGTCAAACCCCATATAGTGGAATTATATACTTTTAGATCTGGTGATGCTGTTATGATTAGTAACTGTCGCGCTAATATCAGAAGCCAGAGGCAGATAATCGCCATATTCTGATTTTTCTTGAGAGGCATAATAAACAAATTTAGCAAAATAATAATGTCTAATTGTCTTGGGGCGCCAATCTGGATGCTTGCCAAGGGCGCTGTGGGACCACGCTACGGCTCTGGCTATCATCTGGTACGAAACAAATTTCCAAGAACTTGGCAGACATCTGCCATGAAACATTGAACGCTTCAATGTCGTACATGGCCTGCAAGGAACGTCCCATTCGCGTGAGAAAGTTTTCACTTTTGGTGGAACGCGTTGAAGCTATGAAAATTTCGAAGGGAAAGGCGTTCCCGATCAAATGAAAATACCATAATCATTCATAGTTATTGTATGAATGAATACCTAACCCTGTTGAAGTTAGGTACTAATGTCAGGTAAACAACAAAAAAATAAATCCACAAATGATGTCGATAATAGCACAGCCGTAACAGAATCGTTCATTTCAATACGCTTCTTATTTTTAAATGTATAGAAATGAAAACGACCTTATTTCAGCTCAAATCCATATTGCCGCTTCCCGAGCAGAGGAGAATACCAAGTTAATAACTACGAAATCACATGACCTGTTTTTATATCTTGTTTTGTTATTATTAAATTATCAAGGTATAGCTTTTCCATAACAAATTTTGTTGGACAATCTTATTTTGTTATAATCAAACTATTGATATACATTAACTAAATTACATTTAAATAACATGTTTTGTTGTACTTTTGATCAACTTATTAGCAATAATACAACAGTAACAAATTTTGAAATCACAGCAACAATTCGACGATTATGACCTGTCCCTTTGTGTTGTTCCATTTTTGTATTCAGGTTAGAAGGAAATTTCTGAACGACTCCTTTTAAGAATTCCATAAATAATTTTCGAATAAGCACTTGGAAGTTCTAGAGGAACCTTTCGATAAATCCCTGGAGAAGTCTTCAAGAGAACTCCTGGCGCAATTTTCTTAGAAATTCCGAAGGTAATTCTTCTGAGCAATGTTTAGAGTTCTTGGCAAAATCTTTTGAAAAACACCTGAAAAAAAAAATTGGAAAAACTCCTGATGAAATCCTCAAAGAAATTTTCAAAGAAATTTTAAAATGAACTTCAGGACTAATGATCACAGGAAATTCTGAAGAAATCCTTGAAGGTATTCTATGCAGGATTCTGGAGGAATTTCTAGGGGAGTCTTTGAAAATCCATGAAAGATTCCGTCGAAGAACTCCCGGAGAAATTTCTGGAATATTTTTGAAGTAATTTATGGAAAAGTTTATGATCAAATCTGTCGACGAATTTCTGGAGGAATTTTATGACAAAGTCACTTGACAAACACAAAAGGAGTTTTTGACGGAATCCTTAGAGAAATAAATAGAGGAATTTTAGAAAAAAATATTGCAAACATTTCTAGTGAAAGTCCTGTAGGAATCATCAGAGGAAGTTCAGGAGAAATAATAGCAAAACTTTTGGCGGAATCATTGTAGAATCCAGGAGGAATATTTGACATAATTCTCTAGAATCCAGGGAAAATCGGTAGAATTAAAACAAAATTTCCAGAAAAGTTGTAATAATCTGAACAATATTTCCAATATCCCAAAAATTTTCTGCAAAACTGTTGAGCATTCTAAAAACTCTTCAGTTTCTACGCTAAAAAAAACAAAACAAAAGTCACAAATTGCTATTGACGATCAAACTTTTTCAAATACACGTGTTGATTTCAAAACTGTGCTCCGAAAACAATTAAGGTAGAACAGTTTATATATGAATTAATTACAGATCGAAATCGAACCTCGTCGTATTTGATAATATAGACATTACTAAAGTTCGATTATCTTGCGACTTCAAATCTCTTAGAAGGAATTAAAAGCTGAATATAGTATTCTTCGACTATTTGAAAATATTTCTTACGTCAGAGTCAGCATGCCTCGTTGGATAAATGTACGACTTGTGCTGAAAAAATCAACTTTTCGCAACTCGTTACATACATATTTCGATAATGTTTATAATTTTTAAATTTTTAATAGTTTTTTTTCTTGTTTGTTCCTTATTTATTTTTGTCCCCCCCCCCCTCGTACCTGATGAGAGGTCTCGGACATAAAAGAATAATATTTGCATCGGCCTAAGTATTATAACTTATTTAGTAACGAGTTTGATATCATAGCAAATTCTGCTCTCCGATTACTATCAATAACATATCAATATCAAAATTGGTTATGGAAATATTTTACGAATTCACTGTTATTAAGTTGTTATTGAAACTAACAAAACAAGTTACTGAAATGGTTTTCCAGGAACATTTTTTGTTATGGAATTAGTTATTTTGCCGCTTATGACAGACAAATTTATAACACAATATGTTATGGTAATAACTTGAAAATAATCGATTTTATTATTCAGTTATTTTGCCCAAATAACACAGCTCCTTATGCTGTTGTTATTCCCTTCTGCTGGGGTTCTTATACCAGCATGAATTTAGTCTACTAGCAGCAGTCGATATCGCGATGACTAGAGTACAAATGCTTTCAAACGAGAGTCGATACCGGCTAAAAATAGCTGCAAACGTCCATCTCTCCAACCATTTGGACCATCAGCGTCGAAAAGTGTCCCTTTTTCAACGATATCTATCTAAACCTGACTAGCTAAATGTGGAAAGCAATCTGATCAATAAAATTATATTAGCTTGATGACTGATCAAACTGTGGCAGAGGTCATTTCGACCAACCAGAAGCGATTTCAAAGCATCGATTTAACATCGGTTGCGAACACTATACCGGCGGCAACCGATACCTACCAACTCTATTCAAGCGTGATTCATTCGAAGCCACATTATCATCGGCGATGCCATTCACACAGGCGTCATTCAAAAATAGAATGCTCTATCACTCACCGTATAGTCGAGCGTGCTGTTTTCCAAAGTGGTTCGATGGTTTTTGCAGTTGGCACTACAACATTAGCGACTGAAGTGAATAATTAATTTAGTGGTATTTAACTGAAATGTCATTCACACTTCGTATGACAATATTGTCAAGCAGTGGGACATGTGGAACACGGTTTGTGAAATGAGGAAAAAAAAATAGCATATGGACATTTAAAGGTTCATTGTGATTAATGTTGACGCAGTCTTCATTAAGACGGACGCATGAAATATTAAATGCCATTAAGCATTTAATCCAAATTTCTACTCTTAAAACTCGAGCGTACTTTGATTAAACAGCATGTTGCATGAATATATAAACGCAAAGTCACATTCTAAGCATGAGCATGAGCATTCAGAACTGATCCCAGGCGAAGCAAACATCGTATACTGAAATTTTTTTCACTTTTTAGGTGAATCTAATGCCAAGAGTAACAACGCTAATGAAAGAAACAGCCACGCTCTTTTGTTCCGTTTGCATGAATGTCCCACTTTCTCCACGGAAACCGAATGGCTCTTACAGACTACGGTTTTGGCTACTTGTGTTTTCGCTCGCTCAATCGTGACTTTGGCGTTCTTTCGCTCCTCAACCTTCTTCCAGGAAACATCTATTAACCACAAATGTTCGTGGAGTAGCCACAATCATTATCATCGTCATCATCACATCTTAAGAGGGCTTCATAGTTGTCAAGCTACGACGTCAGTAGCAAAAACAAAAAAAAAACACGGGAATCTTTGGAGAATTTCGTGGAAAATTCCCCGTAGCATTCCTAAGGGAGTTTTTGGATGAATCCCTAGTGGAATTTATTCCAGGAGGAATCCTTGTAGAAAATCATGAAAGACTCCTAGCGAAATTCCGAGACGGTTTCCCGGCGTAATCTCTGGAGAGATTTCCGAAGGATTCCTTGGAGGAATTTCTTAAGGAAGATTTAAATGATTTCCTGGATGAATCCTTGGTAGCATTCTCTGATAAATATATGGAGGAATCCCCAGGAAAATCCATGGAAAAAAAAATCCAGAGTTAATCACTGCTTGATTTCCGGGAGGAATCTCTAGAGAAAATTTTCACCGAAGAATTCTCTGAAAAATTCCAGGAGAAATTCTAGGATAACTTATAGGAGAAATAGATGGGCGGATTCCTCAATAAATGCATGAAGAAATCCTTATAGGAATCCAGTTTGAATCCCCTTTGTAATTTCTGGGTAATACCCATTGTGGGTTTCCTGGAGGAATACCTGATGGCATCCCTGAGGAGTAAATCTTACAGGCATTCTCGGGAAAATCCCTGGTGGAACTTCTTCAGGTATTTTTTTAAATTTTTATTTATGTGTATTTTAACTTAAATGCTAATTCTACACTCACTTCTTGGGGTAATCTTTGATAGAATACATGATAATCCCTGCACGATAAATCATCTATATCTACAACAATTTCTCCGGGAATCAATCCGAAAAATTCTTCAGCAATCCCTTCAAGATATTCTTTTAGCATTTCTTGCAAGAATTATTCCAGGAATTTCTCCAAGAATTCCTCTGGGTATTCTTATAGGAATCCTTCCAGGAATTTCTCAAGCAATTCTTCCAGCAATTTTTCAATGAAATCTCCCAAGAATTCCTAGGAGAATTCCTCTAGAAATTACTGCAAACATTACTACAGAAACTCCTTCAGGAATTCCTCCAAGAATTCTTTCATAAATTTCTCCACGGACTCCTTCAAAGTTTTCTTAAGGAATTTCTCCAAGAATTCCCTAATGCATCTCTTTTAGAATACCTCTAGGAATTTTTCCAACAATTTCTTCAGGATTTTTTTTCAAGAATTTCTCCAAAAATTCTTCCAAGAATTTCTCCAGAAATTTCTTCAACAATTCCGCCAGGTATTTCTCTAACAATTTCCCAGGGAATTCTTCTGGAAGTTTCTCCAAAAACTCCACTTGGAATTCTTATAGAAAATTCTTTTAGGGATTCCTGAAAGAATTCTTCCAGGAATTTCTCAAGGAAGTCTACCAAGAATTCCTCCAGAAATAACCACAAATATCACTCCAAAAACTCCTCCAGGAACTCCTCCAAGAATTCCTTTCTAAATTTATCCACGAATTCGTTCAAAATTTTTCTTAAGGAATATCTCCAAGGATTCCATAATACACCTCTTTTAGAATACCTCCAGGAATTTTTTCAACAATTTCTTCAGGAATTTCTTCAACAATTTCTCCAAAAACTTTTTCCAAGAATTTCTCCGGAAATTTCTTCAAGAATTCCTCCAGGAATTTCTCCAGGTATCAGGTATCAGAAGGCCGGCTCCAGAGGCACGTTATCCTCCATTTGGGACATTTGTGCCATCGCCAAAATAACAGCCTATTTCATCATCTACCTGAGGGAAAAGGAAGGAAAAAGGATTTGGATGGGGATAGGGACAGGTAGGGAAATAGGAAAAATACCCTGGAAGAGGGTACTAACGCACAAGCGTACCACAATGGGTTCAAACAGCGCCCTGAAAAGGGCACTGTAATAACGCATAAAGCGAAAGAGAGCCTATAGCTCTTTACCACAGCGGGTTAAGAACAACAGAATATCCTGAAGATTCAGGTTTCTGAAGTCAGTTTCACTTAATAAGTGTTTACCGAATACTCGGAAACGCAGTTGCGCGAAAACTGGACAGTTACATATCAAATGATACGAAGTTCCATAATCAGATTCACAGCTATCACAGGCAAATGAATCAGCTTGCTGAATATTCGCCATGTGATAGCTGAGACGGCAGTGGCCAGTCAATGCTTTGACCAGCATGCTGCAATTCTGCTTAGACAGATTAGTTAGATACTTCGCCACCCGTAGAGATGGCTCAGCACTATACAATTTGGTTTGACGACATGACTCCAAACTATTCCAATATTGTCTGTGTTGAGTGACAGCCCAGGTGTGAATCTGAAGCTTAATCCAACACTTCGATATCGGAATAGCTGGCTCAGGGCCAATGAAGTCATGTGATGCTCCAGAGCGAGCTAACTCATCAGCCAATTCATTTCCAGCGATGGAAGAATGACCAGGTACCCATAGAAGGTGAACAGCGTTTGATGAATTCAGCTCCTCGATTTGAGTTCGACAAGCGATAACTATCTTCGACCTGGAGTTGGCCGAAGCAAGTGCTTTAATAGCAGCCTGGCTATCTGAACAGAAGTATATTACTTTGCCCATTACGTGCTGCTGAAGTGCTGATTGCACTCCGCACATAAGAGCAAAGATTTCGGCCTGAAAAACGGTGCAGTGTCTACCAAGTGAGTAAGACTGATACAGCCTTAGCTCACGAGAATAAACACCAGCACCTGCTCGACCTTCGAGAAGGGAGCCATCAGTGTAACATACGATGCCGTCTGAAATACTTCTTTCCAGATAACCAGATGTCCACTCTTCTCGGGAAGGGAATTTCGTGGAAAATGTCCTATATGGAAAATTACAAGCAATTGTAAGATCACTTGGAGCAAGGACAATTTTGTCCCCATTCACCAAAAGTGGAAACAACGAGGTGTGTGTTGAACTGCGGTTCACAGGAGTTTCCTCTAGTAGACCGAGTACCCGTAACCGATAAGTGCAAGAAAGGGCTTCTTGTTTGAGATGAATGTGTAGTGGGGCAACGTCAAAGAGAACTTCTAGCGCTGCCGTAGGAGTTGAAGAGAACGCTCCAGACATCGCCATTAAGCACATCCTTTGGAGATGGCCTAATTTTGATTGGACCGTTCTCACTTCACCCTTTTGCCACCACACAAGACATCCATAAGCCAATATTGGCCGAACCACAGTTGTGTAAATCCATTTGATATACTTGGGTTTTAGACCCCAAGTTGTACCAAAAGTACGCCGGCATTGCCCGAAGGCCATACAAGCTTTCTTGATTCTGAACTCAATGTGAGGTGTCCAGGAAAGCTTGGAATCAAGAATGACTCCAACGTACTTTACCTGTTCAGTCACATCGATTTCAGAATCAAAGAGACGCAAAGGTCGAACGCCATTACGGTTTCGCCTTTCCGTGAAAAGAACAATAGATGTTTTACTCGGATTAACCGAAAGGCCATATTGGCGACACCAACCCTCAACTACCTGAAGGGCGTTTTGCATCAGGTCGAAAAGGGTGCTGATGCACATACCAACTAACAATGTTAGGTAGTCGTCGGCAAAACCATAAGTAGGAAAACCGCTATTATTGAGTTGCCTCAATAGCGTATCTGCTACGAGATTCCACAAAAGCGGTGATAAGACTCCCCCTTGGGGGCATCCACAAACACTCAATTTCCTAATCCCTGCTAGACGCAATGTCGAGAAGGGATATCGGTTTTTGAGCATTTGGTGAATCCAATTGGAAATCATTGGAGATATACCATGACTCCGTGCGGGTTCCAATATGGCATCGAAAGGCACGTTGTCAAAGGCACCCTCGATATCTAAGAAAACACCCAAACAAGATTGCTTTTGAGCGAATGCTTTCTCGATATCGTAAACAACCTTGTGTAAAAGAGTCACAGTGGACTTACCAGATTGGTAGGCATGTTGGTTCACATGAAGAGGCACGTTGGACAGATGAACATCACGGATATGATGATCCACAATGCGTTCTAAGCATTTCAGAAGAAAAGAGGTCAAACTGATAGGTCTGAAACTCTTTGCTTCTTCATACGACGCACGACCCACTTTCGGAATAAACTTTACAGTAATATCCCTCCAGGATTTGGGAATATACCCTGTAGCAAAACTGCAAACAAGTAGTTTTTTCAAAACATGTTTGAAATAATCAAATCCCTTCTGAAGCAAAATAGGATAAATCCCATCTGCCCCAGGAGATTTGAAAGGAGCAAAGCTATTAAGAGCCCACTCAATCGATTCTATAGTTACAATACTCCGAGCCGAAGCTAAAGAATCATAACTACAAGAAAAGACATCAGGATCATCCGAAGATGTAATATCCACACATCCAGGGAAGTGTGTGCAGAATAAGCATTCCAGAACTTCCTCATCAGAGGAAGTCAGATCGCCATTTGGCAAACGAAGTTCGTTCACCCGGAAATCCTTAGATTTCGCAAGGATTTTGTTTAACCGACTGACTTCACTCAAGCTGGAAACATTTGTACAAAGGTTTTTCCAGCCGGATCGTTCAGCAGACCGGAGAGCTTTCCTGTAGGCCTTGCGAGCCGACCTGAAAGCCTCCGAACCAGCCGAACGTCGTCTGTTCCAACTCTTTCTACATTGTTTCCTGAGTTTCGCCAGATCAGAGTTCCACCAAGGGGTTCCTCTTGTGATCTTCACAGACCGTAGAGGGCATGCTTCTTCAAAAGCTTCCATGATGAAGGTCGTTGTAGTATCAACGGCATGTCAATGGATGGTGAATATCCATGAAATTTGTCTGCAACCAAATCAGTATAAAGATCCCAGTTTGTTGACCGAGGATTCCTGAAACGCAATGTTTGCGAAGTAACATTTAAATGTTCAAAAAAGATATAGCGATGATCAGATAAAGATTCTTCATCTGACACATGCCAATTGGTCAGCTCGTGACTAATTCTGCTAGAGCAAAGCGTTATATCTAACACTTCCTCTCTAGCAGATACCATAAAGGTTGGGCGGTTACCTATGTTAAGTAATGCAAGATCTGTACTACTTAAGTACTCCATCAAACTGGAGCCTCTCTAGTTAATGTCTGAGCTGCCCCAGATGATATGGTGAGCATTAGCATCACTGCCAACAATTAGCGGAAGGCCTTTTGAAGTGCAGTATGCGATGACTTGTTTGAAAGCATCCGTAGGGGATGGTTCATCATGTGGTAAATACACAGAAGTCTATTGTTCTATTGATTGTATTTCCTGTTGAGGTTTCCAACAGATACATCAATTGTGATAGCACATACATCTCTGGTGGTTAGTTCAGAGATGAGTGTAGCAACTATTGCGTTGTTGACAAGCTTACAGGCTCGAGGCATGACACGCGAGTTTGCCATTTCATGTTTACTGAAAGTGGCAAACACCGGGTTCACAAGGTTTCCTAGATAGAAATTTCCCTTACGAAAGTAAGGTTCTTGTACCAAGGCCACTTGGGCTGTACCATTTTGCATAAGTCTGCAAAGATTGATCGTTGCTGTTCTTTTATGCTGAAGATTGATCTGAGCTATCCTAACCGTAGCCACTACCCAAACTAGGTAAGATTAAACTCTTCGCAACAGCAGCACAACAAAGAACAGCAACAATAAAACCAAATCGGTATCGATTGGAAAACGCCAAAGGCGAGGATACACAGAATACACTGTGTAAATCGCATAATGCGAAACCATATAGGTGAAAATTTAAACTAATTAACAACATCTTCATAATCCCGCCCTTATTTAGCCTCAAGTGAGACTAAAGAAGGGCAGCTGATTGTCTCGGAGAAACACAAGGTCCACTGCACCATTGCTCCGGTTAGCGCAGTAAGGGCTACATACTGTGGAGGGCGCCCTGGTACTCCACAGGCTCCGTTAGCGGTTAGGTTTTTATTAGACCCCCCCTAGCCATTCATTCCTAGGCACGGTAAGCATAAAGCCGCATCACACCATGAATTAGGGGTCACCTGTTGGTGGATTCTTACCACCGGAACAGGCGGTCCGTAGTGTTATTCTTAGCCAATTGAGACAATCGCTACCGACACTACACAGCTATCTAGGCTGATCGAGAAAAGAAGTTAATATTGATGATCAACTTCATACGGACTCGAACAGCCGAACAAAAGGAAGAAGAAGAAGAATTCCTCCAGGAATTTCTCCAACAATTTCCCCGGGAACTCCTTCAAAAACTCCTTTGAGAATTCTTACAGGAATTCTTCAAGGGATTTCTCATGGAATTCGTCCAAGAATTTCTCCAGCATTCCTCCAAGAATTCCTAGGAGCATTCCTTCGGAAAATACTGCAAAAATAGTTCCAGAAACTCCTCCAGGAATTCCTTTAAGAATTTCTCCAGGAATTCTTCTAAGAATTCTTCTTGAATTTCCTCTAATAACTCTTTCAGGAATTTCTCTGAGAATTCCTTGAAAATTTCTTCAAGAATTCATCCAGGAAGTTTTTCGAAAAACTTTCCAAGAATACTTCCTGGATTTTGTTAAAGGATTTTGCTAGGAATTTTAAATAAATTTCTCCGGGAATTCCTACAAGAAATCTTTAAGAAATTCCTCCAGGAGTTTTTTTTTCTCAGAAATCACTCAAGGAACTTCTCCAGAAAATCCTTCAAGAATTTCTCCAATAATTTCTCTAAGAATTTCTCCAAGAATTTTTCCAAGAAGTTCTCTGGTATTTTGTCCAAGAATTTCTCCAGGAACTACTACAAGAATTTCTCCAGGAATTCTTCTAACAATTTCTCCAGGAATTCCTCCAAAGAATCTTTCAGCTAAACCAAAAAAAAACCTCCAGAAACTCTTCCAGCACTACCTGCAAGAATTACCTCAGGAATTCCTCCAAGAATTTATTACTCGAATTTCTCCTAGAACTCCTGAAGGAATTCTTGCCAAAGTTCCGAGAGGATCTCCTAGAGGAATCCTTAGAGGGCTTCTTGGAAGAATCCCTGGAGAAATTCCTGGTGGAAATCCTGGAGGAATCTGGAGGAATTAGTGGATAAATCCATGATGAAATTTCTGGAAAAATCTCTGGGGGAACTCTTGGAAAAATTTCCTGTGGAATCCCTGCAGGAATTCCTCGAGGAATACATTGAGGAATCTTTGGAGGAAGTCCTGTATGAATCACTTGAGGAATTGCTTAAAGAATCCCTGGAGGAATTCTCGGGAGATTTCCTGCAGGAATTTTTAGAGGAGATCCAGGAGAAATTTCTGAAAAACAAAATCTGCAGGAATTTCTGGAGAAAATCCTGGAGAATTTTCTGAAGTACTTCCTGGATAAATTCATGCTAAAACATCTGCAGGAATTCTTGGAGGAGTTCCTGCAGCATTTTTTTCTATAGGAATTTTGGAAGTGTTTCTTATGGAATTTCCGGAAGATTTTTTGGAGAAATTTCTGGAAATTTCTTGGAAAAAATCTTGTTGGTAGTCCTAGAGAAATTCTGGGAAGGATTCCTGGAAAATTTCTTGATGGAATTTCTAGATGAATTTGTGCATAAATTTTAGGAGTTTTCTAGAGGATTTGAAGGAGTAATTCCTGGAGGAATTCTTGGAATAGTTTCTGTAGAAGATATTTCTCGGGAGATTCTTTAGAAAACTGGAGAATTTCATGAAGGAATTCCTGGTGGAATTACTTGAGTAAAATTTAAAGTGATTTCCAGATTGTTTTTTGTAGAAATGCGTGGAGAAATTCCTGAAGAAATCCGTGGAGGTATTCCTTAAGAAATGCTGGGAGGATTTCCAGAAGGAATTCTTGGAGAAATTCAGAGTGGGATTCCTGTACGAATTCATGAATTACTGGAGGTATCCTTGGAGGAATATCTGTAGGAATTTTTGGAAGTTTTCCGGGAGAAATTCTTGGATAAATTCCTGGAGGAATTATCTGAGAAATTTTTTGAAAAGTCCTGGAAAAATCCTTTAAAAAATTCTAGGAGGAATTCGTGGAAGAATTCTTGAAGAAATTCCTTAAGAAAGTTTTGGAGGAACTGTAGGAGGAATTCTAGGAGAAATTCCAGGAGGAATTTCTGGAGTTGTTTTTGCAGGACTTTCTGAAAGATGTTTGGGGGAAATTCCAGAAGAAATTTTTGGATGAACATTCCGGGAAAAGTTCCAGGAAAACTTTCTGGAGTCTTGAATGGATTCCTGGAGGAATTCCTAGAAAAATCTTTGAAGGCATCTCTAATGGAATTCCTAGTGGTGCGTCTGGAGAAATTAGACAAATAATCCCTGAAAGAATGCGTAGCGGAATCTCGGAGAAATTCCTTGAGAAATCTCCTAGAGAAAGCTATGGAGAAATGCCTGGAGGAATCTTTGAATGGATTCCTTGGGAAATTCCGAGAAAAATCTTTGGATGAATTCTTGGAAGAATTTCCACAGAAATCCCTTGTGGATTCCTTTTGGAGCCACGGCGTTGAAACCGAGCATAACAAACGTGATCGAGATCAGCGAGAGTGCTGCTATAGTGGCGAAACAATCCGGCTCCAAAGGGTTAAGTAATTTCTGGAGGAATCGCTGGAAAAAATCCTGGATCCATCTTTGCTGGGCTTCATATTAATATGGGACCGTTATGCGATCATAGGTAGGGGAGAAACCCAGAGGAATTTCAGAGAAAGCCCAGGAGAAATTCTAGGAGGAATTCCTAGAGAAATCTTTGAAGAAATTTTCGGAGAAATTTCTTAAGATTTATTGAAAGAACTCCTGGAAAAATTCTTAAAGGAATTTCTAGTGGATTTTTTGAAGGAATTCGTGAAAGAATTTCTAGTAGTTTTGGTAAGGAATTTCTGGGGCATTTTTTAAAGAAATTAATGGAGAAATCCTTTAAAGTATTCGTGGAGAAATTCCTAAAAGGAATTTCGGAGGTACTCTTAAAGAAATTCTGGGAAAAAATCCCAGAACAATTCCTGGAATAAATTTTGAAGAAATTCTTGGAGGCACTCTTGCAGGAATTTCTAGAAAAGAATCTGGAACTTGTGAAGGATTTTTTGGAGGAAATCCTGGAGAAGTTATTGGAGAAATTTTTGACGGAATTATTTAAAAAAATCTGGGAAATTTCTAGAGAAATCCTTGGAAAAAATCAGGATGAACTCTTGGAGAAGTTCCTTGAAAAATAAACAATATTTTTATTCAATTATCTGAAAGAATACTAGCTAGACAATACAGATTAAAAATTTCACAAAGATTGGAGCTCTAGAACCAAAGTTACAGCCCGTGGTAGCGCGCACCCTCCATAGGGACAAGGCAAAGCGCGAAATTTGAAACACGATTATCTGGAAACGGTGTTTTTAAGAAATGCCGATACGATGATCACGATATGTTAAAAACAGCTTGACCTATTTGCAACCTTTTTTTTTTTTTTAAATTGCTCGTTATTCGAATCTCAAGGTACTGAGGGTTTCTTCCCAAAATTCTCCATGGGATTCCTCCAGGAACTTCTCTTGGTCTCCAGGAATTCCAGCTTGAATTTCTCAAGCAATTCCTACTGTGGTCCTTCCAAAAATTGCTCCGAGGACTTCTCCAGAAATCCTTACTGTAATATCTCCAAGAAATCCTCTGAGATTTTTCCGGTTTTTATTCCAAGGATTTCTTCAGGAATTTTCCCGAAGATCCTCCAGTTATTCCTCCAGGATTTACCTCAGATATTTTGTCCAGAGATTCCTCCAGAAATTCCAGAAGAGATTCCTCCAGGAGCTCCTCTAAGCTTACCTCCGAGAATTCCAGCAACGATACCTCAAACCTCCTGCGGTTCTTCCAGCAATTGCTAGGACTCGTCCATAAATCCAATCTGTGATTCTTCGAGAAATTCTCCTCAGAGATTTTTGCTGGTATTTTTGCTAGGATTCTTCCAGAAATTCCATCGGTGATTCTTTCAGAGGGCTTATCTCAGCATAGCTTCAGGTATCTTGTCCAGAAGTTTCTGTGCAACTTTCTCATGGAATTCCTGCAAGAACTCCAGCAGAATTTTTTCAAGCAGTTCCTCAGGCAGTTCCTCAACTAATTCTTCCTAAGAATTCTTCAGAAATTATACCTGTGGTAGCTGTACGTAATACTCAGGATTTCTTTTTCCATTATTGTTTAAAATCTTCTGAGTAATTTTCCTGGTATTCCAACAGAAAATCCTCCAGCGATTCCGCCAGCATACCTCTACCGATTCTTTCAAGGATTTCCCTAGTTTTTTTTTCCAAGGAACTTGTCTTAGAACTCCCCCAGGAGTTCCTGCTTTCCTTATCCCTACATCTTCCAATTCTTACCAGAATTTGTCTAGAATTTCGTACTATGATACCTTCTCAAATTATTCCAGGGTTTCTCTAGGTTTTTTTATGGGATTCTTTCTTGAATTCTTGCTAGAGTAATTCAAGGAAATCTTACTAAGATTCTTCAAGAAGTTCCTCCAGTGATTTCTCGAAGAATTCGCTCAAAGATTCTATCCAGGAATTCTCGGAACTCCTATTGCCTTTCCGCTAAGAATTTCAGCTAGGACTCCACAAGCAATTCCGGCTGTGGTTGTTCCAGCAGTTAATCCAAATTCTTTTTGTTCCATTTCCAGGAATTCTTGTAAGGATTTCTCTAGTCATTCTAGCTGGGATTCTTCAGAGAAGTCTCCTTAGGGGGTAAAAGGGTGGTAACGGAAGGGATTATAACGTTTGAGACAATTAAGAACTTATTTCTCCTAAAGTTAAATAACACAGCGCAACATTTTTTTGTCTCAAGAGCAAACTTATGTGTCTCTGACAGATTTTGGGCCGCTGAATCCAAATCCGGGCTTAGATTTGCTCCAGCACGTCACAATTTTGAGCTACACCTCAATTTATAGGACAAAGTATGCGTTTTTGGGCTTTTTTGACTGCCAGTCATTAAGCATGGAAATATTTTTTTTTTTAAACAACCAAAAAGTAAGTTGATCAATTAACATCTAAATTAACGACTCATGCAAAATATTTCTTTTTACCAAATCAAATTTGATAGTTTTAAGCGATTTATGTTGGGAGCGATATTTCCCATACAAGTCACCCTCCAAAAGTTGCATGCAAGTTTACTTATTAACATAAAATGCGTAAATCTATCAAATTTGATTGGGTATAACGAAATATTTCGCATGAGTCGTTAATTTAGAGGTTAATCGACCAATTTACATTTCGATTGCTTAAAACAAATATTTCCATGCTTAATGGCTGGAAGATCGGGTAACCAACCCCGGTGGGAACTTTGGGGGGGGGGGGGGGTTTCTTCGGCAAACATGAGCGTCTGTTCTCCAGGAGGAGCGGCTCACAACAGCGTCTGATCCCCATGTTAGGGGCGGCAGATCTACGTCCGAGTGCCAGGGAAGGACTCTAAGCCTAGCTCTAAGCTCAACTGTGCACTATGGTCCTCCGTAAAGTAGGGGGTTGGTGTCAGGCCCTACGAGCCAGCCGTAAAAAAACCATTGTACACTCAAACCTCCATTTAGGTAGGATCCATTTAGGTAAAATCTATTTAGGTCCCTCCATTTAGGTAACGTTACCTAAATGGAATTTGATTGTGTTCAGATCAGTTGAAGTACTTAAGATTAGGTATAAGATTGGTTTATTGGAAAGAAGTAGTGAGTAGTGCTAGGGGGTGAGTATGGGGGGAGGGGGATGCAATGTTGCCCCCTAAACACCCCCCCCCCCCCTTCAATGCAGTGTTGAAAAGTGTCAGTATCCAGCTTCATTTCCATCTGAAATTGAGATAATCAACCATCCTTCCATCATTCAATTGATATCAGCTCCAGCATTTATGACGTCAAACCCGACATCAACCTATCATTCAGCTGTTTTTATTTTGACCACCAAACCCAACATAGACCCAACAGTTGGTGGATGTTGGTCCAACAATGGCCCAACATACGTTAAAAATTGACCCGAATTTGACCCGACATTCTATAATTTTTCAGTCTGGCGGAATTTTGCAGGGTTTTTCGCAAGGTTTTTCGTGTTTCGTGCCTAGCTAGTCATTTGAATGACAATTTTGATCTAAGACCCTCCAAATCCCCCGAAAACGCCCCCGAAGCCCCTCCTCTCCTGAATCCCACCCCCTTCTGAAACTCCTTGAAAGCCATCTGAAACTCCGCATGATCTCCTTTAAATCTCCTAGTAACTCTCTCTTGTTGAACTTCTTTGCAACCTTGTAATCCATTTAGGTAATAAACTGAATCCATTTAGGTAATGAATCCATTTAGATAAAAATTCTATTTAGGCAGTCCCGACTCATTACCTAAATGGAGGTTTTGGTGTAACGGAAAATCAGCAATAGAATAATACGAACCGAGACCAACGGCAACGACCCCAGCGAACAAAAAGGACTTGCGATTGGAAACTCGGTACGTGGAACTGCCGATCTCTCAACCTCATTGGGAGCACCCGCATACTCGCCGATCTACTGAAGGACCGCGGGTTCGGCATCGTAGCGCTGCAGGAGGCGTGTTGGACAGGATCCATGGTGCGAACGTTTAGAGGTAATCATACCATCTACCAGAGCTGTGGAAACACACGCGAGCTGGGAACAGCTTTCATCGTGATGGGTGATATGCAGAGGCGCGTGATCGGTTGGTGGCCGATCGACGAAAGAATGTGCAGGTTGAGGATCAAAGGCCGATTCTTCAACTTCAGCAGAATAAACGTGCACAGCCCACACTCCGGAAGTACTGATGAGGACAAGGACGCATTTTACGCGCAGCTCGAACGCGAGTACGATCGCTGCCCAAGCCACGACGTCAAGATCATCATAGGTGATTTGAACGCTCAGGTAGGCCAGGAGGAGGAATTCAGACCGACACGATTGGTAAGTTCAGCGCCCACCAGCAGACGAACGAAAACGGCCTACGACTCATTGATTTCGCCGCCTCGAAAAATATGGCCATACGTAGCACCTTTTTCCAACACAGCCTCTCTTATCGTTACACCTGGAGATCACCACAGCAGACGGAATCTCAAATCGACCACGTTCTGATTGACGGACGGCACTTCTCCGACATTATCGACGTCAGGACCTATCGTGGCGCCAACATCGACTCCGACCACTATCTGGTGATGGTCAAATTGCGCCCAAAACTCTCCGTCATCAACAATGTACGGTACCGACGACCGCCACGGTACAACCTAGAGCGACTGAAGCAACCGGATGTCGCCTCAGCATACACGCAGAATCTCGAGGCCGCGTTGCCAGACGAGGGTGAGTTCGATGAGGCCCCTCTAGAGGACTGCTGGAGTACAGTGAAAGCAGCCATCAACGACGCAGCCGAGAGCACCATCGGGTACGTGGAACGGAATCGACGGAACGAATGGTTCAACGAAGAGTGCAGAACGATTTTGGAGGAGAAGAATGCAGCGAGGGCGGTATTGCTGCAGCAAGGGACTCGACAGAACGTGGAACGTTATAAACAGAAGCGGAAACAGCAGACCCGCCTCTTTCGGGAGAAAAAGCGCTGCCTGGAAGAAGCGGAGTGTGAAGAAATGGAACTGCTGTGCCGTTCCCAAGAAACACGGAAGTTCTACCAGAAGCTCAACGCATCCCGCAACGGCTTCGTGCCGCGAGCCGAAATATGCAGGGATAAAGACGGAGGCCTTTTGACGGACGGACGTGAGGTGATTGATAGGTGGAAGTAGCACTTCGATCAGCACCTGAACGGCGTGGAGAACGTAGGCACGGGAGCCCACGGCAACGGAGGAAACGACGACGCCAGTGCAGCGGAGGACGGAAATGAACCAACTCCCACGCTGAGGGAAGTTAAGGATGTCATTCACCACCTCAAAACCAACAAAGCAGCTGGTAAGGATGGTATCGCAGCTGAACTCATCAAGATGGGCCCAGAAAAGTTGGCCACCTGTCTGCATCGGCTGATAGTCAGGATCTGGGAAACCGAACAGCTATCGGAGGAGTGGAAGGAAGGAGTAATCTGCCCCATTCACATGAAAGGCGACCATTTGGAATGTGAGAACTTCAGGGCGATCACTATTTTGAATGCTGTCTACAAAGTGCTATCCCAGATCATCTTCCGTCGTCTGTCACCTAAAACAAATGAGTTCGTGGAAAGTTATCAAGCCGGCTTCATCGACGGCCGGTCGACAACGGACCAGATCTTTACCGTACGGCAAATCCTCCAGAAATGCCGTGAATACCAGGTCCCAACGCATCACCTGTTCATCAACTTCAAAGCGGCATACGACAGTATCGACCGCGCAGAGCTATGGAGAATCATGGACGAAAACGGCTTTCCTGGGAAGCTGACTAGACTGATTAAAGCAACGATGGACGGTGTGCAAAACTGCGTAAGGGTTTCGGGTGAACTATCTAGTTCATTCGAATCTCGCCGGGGACTGCGACAAGGTGATGGACTCTCATGCCTACTCTTTAACATAGCTCTGGAAGGTGTGATGCTACGAGCCGGGCTCAACAGCCGGGGAACGATTTTCCCAAAATCCGGACAATTTGTGTGCTTTGCGGACGACATGGACATTATTGCCAGAACATTTGGAACGGTGGCAGAGCTGTACACCCACCTGAAACGCGAAGCAGCCTGGTACTATTGCCAAAGGCGGGGAAACCACCCGGAGACCCGTCGGCATATAGACCAATATGCTTGATTGACACGGCGGGGAAGGTGCTCGAAATGATCATCCTCAATAGAATGTTGAAGTTCACTGAGGGCGTAAATGGTCTCTCGAGTAACCAGTATGGCTTCCGGAAGGGGAGGTCCACCGTAGACGCTATCTTGTCGGTTACAAAAACCGCCGAGAAAGCACTCGAGCCTAAGAGGAGGGGAATTCGCTTCTGCGGGGTAGTGACTCTGGATGTAAGGAATGCATTTAATAGCGCCAGTTGGGCTGCTATTGCCGATGCGCTCCTGCGTCTGGGGATACCGGAGTACTTGTACAAGATTCTCGGAAGCTACTTCCAGAATCGCGTCCCGAGCAGAGTCTAACAACAAAATGAAAGCAAATAGAAAACTGGGTTTGTATTCAGCAACAAATTGATATCACCTTTTGATATCAGTCTGTCTTGACTAAATTTGATTTCAAATTTAGATTTCGTTTTGCTGTCACTTCAAACTATTGTAAAAAAATAAGTTTAGTTATTTTAAAATTTCCAGGCAACCTTGTATAATAACTTTAAGAGTATATCATTAGTGTAATGATCTTATGGCATTCTGGATTTCATATCAATCGAAAAACCCCTATATTTATCGATTTTTTTCATTTTTTTCATACTGATAGCAAAAAAAGTTATTAATTTGATATTACTGATAGCAGGAATTGTTTTCAACTTGCTGTTATGGGAACATTTTTCTGCTCTCATTTTTGATGTTTTAACCGTTAAAACGACCAAAACGACAACAACCTGAGTTATCATAATTTGCAATATCACAACATCAAAATTTGTTTTCAATTTGCTGTCAGACTTTGCTCGGGGTACTAGTTTACGACACGGAGGTGGGTCGGAAGTGCTTTCACATAACCTCAGGAGTCCCGCAAGGTTCCATCCTGGGTCCGGTGTTATGGAATGTCATGTACGACGAGGTGTTGAGGTTAGAGTACCCAGTGGGAGTGGTGATTGTTGGATTTGCCGACGATATTACGCTCGAAGTCTACGGTGAAACGATCGAGGAGGTGAAGTTGACTACCGACCACTCGATCAAGGTTGTGGAGGCGTGGATGCGGTCCAGAAAACTGGAGCTGGCTCACCACAAGACAGAGGTGACGGTTGTTAACAACATGCAGTCGGCGCAGCAGACGGAGATCAGTGTAGGAGAGTGCACTATCCTGTCGAAGCGCTCTGTCAAGCACTTGGGCGTGATGATCGACGATAAGCTTACCTTCGGTAGCCATGTCGATTATGCCTGTAAAAGAGCCTCCACAGCTATTGCGGCACTGTCCCGGATGATGTCCAATAGCTCAGCGGTGTACGCCAGTAAGCGCAAGCTTCTGGCTAGTGTTGCTACGTCCATACTTAGGTATGGCGGCCCGGCGTGGGGTACCGCGCTAAGTACTGAATGCTACCGACGGAAGCTGGAAAGTACTTACAGGCTTATGTGTCTGAGGGTTGCAAGCGCGTACCGTACCGTGTCACACGACGCTCTCTGTGTCATTACTGGTATGGTGCCCATCAGCATTCTTATCAGTGAGGATATGGAGTGCTTCGAAATGCGCGGCACAAGAGGCATACGCAAGACTGTCAGGATGGCCTCTATGGTCAAATGGCAGCGCGCGTGGGACAGTTCCACCAAAGGAAGGTGGACCCATAGGTTGATACCGAGGGTAGATAGTTTATTTATTTATTTATTTATTTATATATTTTATGCTTCATCTGACTGTGAGTCTTAATGAAGCCTGATAGGGAAAAGCCTATTAGAGATCGTTTAGCTATCTCTAATAGGCATAAAAACCCTATATCTTATATTATGAATGACAGTAGAGATAACCAAACATACCGAATCAATAAAAGCTTACATGACAAACATAAAATAAAAAAGTAAATACAATAGTTTAACCATGATCAGATACTAAAAACAAATCTACAATTCTATACTAAAGAGCTTAATTAATTGGAAACCCTATCGTACAATCTACGTTTGAAAGTAGCAGCGGATATGTTAAAATCGAACAGATCAAACATGTCGTTGAAGCAATTTGACATAAACCGCACTGGATCGTGCATGCCGTAAAGCGTATTGCGTGGTTGAAGCTGCAGGAAGTCACGCTGCCGTAGATGTCTTTCTGGTACATACAGGTTGAGTTGCGACAAGATATAACCGGAATCTGTTTCACCTAGGAGAATCTTTGCAACAAAAACAGCTTGAGTAGCTTTCCTTCTTCTTTCAAGCGTGTCTAGGTTTAAAAGCTGTAGACGGTCTTCGTACCGCGGCAGATGGATGGGATCTCGCCACGGGAGATCACGGAGAGCGTACCTAATGAATCTTTTTTGCACTGCTTCAATTCTGGCGTTCCAAACTTCTTGATACGGGCACCACACAACTGCGTTAGATTCCAGGATCGATCGGACCAGGGCGCAATACAGTGATCTCAAACAATAGGGATCACGGAACTCCGTTGCTATTTTAAAAATAAATCCTAATTGTCGATTGGCCCTTGAGACCACATCATTATAATGCAGTCGGAAAGTAAGCGCTGAGTCAAGAGTGATACCTAAATCGCGCACCTGAGAAACTCGCTCTAGCGGTTCATTTGCGATACTGTAGTCATGTATTACCGGGTTGACTTTACGATGGAACGAAATGACATTACATTTATGAATACTAAGCGTCATTTGGTTATCATTGCACCATGTAACAAACAAGTCAAGTTGTCGTTGTAAGGTGACGCAGTCCTGGAGGCATTTTACGACGAGAAATAGCTTGACATCATCGGCGTAGAACAAACGAACTCCTGGTGGCAGTATGAAGGACAGCTCATTTACAAACACAGAGAACAGAAGAGGTCCGAGGTTGCTTCCTTGCGGCACACCAGATCGATTAGTGAATGGCTCCGAGTAATCAGCTCCAATTTTCACAACCAGTTTACGATCCTTCAAATACGAAGATAGCCACCCGACAATATTCGAATGTAGTCCAATTTTCTCAAGCCGCGCTAGCAATATCCCATGATCTACTCTATCGAAGGCTGATTTTAGGTCCGTATAAATTGCGTCAACCTGGGCACCTGCATCCAGGTTTCGTACACAAAAAGAGACGAATTGAACTAGGTTTGTAGTCGTAGATCTCCCAGGAAAGAATCCGTGCTGATCTGGAGAGATGTAGTTCTTGCAAGCGGCAAATAGAATGTCATTAAAGACAATCTCAAACACCTTCGAACAACTACAAAGAGATGTTATTCCGCGGTAGTTTTCCACGTTCCGTTTGTCGTTCTTCTTGTGTACAGGGAACATTTCCGAAATTTTCCAGCTTGTTGGGAATCTTTGCTGTCGTAGAGACATGTTGAAAAGCACTGTTAACGGCTGTACCAAAGAATTAATGCACTTCTTCAACACACATGAAGGGATGCCGTCAGGACCGGTCGAAGTAGAACATTTTAGCTTATTTACAGCGGATTTCACTTGCTGCGCCGTTATCACTAGTTGGGGAAGTGTACAAACATCAATGGGCGTATTTCTACAGGCATGAACAATTTGGGTAGGCGATGCTTCAAAATTATTGAACGCACTTTTGAAGTGATTTGCAAAAAGGTTGCATTTCTCCAAGCAGGAGCAACCCAATTCATTCCCAAGGATCATTTCCACAGGCAGTCCATCCTCATTGCGTTTCGAGTTCACAAATTTCCAGAAGCGTTTGGGGTTCTCTCTTAGATCATTTTGCTTGAGGAGGATATAACGCTTGTACAGGAAGCGGTTGTAAATTCTGTAGTTATTGCTAGCTCTGCAAAACTCAATTTTAGTGAAAGGACACCGTGTTCTGCTATATTTCCGAAGGTACTTCGATCGCTGCTGCTTCAGCCTCCTAAGACGACCATTTCCCCAGGGCGGCTTCGGTGCTGGACGATAATACGGTACGAAACCTGGCAATATGTCGCGTACTGAGTTAGTGAAATGGTCAACAGCTTTATCAATGTCGTCACAGTTGTCAAGTGATCCCCAGTCAAGTTGCTCCAAAGCTAGGCAAAGTCCCTCGTAATCTGCTTTGCTAAAATTCAAGGACGGTACTTCAGCAATACTTTCGAAAACAGTCTTGAGCAACCCAAGTTTAATTTCCAAAGCAGGATGATCAGCCTCCAAGTTAGAAAGTGGTTCAGCGGCTTCGACGATGTCGCATCCTTCCAGAGTGGTGTCGTTGACGAATACTAGGTCCAGCAAGCGATTGTTTCCATTCCTCACAGTGTTTACTTGCGTAAGACAATGAAAACTGAAGCCATCAAGTAGTGCAGCACACGCTGATGAAATGTGAGATTGTAAAACGTCCACGGCAAGGTTTCTCTCGCTTGAGGTCCATACCAGCCCTGGTTGATTATAATCTCCAAGTACCATCATCCGGTCATGCATTTGCAAATGCGATTGTACTGCCGCAATGGAGTCAATGTGATCAGTCACACTGCGCAGATCAGTACTGCGATCAGGAGGAAGATAAAGAGCCCCAACGCTGATAGAATAATTTGCCATTTTAATTTTCACCCAAAGCTGTTCGAGGGAAACCGAAACTGGCGTATCGTCAGCACAAGAATTCAAATTTGTCGAAACAGCAATCAGCACACCACCTCCACGGGTTTTATGACTATTAGCGCTATTGCGGTCATTTCTGTATACAGCGTAACGATTTCCAAATAACTGCGGCGAGAAAATCTGATCATTGAGCCAGGTTTCCGTGAATACAATAATGTCATAACGTGACACAGAAATTGCCAGAAAAACGTCATCGATTTTCGTACGAAGCCCTCTGACGTTCTGATAGTAAACCGATAAACCGGCAGTCAGAGTATTTTGGGAAATCGAACGAGCGGGAACTTCCTCAGGGGTCACGGCAAGCGATTGTATCGGTTCCAATGTAGATGCCTCAAGATGAAGTGCTTGCGAAGAAGTACACCTAGAAAAAGTGACCGATTCAGCTCCGGAATTATTTGATAAACCGTTGTACTTGCCAGTAGAATAATTGCGGAAGACCCCGTTTCCCTGCCCAGATACAGGACCAGGACGACTACGGGATGCTGGCTGGAAAGGCTCGACTGTACTGGGGGGATTGGAGTCTTCCTCAGTACTGCTGGCAAAAGTGCGTCCCGGTGTACTCGAATTCATCATGGGTGAGACATAATTCGCTGAGCGAGTTGCGTTGCTGAAACCGTCGGGTGAATCAGTGGCTGAACTTTCTCTAGTGTATTTGTACTTGCCATTCATAGAGGGATGGAAGACCCCTCCACCAGCACCACACACAGGACCAGGACGACTGATGTGCGTTGACAGCAAGGGCGCGACTGTGGTGGGCGGATTTGGGGCTTCCATAGGGCTAGAATTGTTGCGTCCCGGTATCTGGTCTTTGTGGATAGTATGACGAAATTGCGTAGCAGTTCTGAAACCAATGGGCGGATCAGGAGTTGAACTGGTCGAAAATGAAGCGTACTTGCCTGACAAAGGAGTTTGGAAGACCATTTTCCCGGACTCACACACAGGGCTGGGACGACTGTAGAGCGAAGGCAGGAGAGGCTCGACTGTGGTGAGGGGGTCCATGGCTTCCATGTTGCTAGCGTCGGTGCGTCCCAGTGTAGAAGTACGATGAGTTGCTTCGGCTACGTTAGGTTCATCACAGGAGTGTCCGCACGTTAACACTACGTTGGAAACCGGGGAAATGCACTCTTTTGGCCGCAATCCGGCGTGATTCCCTAGTGCACAGGTGTCTCGAAGGTCTCCACCGCTGGCGTTGATCTGTCCGTACGAGGAACCTTTATTGGTCCCCAAAAATCCCGTGCCGACGACAAATGCTCGAACTCTCTGAAGAAGATACCCTTCGGCCAGACGGAAGGGTCCAAAGCAATTTCTCTCAAGCCTTTGTTGATACCGACTTTGAAGGATATGAAAGCCAGCTGATTCAAATCAGCGTCTTTCCGTACAAGCTTCCTGACTTCAACGTCCTCATCAATCTGAAGGCAATTTTTGACAAGTTCAGAAATGTCGTCCTCAGTCACGGTGCGAGCGATTCGGGAAAGGTACAACCAGAACTTTTCAGCTGGTTTTGCAACGGTCTTCACAGTCTTTTCATTTTTTTCCACTGACTTTGTACCTCCAACAAGCTTTGCATCAGGCCGAGATTTCGGTGTACCTCTGGTAGCGGGTTCTCGAGGTCGTTTTACACTAGGCCAGGGTCGACTACGAGGTAATGCAGGTGGATCCGTCGGTAACTTATTTCCAGCAAGTGTCTTGGTTAGTTCTTTGATCTCCTGAATTTCACATTTTAGCTCAGCTATTGGACCATTGATTGCTTCCGAAATCGCTGATGTTACATTAACCGTTGAATTCAAAGGGTTCTCTTTGATGTTCTGTAGCTGGTCATAACAATTATCGCAGAACCATAACGCATTTTTGTGCTCATTTATGAAATTCATATTTGGTCTTTTCACACCAGCACAGTTGAGATGAACGGCTTGGTTGCAAAAACCGCTACATTGCAAACAGTCGATTGACTTGATCGGCGCGGAGCACTGGTAGCAATTCGAATCCATAATGATGGTGTGAGACGACAGGTGAAAGGAGATCAAAGTTGGATCGTTCGAGCTTTGCTGAATGTATGCTGCTAGTCACCGACAGAAGGCGCAGTGTACCAACTAAACAATGATGACGTCACGTACAAAACGATTAGATCTGCAGCTCTTCAGTAAACACAATAGCACCGGATAAATATCGGCCCGAATTAGCACAATACACAAAATAAATCCACACGTAGGTAAAACAGTGTAGACACAACGCAATAACAATTCATAAAAACACAAATTCCTCAATTTATTACAGTGAAATCACTGATAAATTGTTATTCACAGGATGAACAAAAAAATTGCACAACTGACAAAGTCCGCAGTGATGCCAGTTTTTTGATGCCAGTTGGATTAATAGGCGCCATGGGGAAGTTTCATTCCACCTGACACAGGTCCTTACAGGTCATGGTTGCTTCCGACAGTATCTACACCGTTTCGGGCATGCGGATTCTCCCGAATGCCCAGCGTGCAATGGTTTAGAGGAAACGGCGGAACACGTTTTGTTCGTGTGCCCGCGTTTTCGCACAATGCGTGACCGCATGCTTGCCACATGCGGGGAGGACACAACTCCGGACAACTTGGTCCAGAGAATGTGTAGGGATGAGATTAGCTGGGATGCCGTTTCAACGGCTATCACCCATATCGTCTGGGAGCTACAAAGGAGGTGGCGCGTGGACTCGGAGAATGGCTAGTCCAGATGCAACACAAGAGGTGGTTCAGGGGTTCGAAGTCGGCTTCGTAGGTCATACCGGTGCCCTGCGGTCGAGATCGACCCTTACAGCGTATAAGTGGCCGCGGAGAGGAAGTCCCGGTAGCGGTGCTGTCGTGGCGTCAGTCTACTGGGTTGGATCTGAGC
Organism: Aedes albopictus; assembly: GCF_035046485.1. Lineage (NCBI taxonomy): Eukaryota > Metazoa > Arthropoda > Insecta > Diptera > Culicidae > Aedes > Aedes albopictus. Next base: position 136,568,120 of record NC_085138.1, on the reverse strand, counting down.
CCGCGGTTGGAAAGGGGTCCCCGGCAAGGGTCGGGGTAGGTGAGACCCTGCTGTCTGCAACCTACGGGTGCATCTGATAGGGCCTGAAGGGTAGTGATACCCTTCCTTACGGGCAGGTCAGATCGGGTTGCACGTGGGCATCAGTTCTTGATGTCCGCTCAGCAGTAGGGCGCGGGCGGGGTTGACCCTGCCCGCCTTCCGAGGACAAAGGGAGTGGCGAGGACCACTCGGGAAACTGGCTAAGCGCCAGCATGCTATCGTGATGGACTCTCCAGAGCGAGTCATCGATGTTCGTTGCTGCTAGGCTACGGCAGCTAACCTTGAGGGTGCGATATGCACTAGCCCCTCTCTGAAGCAATACCTTCTTGGTGGTTCCGGAGAGACGTAGGGTTTGGCGACCATAGGAATGTGTTTTAGTGGGTCGAGGAGAGAGTAGTCCTGGCTTCTACCGACATTGTAGAAGACGGCCTTAACCCCACACTACCCTAACCTTCTTGTTAGGGTGTCTGATGAGCAGATTTATCCCCCTATGGTTTAGAAGGAAAAAAAAAAAACGCGAAGCAGCAAAGGTCGGACTGGTGGTGAATGCCTCAAAAACAAAGTACAAAACGCTAATAAGACCGGTAATCCTCTACGGGCACGAGTCATGGACCATGCTCGAGGAGGACTTGCAAGCACTCGGAGTTTTCGAGCGACGCGTGCTAAGGACGATCTTCGGCGGTGTGCAGGAGAACGGTGTGTGGCGGAGAATAATGAACCACGAGCTCGCTGCACTTTACGGCGAACCCAGCATCCAGAAGGTGGCCAAAGCCGGAAGGATACGGTGGGCAGGGTATGTTGCAAGAATGCCGGACAACAACCCTGCAAAGCTGGTGTTTGCAACGGATCCGGTTGGCACAAGAAGGCGTGGAGCGCAGAGAGCACGATGGGCGGGCCAGGTGGAGCGTGACTTGGCGAGCATCGGGCGCGACCGAGGATTGAGAGCGGCAGCCACGAACCGTGTATTATGGAGAAATATTGTTGATTCAGTTTTATCTTGAATTTGATGTAATACTAAATAAATGAAAAATGAATCAAAAAAGTCCAAAATCGCATATTTTGCCCTATAAATTGGTGTATAGCTCAAAATTGTGACGTGCTGGAGCAAATCTGAGCCCGGATTCGGATTCAGCGACCCAAAATCTGAAACACATAAGTTTGCTCTTGAGGCAGACTAAAAGTTGATTTTTGTTACGCTGTGTAATTGTTATAGGCGGGACAGTAGTAACGCCTATTGTTTGATAGTAAGATGCTCATTGAAATTTTGCCATTTTCAACCCAGCACGAATTTCAAATTCTATGAAATATACCTAACAAATGAAGTGTCCACCTCTCGCTGGTTAACATCGGAATGTTCCCACTGAGGGTCCTTTTTTTACCCCCGAAATTCCACGGATTATGTTAATGTTTGAAATTATGTGGGCCACTAACCACATTAAAGGCGGCACACAACTGATCCCATTATCCCCATACCTAGCTTGCGTTGACTCAGCACGTCAATGAATGACCCTTCCAGGAAGGTGGCTGGCCACCGACACAAAGCAATTCCAATCCACCCATCGTCCATTTTTGGGCTTCATTTTGCGAGGAAGTGGCAAAATTTTCGGGCGAAAATGCAGGGTCAATATCAAACGATTGTCCCCGTCGTCGCGCCGTTTGTTGTTTTCTAGACAGGCGTAGCTTCTGTGTTGTTGCGTACTTCATTTCTATGATGATCCCAAAATAGAACGATCCGGACCGTCGTCGTAGACAAAGTGACGACGCCGTTCCGAGAACAAACGTGCCTGTTGCAACATTTTCTGCTGTTATTGTTATGCTTTCAGCTGCCCGAGTGTTGTGCAAGCAGTCTTCGCTAACTGTGTACGATGTGGTGCTTTTCTGCTTATTTTAGTCAACAAAAGCACTATGAAATCGATATTTTAGCAATTACGGTCGGCTATACTTTAGTCTATGTATGAAACATGCGGTGTATGGGAACTTGATTTAAAATACACTGATTGGGTAAACATTCCTCAAAGTACATACTCTGTTCTGCGCATAAACATTGGCGAACGGTGTGAACATAAAACAACTACTACGGAAATTCTTGATTGTAGGTTGTGCTTGCTGACGATTTTGTGATACACAATGTCTCTTCAAGATATTTTTAGAAACACTTTCTTATTTTGTAGAAATATTTAGCGGCTGTTAGTTTTTTGTTGATTAATGCCATTTTGTATCATATTCCTCTGTAATGTGAACCTGGAGTGAGGTCCCGCTACAGATGCGCAATGCAGCTGAAATGGCACAGAATGGGGTCAACAATGACAAAAAAATAACCAATAATTAATTGGTTTGCTTGCATCATAAAATTTTATTATTATATTTGCATTCAAACAGTTCAGTACATTTCTGCTTCAAAATTCATGCACCGGATATTGAATCCAACCGCAAACAACAACCATCAACCACGTTTCAAAGTGCCACGGTCAAAGGTAAACATCCGTCCGAGAGGCATACTGCACGTGTTTACCCGGAATCCGAACGAAGGCCGAAGAAATGCTGAAAAATTAGGCATCATCACGTACCGCCACACAGTAAAATAGCTGGAAACGCTCGACGCTCGAGTATCCTTTCGCAATTCAACCGAAACCGGCTCTTTTATCGCTTTTCCGAGGAAGCAGCACCAGCTCAGCTGTGTACCTCTATCTGCAGTGCAGCTTTCGTCATCCTTGCTGTTAGTGGTGAAAATCGTTTCTCAAGCTTCACAAAGTATATTGGCGCAAACTCGTCGAAAACTATGGCTATAGGGAAGAATTACTCAAAGTGGATGAGTGTTGATTGATTAAACGTGGGAGGTCTGATTTTGAAAATGTATTTTCAAGGCAAATATTGTAAAAAAAAACAAACTAATACGAAAACCAGTTAGCAGTCCTCGAAGTAGAGTTCTAAATAATGGGGAGGTAAAATTAAGCTGGTATATTGTGCATCACTTCTCCCTACCGTTTGTATCCGCTTTTCCGTTTTAATGTTGTTGTGTTTTTTTTTTAACAAAAACGAGAAAAAAATAAACTTACGGCGCTGATTACACTAGTTTACAGCATTTTTGAACTCGGTTAGCTGATGATCATTTTTGGTGTAGAATCATGCCCTGAGTTCGAAAACGCAAAGGAAAAAAAAATACAGTAGGGCGGAAATTTTTTGGACTTTTCATACAAGGTTGACGATTTGAAATCGATATTTGTTTCTACGTAATCAATGCTCCGATTGAGCTGAATTTTTTACTGTAACTCGCCTACATATGATATGTCAAATAAATGTTGAGAAAGAATTTTTTGATTGTTTTTTTCTTATTGAAAAAAAAATACATTTCTTCATATACCGTCGTGCGGGGCTACTTTTGAAACACGGGGCTACTTTGGACACTTTTGAATAAGGGTTTTTTGAATTTGAAATATGGTTCAAATCTGTTTGATGTCTTTGGGACTATTATGACGCAATATTTTCCCCTTCATTTGGTTGAAATTGTTTTTCAAACAAACCCTTTATTGCTTGTCAGGAGGCGAAAAAACATCGAATGAATCATAAAAATATACATAACGTATCAGAACATTTGCTCTGTAAGCATTGTTTCTACAGTTCATAAATTTCAGAGGGTTGCTCAATTCGTGCAAAAAGTATCGACGTAGCATATACAATCGAATATTTGTATCGATACACATTATAAATGACCGTTTAACCTAAATAAAGGATTGATGGCCCCCAGACAGCCTTTAAGTCTATATTAAAATATCGCACTGCTCATAATACCAAAGGTAGCACAGAACCACCTAAAAACGCATATATCTATTGAAATCATGTATGATATAGTATACAACAGTACTGGTACAAAGCAGTATTTTAACCCGTATCGGCCTGAGTCAGCGCATATGAACTAAAAATGTCGCCGTTCAGCGAATACACAACGGATTTAAATAATTTTCTGACAGTGCACTCGTACATATGTCTAGTTTGTAAAAGTGGACAGAGAACGTCGGAATGGTCCCTATGGCCGGAGTTATTCCAGTGGGTCACTGGGTCAGATTCGTATAAAAAGGGCTGCTTTTCGGTACACAGAGTGTTTTCCATTATGATTCGCTATTAAACTCACTCTATTTTCACTAAAACTTATACCTCTGCAACCAAACATTGTTTCCACACAGTTTTTGACCGTTTAGGAACTACCGGATGTGGCCACCGGACATAATCTCCGGAGGGACCTGCCACATACTGTATACTGGGGTACACAACCATAATTCATTTTTTGCAGCTCTATGTATTGACTTTAACGGTATAATGTCTTAGAAGATTTTGTTCTGTATACTGAACTCTTTATTTTGGGATTTTCACTTTTGTGATTAATCCACCTAAAGGTGCGACAGAAATTCACTTTTTTTCAAAAATGAAGATAGAGTGTTGGTGTCTTCTGCAAAGTTGTAGAAAAATGTATTGTTGGAAAGTTTGCCGAACAAACTATTACCTTATTTGCCTAATTATAAGAGATATGTGTCGTTTTTCGTGAACGACCCCTCAAAATAGTTTTTTCGTTATATCTTTTTCTGGGGATTTTTGGTAATTTACGTGTGTTCTACAAAATTGTTCTTTGTTATGAAATACACCTCCTTCTGCTTTTTTTATCATTGGAATAACGCTCTAGATGGAACAGAGCCTGCATCTGAAGAAATTCTTACTGGTATTACTTCAGGAATATTGCTGGGATTTATTTATAAATTTCTGGTAGAAACCATCAGGAACTTTTGCTGGGATTACGCAGGTATCTCTCGCTGCAGATCATCCTGGAGTTCTTTCAGCTGAAAATGCTTGAGAAACCCCAGCAGTTATTTCTGGAGAAGTCCTAGTTGTAATATCTGTTGCTATTCTAAGACATAGTCCTGAAGGAATTCTTGAAGAAATCTCTGGAGACATAGCAAGAGGATTTTATATAGGACCCCTTAGATAAATCTCTGGAGGATTCCTGGTAAGGATATGCAAAGGAACTATTGCAGACACCTTTGAAGCAATCGCAACAAGAATATTTCAAATAATCCCAACAGGCATTTGTTGAAGAATTCCAAGGTAATGTTTCCATAAATTTCTCTTGGATTGTCTCCGGAATGCCTGTTGGGTTCCTCTAGGAATTGCTACTGGGATTGCCATCCAGGATTCTTGCAAGGAATCCACTTGAAGTTCCTCCAGGAATTCTTTCTGTGATTTGTCAAATGATTTCTCCAAGTATTTTTTTCATGAATTCCTCCACGGATTTTTCTAATAAATCTTGCAATAGTTCTTCCAGTGATTCTCTATAGATACTTTCAGAAATTGCCCTCGGCATTTCTTCATAAATTTTGCCTGTAGTTCCAATGATTCCTTTATAATTTATTCTTCAGATTGCTCCTGCAATTTTTGCAAGGATACTTCCAAAAACTCTTCTGGCATTCTCACTAAAAATTTCTGCTGGGATTCCTCCAGCGATACCAGTATGTATTTCTTTAGAAACTAAGTACTCCTACTAGGAATCCTCTTCAGATTATTTTTGGAACTACTGCTGGGATTGCTACTGGACTGCTGCTGAGATTCTTCTATAAATTTCGGACTGGAATCCTCCAGTATTTTTTCTGAGTTCCCACCTGCAGGGAATCATCCAGGAATTGGAAGATTCTCAACAGTAATAATTGGAGATGCTCAAGAATTCGAAAAAAATCAGGAGGAGTTCCTGAGGGAATCTCAGCAGTAATGACTGGAATACAATAAGAAATTCCTAGAGTTATCTTTCACAAATTCTCTGAAGGATTCATAGCAGAAATTTCTGGAAGAATTACAAGAGATTCCCTTGAGGAATCCCAGGAAGAGTTTTCAGAGACACCCCAGCAGGCTTCCCAAATCTTTTGAGAAATCCTCTTGGAATTCCTCTAGAAATGTATGATGGGTTCTCCTGGAAATTTCTGGAATTTTTCCATGGATTTCTTCTAGGATCCCTCCGCAAATTGCTTCGGTCATCCTTTCAGGGATTTTCCCAAGGATTCCTCCAATAATTTCTCTCGGAATAACCTTAGAAATTCCTGCACGGATTCATTCATGAACTTCTACCAGATTTTCTCCATGTATTCTTGCTGAGAATTCTCAAGCACTTCTAGATGGTATTTCTGCAGTTTTTGCTCTTGGGAATCCTCCTGAAATATTTCTAGCAGGAATTGCTAGAAGAATTCCAGCAACACTTCTTGTAGGATTCCCACCACGAAAGCCCGGAAAAACCACAGTACCATTTCAGGACCAACAGGAATACTCAAAGAAATTTGAAGAGGATTTCCAGAATACGAAGAGGAATTCAGAGAAAAATCACTAGAGGAATTCGGCAAAAAAAAACGCTGGGAGAGTTTGTGAAGAAATTATTTGATAATTTTGAAAGAAATTCCTGTAGGAATCATATGAAGTAATCTTGGCGGAAACTCAGCACGCATTCTTGAGTAATCTTCATGGTGAATTTTTGGAGGTACCTTTTAAACATCTCTGTAGCTATCACAGAAGAAACTTCTGCAGGAATCACTCACTCACTCATGTATCCTGAGCACCTCTGGGGGTACATAGGGCCAACGTAAAAGATCTCCATCCTGGGCTGCTGCTGGTTTCAGCCTTGACCTCGACCCAGGTCAGGTTCGCCTTCTTTGGTTTCCTTGTTGAGGCTTCGTCGCCACGGGCCCCTGGGTCTGTCTCTGCTGCGATGTCCTGCCGAATTCCAATCTAGCGCTTGCTTGCAGATTTCGTCTCCGTTCTTTCGTGGTGTGTGGTCGACTTCCTCCATTTACGTTCTCGAATTTCTGTTGATATCGGTTTCAAATGACATCGTCGATGGAGCTCAGTACTCGGAATCCAGTTGTGAGGCCACCAGGCATCGGCTGATGAAAATCTGTAGCTTTTGTATGGACTCTGCTGACACGCACCACGTTTCGCTGGCGTACAACAACATAGATTTCACGTTGGAGATGAAAAATCGAGCTTTGATGCGTTGACTGATCTGATTGGATCTCCATATATTTCGTAGATTCGGAAAAGCAGTCCTAGCCGTCTTGATCCGTGTTGATTGACAACGATTTGGTCTTGCTGACGTTGATGGCGGGCCCGCCGTAGAGGAGCGTTCGGTCTGGTCGTCGAGCTCATTCTGCATCAGAGTTTGAAATTCTCATTTTCAATGAGTGAAATTTAACGTGAAATTTGAAGATTTTCAACTGAGGGATCAAAATAAAATTCATTTTGGTGAATGAATTTTTTCACCTATTCATTCATTTTTCTGTCACTGACAATTTTCAATGAGAAATAAAGCTGCACCGTAACTCCCGATTATACTTCCAATTACCTCAAAACTGGTGTGTAGTAGATAATTAGAATATTATTTATGTTCTCTGCTTGTCCATTAAGTCGAATTGTGCGTCTGTTAACAGAAATTGGACATTTTACGACGTGCGAAAAAATATTCGTGACAGAGAATTGAATGAAAAAAGAGAGGCATTCAGCTGACAATGAATGTGGCCATACACGAATGAAAAAATGAGAATGTCAATCTTCACTTTCAATCTTCGAATTGTTTACTCTCTGTCTGCATGTTAGAGCATCGTTGGTCTAGTATGCTCCATTGCAATGGACTGCCAAACTAGCCTACGATTTGGTTCACGGTCAATCACCCGCACCATGATCTTGTCGATTACGATGAGAAACAGTTGCGGTGATAGTACCAAACTACTCGGATGGGATCCGACAAAGCTCCGGTATGCAGGACTCTGCATGTGAAAGCCTCGTACTGTGCTTCCATGAGGTTGACGATTTTATTCGAAACTCCTTTGCGTCTCAGGGCGCCCCACAGATTTTCGTGGCTCAGACGATCGAAAGCTTTTTTGTACTCAATGAACACCAAAAAGAGGGACTCTTGGAATTTGTTCACCTGCTCCAGTATAATACGGAGCGAGACAATATAGTCAACACAACATCTTCCGGCACGGAACCCTCTTGCTGCCGCCGGAGAGCCGCGTCTGTTTTCTCTTGTATCCGATTCAGGAACTTTGAGAACAACACACAATGGATCAATGCAGAAATCACGGTAGGTATCCTAGAAGATTTTCTAGAGGAATTCCTGAAGAAACTCTTGGAGATATCCGCCGAAAATGTCAAGAGGAACTCTTGGGAATATGAAGAATTCTTTGGATAACGTCTCAAGGAATTCCTGCTGAAATGCTGAAATTCTTGCTGAGATTGCTCCAGAAGTATGTCTACGTTATCATATTCAAATCTATTCTGTGATTTCTCCAAGGATTTCTATAGATATTTCCAATGATTTTTCCAGATTTCTCTCTTTAGGAATTTTGCTTGAAGTACTACTGGAAATCTCGAAATCACAGCAAGAAATTTTAAAGAAATATCTGGAGGATTCACAGCAGCACCTTTGTAGGAATCTCAGTTGTAAATACACAAGACAAGGGACTTGCCCTCTCCTTCATCCCGCATTTCATAGTATTTATCAAAAAGAATTAATGAAAAAAAGAAAAGGCTGCCTACGCTAGTGGTTGTTATTGCAAGTGAAATTCCTTCAATAAATTCTGGAAGAGACCTATAATCATTCCAGGTATTTCTATAATATTCGTTCCATGATTCCATTATGTTTTTCTTGAGATGCAGGCTCTGTTCCACCTGGAGCGTTATTCCAATGATAAAAAAGCAGAAGGTGGTGTATTTCATAACAAAGAACAACTTTGTAGAACACACGAAAATTACCAAAAATCCCCAGAAAAAGATATAACGAAAAAACTATTTTGAGGGGTCGTTCACGAAAAACGACATATATCTCTTATAATTAAGCAAATAAGGTAATAGTTTGTTCGGCAAACTTTCCAACAATACATTTTTCTACAACTTTGCAGAAGACCCCAACACTCTATCTTCATTTTTGAAAAAAGTGAATTTCTGTCGCACTTTTAGGTGGATTAATCACAAACGTGAAAATCCCAAAATAAAGAGTTCAGTATACAGAACAAAATCTTCTAAGACACTATACCGCTAAAGTCAATACATAGAGCTGCAAAAAAAATGGGTTATGGTTGTGTACCCCAGTATACAGTATGTGGCAGGTTCCTCCGGAGATTATGTCCGGTGGCCACATCCGGTAGTTCCTAAACGGTCAAAAACTGTGTGGAAACAATGTTTGGTTGCAGAGGTATAAATTTTAGTAAAAATAGAGTGAGTTTAATAGCGAATCATAATGGAAAACACTCTGTGTACCGAAAAGCAGCCCTTTTTATACGAATCTGACCCAGTGACCCACTGGAATAACTCCGGCCATAGGGACCATTCCGACGTTCTCTGTCCACTTTTACAAACTAGACATATGTACGAGTGCACTGTCAGAAAATTATTCAAATCCGTTGTGTATTCGCTGAACGGCGACATTTTTAGTTCATATGCGCTGACTCAGGCCGATACGGGTTAATCTTCTAACTGCTTAAAAAAATATCCAAGCTTAATGGCTTGCAGTCAAAAAACCCAAAATTGCATATTTTGCCCTATAAATTGAGGTACAGCTCACAATTGTGACGTGCTGGAGCAAATCTGAGCCCAGATTCGGATTCAGCTACCCAAAATCTGTCAGAGACACATAAGTTTAGTCATGAGACAAAAAAAATGTTGCGCTGTGTAATTGTAGGAACAACGCTAATCTACAACTTTGCCGAACACCACATTTCAATAAAAGGTTTCCCAACTGAGTTATGGACAAATGAGTCAAACGATTGCCAGGTGATTGAAAACATTTTTGGATATCTCGATGATAAATAGAAAAATGTCGATTGCCCAGCTTAATTTCAGCTTGAAATGTCGGTTGACATTGAAACTTCGCAGCACTCACTGCCCTGAAAAGCCCTACGGAATCCTCCTGAAGACTCTGCAAAGCATCTGTATGTACCATCTGTATGTAACTCCTCTGAAACATCCCTGAAACCCCTTTGGAAGCCTCATCCAACTGACATTTTTATGGCCAATTAGCTTTGCAAAGGTTTTGAGAACCGTCACGCCTGTTATTTTAGTTTTATGATAATCCTAAGAACCTCTTCCATTCTATTTGACTCAAAAATGTTAATTCAAGACCAACAATTGAAAAGGCCACATGAACATTTTGTAGACAAACATGTTCCTGTCGACTTGATACCTTTTGAACTCCACCCACACACCTCACCACCACTAACAGAAAGCGCAAACATCAAGCTTTCTGTTAATGGTGGTGAGATGCGTGGTTGGATTCCAAGTTTATATTCATTTTTTAGAAAATTTGGCAACTTTGGGTTAAGTTTACATACAAATTTTTTTGAAAAAGTTTCTTTTAAATCATGTTCAAAGTTTCTTTGACTTATTACACAGCGCAACATTTTTTTGTCTCAAGAGCAAACGTATGTGTCTCCGAAGGATTTTGGGTTGCTGAATCCGAATCCGGGCTCAGATTTGCTCCAACACGTCACAATTTTGAGCTATACCTCAATTTATAGGGCAAAATATGCGATTTTGGGCTTTTTTGACTGCAAGCCATTAAGCATGCAAATATTTTTTTAAGGCAATCAAAAGGTTAATTGGTCAATTAACATCTAAATTAACGACTAATGCAAAATATTTCGTTTTACCTAATCAAATTTGATAGATTTAAGCATTTTATGTTAGTATGAAAACTTGCATGCAACTTTTGGAGGGTGACTTGTATGGGAAATGTCGTACCTAACATAAATCGCTTAAAACTATCAAATTCGTTTTGGTAAAACGAAATATTTTGCATCAGTCGTTAATTTAGATGTTAATTGACCAATTAACCTTTTGATTGCCTTAAAAAAATATTTGCATGCTTAATGACTTGCAGTCAAAAAAGCCCAAAATCGCATATTTTGCCCTATAAATTGAGGTATAGCTCAAAATTGTGACGTGTTGGAGCAAATCTGAGCCCGGATTCGGATTCAGCGGCCCAAAATCTGTCAGAGACACATTAGTTTGCTCTTGAGACAGACCAAAAGTTAATTTTTGTTACGCTGTGTTATCTTTTGAATGAAACCTAAGGTTTTGAAATCGGACGCAAATTGGCGGAGATATGGGCCTAAAAAAATGGCATGTTTTTTGAGGGGGTGACCCCAAACTTTTGAACGGGAGTGTATATCCACGTTTATATTCACGTATTCAAAAACTGGTAATGATTAAATGTGTGAAATAAGTTTATCGGATCAAAATACGATAACGCACAGTGCATTGTATTCCCCTGGATTGGTTTAACTCGCGTTAATCGGAAGTTTTCAATAAATTTTAGGGTTTGCAAAAAAAATGCGAGATAAATTCCTGATGAAATTACTGGAGGTAGTTGTGACGTCATTTGTTCAGCAGCTTTTCGCTGAATTCCGAAAGAGTTTGTGATGGAGTTTATTTTAGAGTTTCTTATGAAAATCTGAGTTATTTCAAGAGTATTATGTATTTGAAATGAATCCAGAAGTTTGTTCAAAACATTTCTTAAATCATTTCTTCAAGAATCTTTTGTTCATGTCTGACTTCATCGATCAAACTGTTGTTGCCAAGAATCCGTAAGTTTCATCAGAACTTTCAGAAGTTCCTCCAACATATTTTTGGCTACATTTTCAGGAGTGCAGAATGAATATCTTCAATATTTCAGCGAGAATTTTAATACAATAATTTTAATTTCGAGGAATTTCTTGTCGTGGCGTATGCCACAGCTTTTATCTAAAATCGTTTTTTTAAATCTCTTCTAGAAATTCAGCATTTTAATCGATTAAAACATCCAGTTCCTCAAGTGTTTTCTTACGGAATCTTTAATCAAATTTATTGGAATCGCAGTAGGCAGCGCGCGCGGATGGTTGTGTTTTAGAATTAGTTGTCACGTTTTTCTTCGTCTCCTCGTTTGATTCTGCCAATATTAATTAACTAATGTGAACATTAATAAACCATTAATTCCGCGTGTGATATTGAATGACAAAAGTGTAATTTTCCTTTTGATAATACACAGAACAGAACAGGTGTACGTTAAAATCAATTCGGTTAGGGATTCTTGGATTCTTGCGGAGAGTACATCTAAGTGTCGTCCTTTTGGTGCGCCGAACCGGACCCCAGCGGGAGTAGATCGTGTATGGTCGTGGTGAGCTGGACGTTTTGTGAGGTGGTGAAAATTTTGTCGTGCAAGTTCGCTTAGCGCTGCTTGGACGCCATAAAGGAAAAAAAATGAAGGCAAGGGAAAAAGTCAAGTGCTGTATACGATTCCTTCGGGAATTGTTCGCCACGCGTAAATCTGCAAGTTTCGCAATCTAAAAAAACGATGTAGGCCACCGGCTTCGCTTTGAATGCTCCGCAAAATGTGTAGTATAAAGTGTTGGACTACCAGTTCAATTTTCGTGAAATTCGGATTGGTTTTGAGTTTGTTAGGAAATGTTGTGAATTAATGCAGAAATACCGCGCACAAGTGTTATTTGGATCAAAAGTGGCTTCGACCCGAAATGACACCACACACCCAAATAAAATCAATCCTCAAGATTTAGAAACTGAACATCACTGAAGCAGAAAAAACCAACCCCCCTCCATCCAAGTGGATCCAACGATGCATTATTCAAATTTGGTGAGAATGTTCCATGATACTTGCTTTACCTTTTTATTTTCATTATTATATACAACAACATAATTTCTAATATATCGGAGCGTTTGGTACGGTATGTCCACGCATCCTTCCTCCCCTGCGATTCATGAAGTGATTCGAAGTTAGAGAAAGATACAATAAACTCGAAACATTTCAAAGAATCATCTTTGCGGTAAACGCTACGCAGTAGGCCTGGCCGCTTTGACGCTTGTGTCATATCTCTGATATGCTGCAAGCATCAATACTGACAAGAAAAATAATCGGGCGTAATCTAACCCGATTATTTTCCAGGATGCTTTCTTGTACTGGCTGCGTATGTGTTAGATTAGATTAGATTAGATTAGTGAGATGCGTGGGTGGATTCCAGAAGGCCCTAAGTCGACAGAAACGTGTTTGTTTACGCAATGTTGATGCGGCCTTTTCAATTGTTGGTCTTGAATTGGGCACGGAACTCCGGTGAACTTTTAGGAAACCCTACTGAATCTCCCATAAAAAATGAAAACAATGCCTTTTATGTAAAATTTCCACTCTGATAGTCGATGATACCGTGGATACACAGTTATGGATCACACATGGTTACGGATCAATTCGATGTTTACGGTCAAAGGTCGCCTCACTGCACAGCACGACATAACATAGCATAGTCTTCATAGCATAAACACTATACTTTGCTACGCCATGCCATGCTAAGCTGAAACATACGACCGTAAACATCGTATTGATCCGTAACCGTGTGTAATCCATAACTATGTATCCACGGTAGAACCGTTCAAGTGTTACCGAGAATCATACAACGTTGGGATGAGCAACGAGCGGTCACTATTTGAGTTCCAGACTTCCGATATAAACGTTCTATTTTCAATTAGAAATAATAACCCCCCAGTATGGGGCAAAAGTTTGCATTGGAGTACTTTTATTAAACATTGTATTACTAAAACTACAAAAGGAACGCGAAAAATGTAGTACTACGTTATGAAGGTAACATGATAGAGACCCTTATAGCCGGCCCTTATAGCCGAGGCGGTAAACGCACGGGTATTCAGCATGACCATGCTGAGGGTGACGGGTTCGATTCCCGGTCGGTCCAGGATCTTTTCGTAAAGGAAATTTCCTTGACTTCCTTGGGCATAGAGTATCTTCGTGCCTGCCACACGATATACACATGCAAAATGGTCATTGGCAGAGGAAGCTCTCAGTTAAAAACTGTGGAAGTGCTCATAGAATACTAAGCTGAGAAGCAGGCTTTGTCCCAGTGAGGACGTTACGCCAAGAAGAGGAGAGGATGATAGAGACCCGTTTATCGAAGAAAAACAATGTTATCCCGAGCAGAGGAAAATAGCTCAATAAGAGCATATTTTGATATGGAGAACAAAAAGTGATATTTGTTTGTTTGAGGTAAGAGGTCCCCCCCTCCTCCTTCTTGGCGTAACGTCCTCACTGGGACAAAGCCTGCTTCTCAGCTTAGTGTTCTATGAGCACTTCCACAGTTATTAACTGAGAGCTTCCTCTGCCAATGACCATTTTGCATGTGTATATCGTGTGGCAGGCACGAAGATACTCTATGCCCAAGGAAGTCAAGGAAATTTCCTTTACGAAAAGATCCTGGACCGACCGGGAATCGAACCCGTCACCCTCAGCATGGTCATGCTGAATACCCGTGCGTTTACCGCCTCGGCTATATGGGCCCCTAGGTAAGAGGTAAAAGTACTGAAAATAATATCTCAATTTTACTCCTAGAACATTATCATCATAAGGAGTGTATCGTAAAGTAGTTGAAAATGTTTACAATAGCCTCAAAAATAGTTTAATACAACTTTTAAGTGATTTTATTTTTGGAGATATTGTATAAACCCTTGAAAAAAGAAATGGCTTTTAACATTTTCTAAAAATGCTCTTTTAACTAGGATTTTAACCTAGAATAGTGAACGCATGTTTTTAAATTTTTGCACACCTTCTAAAAAATTGAAATTGCGAAAATAGTTCGATAATGTTCGAAAATTGTTAACTTTTTTGTGCAAATATAAAAAGCTCCAGAATCCTCATGATATAGGCAAATTTTTTTTTTCGAGAAAAAACTTCACTGTATTTAAGCGCAATTCTTAAATAGGAACCCCTTTTTCTATGCTCCTTCAAATCATGTTTACGCAAATAAAAAATACACAGAATGAAAAATTCGCATTTTTTAAAATAAGGTATGTTTTTTAATTTATGTACGAGTAAGTTAGAGCAAAAAATAGAATTTTATAACCTTTTAAGATATTAAAAGCAGAACTTCAAAGCTTGACCAAAAAATAGACGTTTTCTGGAGTGGACCGTTTTGTAGATATAGGAGATTTTTCTATCGAAAATATGAATTTTGAAAGTCGGTGTTGAATGATATGTTATGTGTACATAACTGTTAACAAGCATCAATATTTTCCAGATTTTCCATCGTACAAATTTTATTCGCTACCAATTTTTGAAATTTTGAAAAATCTTAACAAAATTGCATTTTGTGCAGATTTTTATTTTGTGAGGTGTATTCATTTAACCATATTTTCAATAATACTAAACATTTTACAAATTTTTCCAAGCTGTTCTAAACTTAACTATATTGTGAAGACTTCATAGAAGAACCGACATGAAAAGACCAACCCAGCTTCGAGATAGAGCATCCTGAACATTTTCAACTACTTTCCGATACACTCCTTAGCACATTTAGCTCTTGGTAAAATCTAACCAATAGCTGTGTGCCATTTGATTGATCATTAAATGTTATATTTTGCTATTGGTTAGATGGTTCAAGAACAAATTTTTGCTATTATTTTCAGTACTTTTACCTGTTATCTCAAACAAACCAATATCACATTTTGATCGTCAGTACTTGAACTCTGCCCGGGATTTTCTTTTAGTTCATTTTTTAGTGTGATGTCCGTTAGGTGCGAGCTTTCGCCTCGCAATACTCTTTGCACGGATAAACAAACGAAAACAAAAAAATCAGTACTGACCGCTCAACAATTGAGGGTTGTTCATGAACCACGAAGAACATGTTTTGACCATTTCAAAAATCCCCACCTTCGTAGACTTTGATAGACTACAACTTTAAAAATTTGTATGGAGCGTACACTTTAGATGATTTTCGAAGAAAAAACTAATTCTGCACACTTCTTGAGATACAATAGCACAAGCAGAAAATTGCGTCATCGGAAAAATCTTCAAGTGAACGACCACCGTACAAACTCACGCAATCTTAGCTACAATCAACCGAACACAGTAATCTTCCCATCTGCGACAATCATTGATTCTGGTCAAAGGAATCGTCGTATAATATGGCAATAATAACAATGAGCCAAGATATATGGAAACGCATGGTCATTTATTGTGAAGGATATACCCCGTCAGGTCTACTGTTAAACTTTGAAATTCACCGCTTGATAAGTTCCAACGAATTTATCTGAATGTATATTTTAAGAAGCAACAGATCAAAACAACTGCATATGAGACAAAATGCGCAATGTTCAATGATATATATTGAAGCTTCCGTCAACAACGGAAGCGAAGTACACCCCACATCGGTGAACTACTGTACCGTACCATTGCTCCGAAGTTCCACTTTATAATTAACTACTTTGCATATTGTAGGTACATACAAGGTACGCGGCGCTATCTCCAATAAAACTTGGTCCGCTCTCCTTTTTTGCTCCCAGTCTACCACCGGCTTTAACTTTGATACTTGTGCCTCTACTCTGATGGATCGGTTTGCCGCAGGAGGATGATGGTCTGGCTTTCTTGTGGTTGTTTCACGCAGTAGCTTCTCAATCGACTTTTTCCAACTGAGTGGCCTAAAGTTGTTGCTACTGAGTGAGACTGTCGTCCGTCGTCCTCGTCGGTCGCCACCGGTTTTGCATTGTGTGAGACGCGGGACGGGATGAGAAGTACAGAGTAGCTCAGCTTCCGCAGTACCGCACCGCAGCACCGTAAAGAGCAATCCGAGACTCCGAGTGTCACAACTTTCGGGCTTATGTTGTTTCACTCTATTGATTTTTCGCCACACAGTCCGCTTTATCCATAACAGTTGGAAACTGTGTTCGGCTAGGAGGTTTTTGTTTGAGGCTTGGCTCTTATTTCGTACACCAATAACCGGTCCTTTCTGTGTGTACACAATGGCTCGTCTACCAGTGACGTAGGGGTTGGGGACGACAGTTAATCAAATTTTTATGATTTTCGTTTTTTTAAAATACATTTATTTGATTTAGTTTTGCATTTCTCATACACTAATTGTACTACAAAGGCTATATGTACACCCCTGCAGAGAGTCGAGTCACATCCCATCCAACACGAAGTCGTATATGATGCTGAATAGGATGCTAAAGTGGAGGCCATATGCGTACATGCTTCCATTTAACCACGTGTAAAGTGTACGCATATCGCATCCACTTTAGCACGCTATTCAACAGCATATGCGATCATGTGTTGGCTAGGATATACAAATAAGCTCAGCTAGCCACATGCGGGCAGGACACAACTCCGGACAATCTTATCCAGAGGATGTGTAGGGATGAATTTCCCTTGAATGCCGTTTCAACGTCTATTACCCACATCGTCTTGGAGCTGAAGAGGTGGTTGCACGTGCACTCGGAGAATGACTAGTTCAGACGCTATACATGAGGTGGGTCAGGGGGTCGGAGTCGGCTACGGTCATACCGGTGCCCTGCGGTTGAACTCGACCTTTACCCTTAAGCGATTTAGTGACCGTGTGGAGAACATCCTGGATGCTTTCGGCGCGTCGGTCTACCGGGTTAGATCCGAGACCGCGGTTGGAAATGGTTACCCGGTAAGGGATACGGCTGGTCGAGTCCCCACTGTCTGCAACTTCTTCTAGTACTAGCTGATAGGGCCTGTCCTTTCAGCAGGTCAAATGGTGTTGCACATAAGTATGTATCAGTTCTTGGTGCTTGCAAAACAGTTGGACGCGGGCGTGGTAGTTGACCCTGCCCGTCTTCCGAGGGCAAATGGATTGGTGAGGGCCACTCATGAAAATGACTACGCGCCAGCATGCTACCTTGATGAACTCCCCAAAGCGAGTCATCGATGTTCGTTGCTGCAGGAGAATGTGGATCGAGGAGAACGTAGCCCAGGCTTTTACTTTTGTTGTAGAAGATGGCCTTAGATACACACTACCTGGGCCTGAGCCGTTCAGGTGTCTGTTGCGCAGATTCCCCCAGGTGTCTGTTGCGCAGATTCCCCCCATTGTTTAGAAGAAAATAAAAGGCGAATTGAGGTGATATATGTGCAAATGTTTTCAGATGCGTTTATAAGGTGTTCTTATATTTTTATACGTGACTTTAAACTTAATTGCAGGGAGCCTGAACGTACCTAAAGTCCGCTGGAACCCCCTGTAGTGCCCATTAAACTATTCCCGCCATTGTAACAAAATCATCTTGAACTGCTAGATCATCTTGGATCTCCTGTAACGCACCTGTTACCCCCCGAAACGTAAAATTCCCATTAAGCTCCCTTAATACCCTTGATAACCGCAGAAAATTCTGCGAAAAACCATGAGAACCTCTCTAACTTCCAGTAATGAGTGTTGCTTGGAAGGGAACTGCTAAATATCCGAGGTCGACCCAAGGAGGTTGTCTTGGGGAACGTTTGCTGGTACTGCTGGGACTCCGAACGATGCTTTCTGAAGTTGCTTGGAAGGTTCTAATTCGTTAAGTGGTCTCTTACTATCCTTGTCAGGTAGCTTAGGAACTCCACTTGTATCAGATTGTGGATGAGAACATCGTGCCAAACGTTGTTGAAGGCCGGTCGTCTAGCACGAGCATGGCCGTGTTCTGTGACTAGACTAGACTAGACTAGACTAGACTAGACTAGACTAGACTAGACTGGACTAGACTAGACTAGACTAGACTAGACTAGACTAGACTAGACTAGACTAGACTAGACTAGACTAGACTAGACTAGACTAGACTAGACTAGACTAGACTAGACTAGACTAGACTAGACTAGACTAGACTAGACTAGACTAGACTAGACTAGACTAGACTAGACTAGACTAGACTAGACTAGACTAGACTAGACTAGACTAGACTAGACTAGACTAGACTAGACTAGACTAGACTAGACTAGACTAGACTAGACTAGACTAGACTAGACTAGACTAGACTAGACTAGACTAGACTAGACTAGACTAGACTAGACTAGACTAGACTAGACTAGACTAGACTAGACTAGACTAGACTAGACTAGACTAGACTAGACTAGACTAGACTAGACTAGACTAGACTAGACTAGACTAGACTAGACTAGACTAGACTAGACTAGACTAGACTAGACTAGACTAGACTAGACTAGACTAGACTAGACTAGACTAGACTAGACTAGACTAGACTAGACTAGACTAGACTAGACTAGACTAGACTAGACTAGACTAGACTAGACTAGACTAGACTAGACTAGACTAGACTAGACTAGACTAGACTAGACTAGACTAGACTAGACTAGACTAGACTAGACTAGACTAGACTAGACTAGACTAGACTAGACTAGACTAGACTAGACTAGACTAGACTAGACTAGACTAGACTAGACTAGACTAGACTAGACTAGACTAGACTAGACTAGACTAGACTAGACTAGACTAGACTAGACTAGACTAGACTAGACTAGACTAGACTAGACTAGACTAGACTAGACTAGACTAGACTAGACTAGACTAGACTAGACTAGACTAGACTAGACTAGACTAGACTAGACTAGACTAGACTAGACTAGACTAGACTAGACTAGACTAGACTAGACTAGACTAGACTAGACTAGACTAGACTAGACTAGACTAGACTAGACTAGACTAGACTAGACTAGACTAGACTAGACTAGACTAGACTAGACTAGACTAGACTAGACTAGACTAGACTAGACTAGACTAGACTAGACTAGACTAGACTAGACTAGACTAGACTAGACTAGACTAGACTAGACTAGACTAGACTAGACTAGACTAGACTAGACTAGACTAGACTAGACTAGACTAGACTAGACTAGACTAGACTAGACTAGACTAGACTAGACTAGACTAGACTAGACTAGACTAGACTAGACTAGACTAGACTAGACTAGACTAAGGTGAAGAAGGCTCCCGGTCTGGGTGTAATCCGTAACGTGGCATTAAAAACAGCGATCCAGGAGTATCCAGATATGTTCAGGTCAGTGTTTCAGAAATGCCTGGAGGAAGGTAACTTTCCGGATACATGGAAGGTGCAAAAACTAGTGCTACTGCCAAAACCAGGAAATCAGCCGGGGGATCCAGCATAGTACAGGCCGATCTGTCTGTTGGATAGGCTAAACTTCTGAAGAGGATCATCCATAACAGGTTGACTGAAAGTGACGAATGTGGGACAGGGCTGTCCACGATGCAATTCGACTTCCACGAGGGCAAATCGACGGTGGATGCAATTCGAACTGTTGTATAGAAGGCGGAGTAGGTCCTTGCAAAAGCGGATACTATAGCAAAAGCGCTACTAGCGCGAACAAAAACCACACCGATACCAGCGGCGATGTCTCTTTGCAGGCCAGAAGGCTTTAAAAGGCAGAGCGCCATTCTGCGCAAGTGAATGACCGCCGCAGAGGCAAAACAGTTCGGCATTGGCAACAGAGAGACCTAGTGGCAGACTGTACTAGTAAAGGGCAAGTTGAAGCAGACGAACGCAGGCGCAAGACCGAAGGATATCAAGAGAAACATCAAGAAGAAGGGTGATGCGGTTATTGTGATGACCAGTGAGGAAGGCTACCTTGAGGTTCTACGTACCATAATAACCATCTTTGGAACGCCGCGGACGTACAAGACCGGCACACATGGTCCGTAGAAAAGATCTTCCAGCTAAAAAAGGTCTTAAAGAACAGGAGTTCTTCGTATAAGGAGCTTATAGCGAAGGTCGTGGGAGATACTGCGCAGGTCCGAGCCGTTACGCCAGAAATGGTTCTCCAAATTCATCTACTTGGGCGTGATTACTATGGTGGAAGAAGTCAAAACTGCAATTAAGGAGCAAACTAAGTAGGATATAGGAGACGTGGGAATGTCAGTCCAACTGTGAGGCATATCCCTTACCTCTCAGATATTTCACCGAGTTAGATGATAGATGACAAATATGATACTGTTTCTAGGTTTCTGCTGGAACGGGTTTGTTGACCGAGTGAAATTACGTTCTAAATGGATCACTAAAATAACTAAAACGGCCGCTATGAAATGAACAGATTGCGCCACCGCAGCCTTGTGTGTTTGACGTAACTCGACTGCTGTCACTGTATTATCGTCCATATATGGTGGCGCTTTTGTTTTGATGCAGTGAGTAGCGGAAAAGTTGGATTCAATGATCCGTTGGTTACATCGCCAGAAATTAGGCACCTGGATATTACAAAATTATTTGCTGTGAGGTTGCGGTTATCAAGGTCCCGGTGGATGCTGTCTACAAGGCTTAGTAAATTGACAAAGCGAAAGTCGGGTGGACAGTGTGTTCACTGCGGGTTTCTCAGCATCCGAAGATATACTTCAGATGTCAGGGCCCATATAGCCGAGGCGGTAAACGCACGGGTATTCAGCATGACCATGCTGAAGGCGTAAACCATCATGGACTCCAACCGGTTACGTGACAATTAGCGAAAATTTACACGATTGTAACGTAATTTTACATGATATCTCATGTAAATATGCACTAACTCTAGCATGTGCATGATTTCTCGCTGAATTTTATATAATTTTTTTTGTATGCCGAATGAATTTAAATTGGGTATAGCTTTGAAAGATTCACGATCTGGTTCCCCTTTCCAACAAAATGCTTCTCGCTACGCCAATGCTACTTACCCATTCGCTCCCGTACAGTTGCTCGTCCGATGAGTTTGACTCCAGTACTACTGCTGTTGTGCACCCAGCCGAAACCAGAAGCCAGAATGGTATCTGCAGTATGGAGAATTTTCTATCGTTACGGTTGCCAAAAACTGTGTGTACATTTCATGCCGTGCCAAGCCAAGCTTCTCCGTGGGACAAACTGGCGTCGTCGTCGAAGCAGAGCCACCACTACCCACCCCGGTAGTCACCCGTACTATCCACCCGTAGTTATCCAAATATTGAGCACAGCGTTGGACGGCGAATAGCTCTTCTGAACACAGAACGACCGCCGCTTGAGGTACACAGAATTTGTCCTCTACGGATTTGTCAACAGGAGATACACCTATAGATTCCAATCACTCTGATGAGCTTCGCTGCACGTATGTTGATTTTCGAGCTCGGATAAATCAAAACACAAGTTACGACACAGGCCAACCTTCAACTTTAACTGCCTAGCGGAGGAGCGTTCACGAGAGGCAGCTCCACAAGCGCACAAATCACAAACTTGTCGCTTGTCGGGATATTTATAGCATTTATGATTAAATTTTCATCACCATTGGCACCGTGCTCTTTGCTGACCACGGGATGTCACGTTTCCCGTTGTTCTTCACCGCCGCCGCCGCCGTGTACCGAGAAATTTTCCCACACGCGGTCTTCCGCTCTGTGAACAGCAGAAAACGCTACACTCACTACTGGCAGCACGTGAGAGAAAATTGGTTTCCTTTAATACCACCAAGACACGTCAGGATCCGCAGTATCTGCATTCAGGTAATTACGCGGACCAGTCACCTCCCATGTACACAACGACGCAAACTAATCCGAAATGGGGCGGTTCAATAGCTGTTCACCAGACGACGATCCGATCAATTTTTTCCTCTAATGAACATTAATCCCCCCGGAGGATTGATTATTACACCATCACCACCACCGCACCAGTAGCAGCAGCAGATGTCTGAAGGAGAGGAACGCATCCAAGGGCGACGACCGTCGTTACGCGCGGAACCATCCGAACGGTTCGGGGAAAATTCTGCAACTGATTTTCAAAATACTGCAACGTCCTGACCTGCCACTACTCGCTGCTGCTTTTCCGATTGTGCGGGGAGCTCATTCTCTCGTGAGCTCGCGAGCAATGCCGCACTGGTGCGACACTCGGCGGTTGAGTTCCTCATGTATAGCGTGAGACCGTAGAGTGGCCCAAACCAGGCTACGCGTCTTGGACTTCATACCTTACCCTCCTTGAAATGAAAGTATTACTTAATTGTAATTTGATTGTTTGAAAATTTGACAATTTTAAAACATTCATTTTCATTCGTTGACGTTCCAGATTTCACTCATTTTGAACCACCCTGGTGCCAGCTCCACCGTGAGATCCACGACACCGACCTGACGTCGGCGGAAAAACTACGCCGACCGACCAGACGGTGGGTGGGTGGTGAAAGGAGAAGAACGGATGGTGGTGTGGGGTCGAATTTTCCCACGGTCGTTCGGCTGTTTTGTTCAGTGGATCACCTCTCTCGCCTCTATTTGATACTTTTAGCACGCTTCCGAAGTGTGTTTTACTTTGTGCTTCGAGGAGTGTGTACGTTCGCGCTCGCAAAAATAGGTGGCATTAGCAGTTGGTAGATAGGTAGGATGCGAATTTCGGTGAATTGGCGTTGATGGGCTCCTCTTGTTTTCGGCCTTTGTGTAATCGGAGCGGAATCTTCTGCAATTTGGCGGCGTCTAACATCTAACGTAACATTGTGTAGTGTCAGTTAATTTACATAATGATTCTTTTACATTTACATTTGCTTAGATGGGTTCACTTTTGTAGGGGAAATTATTACGGGAGGGACAAATTTAACGGTGCTTCATTCTAAATACTAGAGATTTAAGCATTTTTTTCGTGGCTTGTGGGCTAGATTGGTTGACACATACTTTTACCTTATCTTACCTTACCAGTCAGACTGAGGCCTGAGTATCCTTTGTTGTACGTAGAAGTCCATGGCTGTGTGCCTCCCCAAGTAACCATGCTGTTGAAGCTGTACGTATTGTATATTTAAATCGCATATATTGGCACGCATTGCCCTCATTTCATTCATGTATTTAGTATTACATCAAATTCAAGATAAAACTGAATCAACAATATTTCTCCATAATACACGGTTCGTGGCTGCCGCTCTCCATCCTCGGTCGCGCCCGATGCTCGCCAAGTCACGCTCCACCTGGTCCGCCCATCGTGCTCTCTGCGCTCCACGCCTTCTTGTGCCAACCGGATCAGTTGCAAACACCAGCTTTGCAGGGTTGTTGTCCGGCATTCTTGCAACATGCCCTGCCCACCATATCCTTCCGGCTTTGGCCACCTTCTGGATGCTGGGTTCGTCGTAAAGTGCAGCGAGCTCGTGATTCATTCTTCTCCGCCACACACCGTTCTCCTGCACACCGCCGAAGATCGTCCTTAGCACGCGTCGCTCGAAAACTCCGAGTGCTTGCAGGTCCTCCTCGAGCATGGTCCATGTCTCGTGCCCGTAGAGGATTACCGGTCTTATTAGCGTTTTGTACATGGTGCATTTGGTGCGTGGGTGAATCTTTTTCGACCGCAGTTTCTTCTGGAGCCCGTAGTAGGCACGACTTCCGCTGATGATGCGCCTTCGAATTTCACGGCTCATGTTGTTGTCAGCCATCAGTAAGGATCCGAGGTAGACGAATTCCTCCACCACCTCGAAAGTATCCCCGTCTATCGTAACATTACTACCCAGACGGATCCGGTCGTTTTCGGTTCCGCCTACCAGCATGTACTTTGTTTTTGAGGCATTTACCACCAGTCCAACCTTTGCTGCTTCGCGTTTCAGGCGGGTGTACAGCTCTGCCACCGTTCCAAATGTTCTGGCAATAATGTCCATGTCGTCCGCAAAGCACACAAATTGTCCGGATTTTGTGAAAATCGTTCCCCGGCTGTTAAGCCCGGCTCGTCGCATCACACCTTCCAGAGCGATGTTGAAGAGTAGGCATGTGAGTCCGTCACCTTGTCGCAGTCCCCGGCGAGATTCGAATGAACTGGATAGTTCACCCGAAATCCTCACGCAGTTTTGCACACCGTCCATCGTTGCTTTAATCAGTCTAGTCAGCTTCCCAGGAAAGCCGTTTTCGTCCATGATTCTCCATAGCTTTGCGCGGTCGATACTGTCGTATGCCGCTTTGAAGTCGATGAACAGGTGATGCGTTGGGACCTGGTATTCACGGCATTTCTGGAGGATTTGCCGTACGGTAAAGATCTGGTCCGTTGTCGACCGGCCGTTACCCGGCAGATTACCCCTTCCTTCCACTCCTCCGGTAGCTGTTCGGTTTCCCAGATCCTGACTATCAGCCGATGCAGATTGGTGGTCAACTTTTCTGGGCCTATCTTGGATGAGTTCAGCTGCGATACCATCCTTCCCAAGTAACAAAATTAATTTTATAATGCTTTTGAAGTATTCTTCAACACCTGTTCTTTAAAACCATGCATAAACCAAATTGCTCTACAACACGACATCAACTCAACCATAAACCCGCCATAAGATCAAAGAGGCCCATCCTAAGATGCTCTTGGAGAGTTTTTAAATTTCTCTTAAAACTTGTTGTACTTCCCAAGTTGTCCTCAAGGCGAATTGCTCTCTCCTTGTAGAATTCTTCAAGTGCACGATAAAACGATAATAAATTTGTCAGTGTTGTTGTTGATGCAGCTTTTATGTCGACAGAAAAGTTTGGTGAATTAAATTGAAATTAAAACACAATGAAAATGACACATTATTGTAATCGGGATTAATTTATCACACAAATTAGAAATATTTCCGGGATGTAGCAAGGATGCCAAATGCCAAGCAAAATTCATCGTATATATGTTGCAAGATACTTCCTAAAATTGTAACGCGCTTCCATTATAACGCACTAATAAAATATTTAAAAATATTATTCCTTGTCATGCGAACATTGCTCATGAGTTTTCTCAACATGGCTTCCATTGAAATCTAGGCCGGTGGTCAGTCCATCATCGATGGTTTTAATCATCATCACCATAAGATCGTCTTAAATTTCTTTCAACTCATGCCAGAGCTAAAAGCATAACACAAGAATACTAGGATTTATAATGTTCTCAGTGCAGCCTGGTTGTTCTCCATCAAGAACGTCTTAAATTTATTTCATCTTATGCAAGGGTAAGAAGTATTATTCAAGAGTACTCAGGTTTATAACGTTCTTGATGTAGGTTTATGCAAACTCCGCCGAGAACGTCATAAATCATGTGCGCCAAATTGTAAACAAACAATAAATTATCGCACCGCGGTGGATTTTGTGAACTTCGTGCGATAAATTTAATCATCCCCGGTACCGTTGCCAACCAGGCAGACCTTTTTTCGGGAACCGCCCTTGATGTGGTGCAGCGCCTTATTCCTCCGGTCAGCATTTCCAACAGGTAAGTGATTTTGCAGGTCGATTATTTGACTCCCAATTACAAGGGAATCGACGTCCTGGATGACCAAATCAACCTCATTTCGGATGCTGCAACCGGAGGAACTTGGCACTGCACCGCGTCGCGGTTGGGTTTCCGGGTAAGTGTTCTTGATTGGCAGCAATAATGGAACGGTGAGAATCAAAATCTGATGCTTGAGTTTTTTCTTGCATTTTTCATGTACCAAACTGTTCTCTTGCGAGAACAGTTGCTCTTGATCAAGAACGGATGATTGAAGATAACTACAAGAACCTTATAAAACTGAAAATAAGTTCAACAGTTCTTGTTGTGTTTATGGTTTTATGAACTGAACCTCAAGTATTCTTGGAGGTGTTTTTAAAACCACATATTGATGAAGAATAGTTATGCTCAGCTGAAACTCCGATAAGATCAACTAGAATATGCAATGTTCCGATAAAACTATCATAAAAACAAATAAAACCAAATAGAATTAGGATTGTTACTTGGGTTACCAGCTGCTTTGTTGGTTTTGAGCTGGTGAATGGCATCCTTAACTTCCCTCAGCGTGGGAGCGTAGCCTTCAACTACTCTCCCTCTCACTGAGTACCGTTGGTATAGGGGCTATCGGCTGCGACCGGTAATCACTCGATCAGGGTTCGAGACCCACTGGGCGAAATAGTTGAAAACATGGGTTATAATTATAAGAAACTTTTTTCAGCTGCTAACTATGTGTGTGTGTGTGTGTACTCCATCTAACACCCACTGTCCGGCAGTGATATTATGGAAGAAAGCAGCCTGCAATGATGTCGTTGCAAATTGCTTTAGTCCGGGAGTTAGACAGTGATAGCTCTATTGCAGATTCGGTGACCCATTTCAGAATGGTTGGAGAGACACTCCATTCAGAAGTCACTTTCACTTACAATAAGCCCCGCATGTGTGCACTACCGTTATCAAATGGATAATGATAATACAAACACACTTCCTGTTTTAAAGAAAATGTCTTCAAAACTGGCACGTATCTAGTCAATCATAATAGCATCAATAATAATCAGAACAATCTCACCAAATATGATGTGGGGTGCCAGTGCAATCATCATTGAACCGTCTATTTCAATTTCCTCCGGTATCCCTCGCTGCACCATGGTCACGCACATAATTGGTCATCATTACACCACATATTCGCTCCATACATTTTTAAAATTTTCATTCACAACATTAAAGCAAATCACATAATATGAACACCGCACTATTTAAAATGACATAACATCATAAAACACAAGATCAGAGCGCGCCGATTTTTTTCACTTTTTGCCGTTATTTCTACTCAATGTGCATCGAAATTATGCATGCAGCACACCCTTGAGCACACCTCACTTCACTTCCCGTTTCTTGACGGTGATTTTACTGCTACGTTTGCGTTGCGACATAAATAACGCGCGACAAAGAACTGTCGCCCCACCAGCGAGCAGTTGCTGGGAGGACAGACACTGATGCAACCGAAACTTCCACGCGACACGAAAATCAGCCGCGTTCATCGCGCACACTGCCGTGCACGCATGCGCAGTCGCGGTACCGAAAGAAAAAACGCAAGAGCACACACATACCACCATCACTAACATATTCGTCTGTTTCCCACTATAACTCAGTCAATCTTGAACCAATTGACACAATTCTTGGAATGCGGTGAGATAGGTATAGTATCTACCCGTGTACAAAATTTCAAGTCAATCGGTTCAAAATTGACCGAGTTACAGTGGAAAACAGACGAAAATAACAGACGAAGAAAACCACCGCCCAAGTAGCGCGATACCCTATTTGTATACAAAAATACTTATTTTCACTCGAAAAACACGGTTTATTTTACTTGCTTATAACGAGCGCGACCCGAGCAGCCTCACGCAGATAGACGTTTTTTTCCGAATCACCGTCACCGTCACTTTGACACTCACTTTTTTCAGCTGCTAACTATGTCGGTAAAGTAGATTTTTACAATTTTGGTCGATAAAATAGTCCTGAATGATAACTAAATGATAACAAAACCTGTTATCAATCAGCTGTATTTTTTGTGTTGATAACTGAATGTAATATTGAATAAAATAGTGTACAATTTGTTATCATGTGGGCTGCAAAACGGTGAGTCGATAAGGAGAGCGTCCAATATAGCTCTGGTCCTCACAAGTTCCTACCTCATGCTTCCACGGGTCAAACGATGACAAAGACCGCCAGCTAAGAGTTGTGTGCTTAGCTGGTAGCGCAGCCTGGGCACTGTTGTTCTTCTGACTTCAGCTAGATTGAGGAGGTACGATCCGAGTATCTGTTCACCAAGGAGGTGCGGCTCAAACAGCGTCTGTTCTGGGATCCAGCGGCTGAGTAAGAAACGCTGCACCACGCCCAGCTAGATCCAAGGTGGTAGCCCCATCAGCGTGGTCGTCCCAGTGTTGGTTGGGACGTTAAACAGAACTGGCACGATGGCCCTCCGGCGAGACAGGAGTGTTGGCGTAGGCCCAATAAGCCACCCGTAAAAATCCCCATTGCGAATAACATAGGAGAAAATACGACTCGATACAATCGGCAAATACCCACGCGACGAAATAAGGACTACGATTGGAAACTTGGAACATGGAATTGCAAGTCACTAGGTTTCGCAGGATGTGACAGGATAATCTACGACGAACTACATCCCCGCAACTTCGACCTCGTGGCGTTGCAGGAACTTTGTTGGACTGGACAGAAAGTGTGGGTAAGCGGGCATCGAGCGGCTACCTTCTACCAAAGCTGTGGCACCACCAATGAACTGGGAACAGGATTTA
This sequence comes from Aedes albopictus, assembly GCF_035046485.1. NCBI lineage: Eukaryota > Metazoa > Arthropoda > Insecta > Diptera > Culicidae > Aedes > Aedes albopictus. The sequence goes on along the minus strand of NC_085138.1, from coordinate 136,539,312 downwards.
TAGTGTTGGGCAAGATGCGACAACGTGTGATCGGGTGGCAGCCGATCAACGCAAGGATGTGCATGTTGAGAGTTAAGGGCCGTTTCTTCAACTACAGCATCATCAACGTCCACTGCCCACACGAAGGGAGACCCGATGACGAGAAAGAAGCGTTCTACGCGCAGTTAGAGCAAACATACGATGGTTGCTCGCCGCGTGACGTGAAAATCGTTGTCGGCGACATGAACGCGCAGGTAGGAAGGGAGGAAATGTACAGACCGGTAATCGGGCGAAACAGCCTGCACGCCGTATCGAATGATAACGGCCAGCGATGCGTAAACTTTGCAGCCTCCCGTGGTATGGTAGTCCGAAGCACCTTCTTTCCCCGCAAAGATATCCACAAAGCCACCTGGAGATCACCCGACCACCAAACAGAAAACCAAATCGACCACGTTCTAATCGACGGTAAATTCTTTTCGGATATAACCAACGTCCGCACATACCGCAGTGCGAATATAGATTCGGATCACTACTTAGTCGCTGTATGCATGCGCTCAAAACTTTCGACAGTTATCACCACGCGTCGAAGTCGAACGCCGCGGCTCAACATCGAGCAACTTCGTAACGTAGAAGTGGCTCAAGACTACGCGCAGCAGTTAGCAGTGGCCCTACCAACGGAAGAGCAGCTTGGCGCAGCTACACTTGAAGATGGCTGGAGGGACATCCGATCCGCCATAGGTAGTACCTCGGCTACAGCACTAGGTTTCGCGACTCCGAATCACAGAAACGACTGGTACGACGGCGAATGTGAACAGTTGAAAAACGAGAAGAATGCACCATGGGCGAGAATGCTGCAACACCGTACGAAGGCGAATCAGGCACGTTACAGACAGGCGCGAAACAGACAGAACTCAGTCTACCGGATGAAGAAGTTTCAGCAGGAAGAACGAGATCGCGAAGCGATGGAAGAGCTGTACCGCGCTAAGGACACACGAAAGTTCTACGAGAAGCTGAACCGCTCGCGCAGAGGCTTTGTGCCACAAGCCGACATGTGCCGAGATAATCACGGGAATATTCTCACGAGCGAGCGTGAGGTGGTCGAGAGGTGGCGGCAGCATTACGATGAGCACCTCAATGGCGGCGTTGCAAGTACCGAAGGTGGCGTGGTAACAGATCTAGGAGTACACGGTGTTCAATAAGTTCGGATACACAGTAAAACTGAATTTATTTCCCATCTGTAATTCAGATTTTCAAAGTGAATGTATTAATTGAAAGCTCACATAATACTGATCAAATACAGTATATGTTTTGAAACAAACTGTTCTTTATCCTTTTGTAATAATTGCAAATGTGTCTCAAGATCCTTTCAGCCGGCACGTACGTCTGTCATTGGTATTTCGTCTAGTTTTTATTGAGTAATGGTGTTAAGTTAAATCAAATTAGGTTGTTGTCCTCAGCATTAGTGGTAGCAACTATGGCCATACGAAATAATCTATAAAATTCAGATTGGGTGAAGTACGGACTCATTTTATTTTGATCTTTAAAATTGCTTAAATTGCCGCTGTACCTGTTTTAATGACTTTTGTTTTGTCAAAAAGCAAGGCTGCGTTATATCTCAGTTTAATCTATCATTATCTTTTCCAAAACTTGATTATATCCCTATTGTGGCAAATTTTAACCAAAATTGGCTTTATATAATGTATTTATGCCTTTTTCATAGATTTAAGCACATTTTGACTAAACTTGCAAATTTATCACCATATCATCACTGAAATAGCAGTGTAAAGCTTTTGTCTATTAATTTAGTTATTCTAATTTAGTATAGTGAGATGTAAACTCAAAAGTCAACGTTTTAGACTTCTGTAGCTTGAGCAACTTATCGAAAGTTATTCCAGCGTGCCGGAACTAACAAACTTTAGATACATCTAAGGCTTATAAAAAAAAGTAGAAAAAGACTTTATTCAAAACCATATGCTATATTTGATCAGTGTTATATGACCTTTCAACAAATACATTTACTTTGAAAATCTGAATTACAGATGTGAAATTAATTCAAGTTATATGGTGTATCCGTACTTATTGAACACCCTGTATGTGCACAGGACGAAAAACTTCCGGCCCCTGACCTTCAAGAGATTGAGGAGGAGATTGGCCGGTTGAAAAACAACAAAGCCGCTGGAGCAGATCAACTACCAAGCGAGCTTCTAAAATACGGTGGAGAAGCACTGGTGAGAGCACTACACTGGGTCATTACCAAGATTTGGGAGGAGGAAGTATTACCGGAGGAATGGATGGAAGGTATCGTGTGTCCCATCTACAAAAAGGGCGACAAGTTGGATTGCGGAAACTACCGCGCGATCACACTACTGAGCGCTGCCTACAAGATACTTTCCCAAATTTTATGCCGCCGTCTATCACCGATTGCAAGAGAGTTCGTGGGGCAATATCAGGCTGGATTTATGGGTGAACGCGCTACAACGGACCAGATGTTCGCCATCCACCAGGTGTTGCAGAAATGCCGCGAATACAACGTGCCCACACATCACTTGTTTATCGATTTCAAATCGGCGTATGATACAATCGATCGAGAACAGCTATGGCAGATTATGCACGAATACGGATTCCCGGATAAACTGATACGGTTGATCAAGGCGACGATGGATCGAGTGATGTGCGTAGTTCGAGTATCAGGGACACTCTCGAGTCCCTTCGAATCTCGCAGAGGGTTACGGCAAGGTGATGGTCTTTCGTGCTTGCTGTTCAACATTGCTTTGGAGGGTGTAATAAGAAGAGCGGGGATAAACACGAGTGGGACAATTTTCACGAAGTCCGTTCAGCTGCTTGGTTTCGCCGATGATATTGATATTATTGCTCGTAAATTTGAGACGATGGCGGAAACGTACATCCGACTAAAGAGGGAAGCCAGGCGAATCGGATTAGTCATTAATGTGTCGAAGACAAAGTACATGATGGCAAAGGGCTCCAGGGAGGAACCACCGCGCCCGCCACCCCGAATTCATATCTACGGTGATGAAATCGAGGCGGTTGAAGAATTCGTGTACTTGGGCTCACTGGTGACCGACGACAACGACACCAGCAGAGAAATTCAAAGGCGCATAGTGGCAGGAAATCGTGCCTACTTTGGACTCCGCAGAACTCTACGATCGAATAAAGTTCGCCGTAACACGAAGTTAACCATCTACAAAACGTTGATTAGACCGGTCGTCCTCTATGGGCACGAAACATGGACCCTACGTGCAGAGGACCAACGCGCCCTTGGAGTTTTCGAACGGAAGGTGTTGCGTACCATCTACGGCGGAGTGCAGATGGAAGACGGGACTTGGAGAAGGCGAATGAACCACGAGCTGCATCAGCTGCTAAGAGAACCAACCATCGTCCATACCGCGAAAATCAGGAGGCTACGGTGGGCGGGTCACGTCATTAGGATGTCGGATAGCAACCCGACTAAAATGGTTCTCGAGAGTCATCCGACCGGTACAAGAAGACGTGGAGCGCAGCGAGCTAGGTGGGTCGACCAAGTGGAGGACGATCTGCGGACCCTACGCAGAGTGCGGAACTGGAGACAAACAGCCATGGACCGAGTGGAATGGAGGCGGCTACTATGTACAGCAGAGGCCACCCCGGCCTTAGCCTGACCGGTAAGGTAAGTACAATTTGTTATCAACTTGAACTCAATGATAACTCAACTTCTTATCATTTTGGTATTGGTGGAGTAAATTTGAGTTACCATTTTTGTTATGTTGGCTCTTAATTCAACCTAAATTATAACATACTCAATTATCAAACGAATGATAACCAGGTAACAGAACTTGTTATAATTTTGATATCCGCCTTTGTTCGGGAATTGCAACATTTTATTTACAGCATTTTTGAAGATACCTATAAAACCAAGATTTTGGAGTAAACAAGACTGTCCAACCAGTAATCTGGATATTCATCATGATCACAACCTTTTTGGCAAATTTATTACAATTTTAAAGTTATGATAAAACTACCTGTAGCTCCAACAAATGGCGTTCAATTTTGTTAACCCGGGAGGGGTTTCGTTGTGTACTGACTACATTAACCATTTATGGCTCACAGCGTGAGAGTGGTATCACTGAGGATGGGTGAAGACGCGACTGCTCGAGGGTTAGTAATGACATTTGTTGGTAGCAAAGCAGCAACTGGTTCACCAACTGTTATTCTACTTTAGGTGGAATCTAACTCTACGCAACAACCTAAATAGTTTTATAAAGAGTTTAAAATGAATGAACAATCATGAAGGTTTTTATGCGGTCATATTGAAGGTGAATGTGATACCTTGGTATCGACTGAATTGTCCAGAGCGGAAGTGCACAGAAAACCAATAGATGGGGATTGGCATTAAAACAGCATCCAACTATGTACACGTTCTGTGAATTCAAACTTTAATGAGTCAAATACGGCACCGCCCACGTCACCGAAGTCAACCGGAGAAGGGAAAGAATGTTAGTTCGACTGCCGTTGCTACTAGAGGATGTATTTACTATTGTGCCCTCCACAGCTGTCACGGGAAAGAATTTTTGGTTAGCAGGGAGGGATGGATAGTTACATAGATCAGGATTCATTTTTATAAGCGATGCATTCTATGTAACCGTAAGCATACACAAAGCACAAATGCGCAGAATTGAGCCACCCACCATACAGTTTGGAATAATGGTGAGACCTTGAAAATTTTCAGTAGGCGTTTAGATACTGTCCTATGAAACGGAAGAGATTTTGCGTCATACCACAATTAGGAGGGCTGGTGAACCAATATACAATGTTACTTGCTTTTGATACTATGGACTCGATACTTTGAGACACAATTCTATGCCAACTTCAATAGTGATGGACCGCACGAACTAAGGAGATAAAATACTGAAACATATTGTGAAAAACCTTATAGTGGCAGAGTGTACAATAATATTGAAACGTTTCGTTGATGAAAAATGTGAATACCGAGAATTTGTCGACACTTAGAGCGACGAACCTTGCAATGTCTGTTACGTAAATACACGAAAGATGGGAACAAGTGGTACATACCTTATTACTATTTTTTCATGTTCTTAAACAGGTTTTACACAATAAACATTGTATTATGAATGACGTATAACGAGAATTTATAAAATATGGCTACATACTTTGACAAAATCTCAAACTTTCTCCTTATTTTAACGCACATAAACATATATAACTCCTAAAATGAGAATAAAGAAGAACAAGAAATATTTGATATCTCTATAATCATACCCAATTATATCTACAAAATTGCATTGCCACGATGATGTAACTGTAGCCAACAATTAAAAGCTTTCCTAGCCTTTTTCTTCCCTTCCATTAAATAAACGAGAAAACGTGAAACAAAAACGCTCAATGTCCTCAGTTAATTACTGAATTCACCGTCCGTTATGATAATCACCAAGCGCGGTGTCGTTTTTGACGATTTTTCATTTTCATTTGTAACCATCACCAATAATGACAAAATGTGAGTGTTGTCACACAAACAAGAATCGGCCTCTGTACATCTGCGACTGGCAGCCGCCCAATTATTCCCCCTCCTTTGAAGCACCCAACATGCCGCACCCTCCCTCATACTCGATGTATAAACATAACGTGCTCTTCTCCTTACCTGGCACCATGCTTCTCCATTTTCAAACTGCCTATCATGCAAAGGAAAATAATAAATAAAAAGCGGAAAACTCCGAAAGGCTTTGACAAAGCCGAAACACGGCAGAAGCGAAAAGAGAGAACGCGCAAGTCACCAGCAGGTGGTAATGGTTATGCTTACCTTGCACTCACTTTTCACTGTCACCGAAGGCGAGAGCTGCCGCCAGGCGATACTCTCGAGAGGACCCTCGTCATGGTTCACACACTCTCTTTGGTAGTTCTGCTTTGTGGAAAATCCGATTTTATACTACCGACTAGACTTCTGCGCCGGTATGCAAATGTGCACTTTCGATTGTTTTGCAAAGTTTTTGTTCGAATGAGTGTAATTAGTTTATACCTTTTAATTCCGCCCTCTTTTACTTATCCTTTGACAGATACGAGTATTTCGACTACCACTTATAATCTTCCTCATTGTCAGTTATCCAGTTATCCAGTTGAATTCTTCAGGAGTTCTTCCACATTTTTTAAAACATGAGATTTTTCCACATTTTCCTAGAAATCAAATCAAGAATTTCTCTATAAAAACCCATCAGGAAGACTTCCTTGTTCTTCTTCTTCTTTATGGCTCTACGTCCCAACTGGAACTTGGCCTGCCTCGTTTCAACTTTGTGTTCCTTGTACACTTCCACAGTTCTCAATTCTCAATTGAAGGGCTTTCTTTGCCTGCCATTGTATGAAAAAGTCTTCCACGAGTTCCATTTGAAAGGTCTTTTAGAACATCTTTCATGAAATGCTTCAGAAATTACTCAAAAATTTCATTCAGAATTTCTTTAATAACTCCTTTAGAAAAGTTTCCATGGGTTTTCTCAGAAGTTCCTCCATAGATTCTTTTGCAAACCCATACGAGAACTCTTAGCGGTAATCGCTTACGGATTTCTTCAGAGATGCTTTCAGGGGTTTTTTCTGAAAATCTGAAAAAATTGTGGGCTTCGTGGCCGTGCGGTTAGCGGCGTCAGTCGTTTAGGCGTATTGTGAGTGCCATGGAGTGAGGGTTCGATTCCCGCTCCAGTCGGAGGAAACTTTTCGTCAAACGAAAAATCCTTCATTGGTCCACTGGGTATTCCGTGTTGTCCGTTGCCTAATGCTAGTGATTGTTCAGTCTGTGCAACCTCTGGTTGAAGATGGTGTAGTGTCTTTCAAAAATCAAATGGTCAAAGGATTCCTCCAAAAAATTCTCAAAGAATTTCTTCAGAAAATCTTCCTCAGACTTCATCAGAAATTCTTCCAATGTTTCTATCAGTAATATTCTTCCTTAAGAAATTTCACCATGGCCTCATTCAGATATTCCCTTGAGATTTTTTTTCCAGAAGTTCCTTCAAGAATTCATTTTAATCATATTATGCAGGAATTCCACCAAAGATTCTTGCGTGCTACGGCAAAAGGTTATTGCAACCATAACACATTGCAAATACTCCAAAATATGTGCAATTTCACCCATAAATAGTTGAAACCGTTCCATACTTTATTGAAAATGTGCCGGTAAAACATGAAATTTTCTCATCAAAAGTGCATTTTTGTTCCAATATATAATACTAAAATGCTCCATAACAAAATACAAATGCTCCATAAAAAAATGCAAATACTCCATTAAAAAATTAAATTGTACCCATCGTGAATTTACGGCATAGAAATATCAAATTGCACCATATGTAAAAAAGGAAAATTGCATCATAGAAAAAATATAAATGCTCCATAAAAAATAAATTTTGAATTGCTCCATAAAATGTTGAAAATTCTCCATAATGTTAAACATTTGCACCACTAAAGTAGCAATTCAACACTGCCGAATACAAATTATGACAATTTGCTATCTATGGAGAATTTTCCATTTTTCATGGAGCAATTCATATTTTACATATAAAACTAGCTGTCCCCGGCAAACTTTGTCTTCCCTACTGCGTTTTTTGACGTTTCAAGTCCCTAGCCAAGCCCAAGTCCCCGTTAAAATGTATGAAAACCGGA